>NC_133451.1:151109006-151709006 GCF_048565385.1 Saimiri boliviensis
ACATTTTGTTGTGCAGGGGGTTTATGATCACAGCTCATAAAAGTGACCAGGTGGTGTGTTTTATCTATTTTTCCATAAGGGGTCTCTGTTCAGATAACAATATCAGAAAGTCACAAGCTAAGTCGTTAAACCATTATCTAGGGTACAAGGCAGTCATGCAAGTAAAGAAAAGGTTAAAGCTATTCTTAAAGAAAGAGTCATAAAAGTTAAAAGCAGAAACTGGTTGCTGGTATGGAGTCACTCAGTCTAGCAGAACTGCATAGTTTAGGCCCAAACGTCATCGTGGTTAATAGCAGAAACTGATCATCCATCTTTCAGTTCCTTCTTTCCCATAGCTCGACTGCCTCCAGCAGGAAACTGTGTTTGGGATCAAGCTCACCATATAGTGAGACCCACACCTTTTGGGGGTCTCACATGGGAACGTTCCCCACAGGTGGTTGCAAAACAAATAGTTCACAGGCAATGATGGGGCTCACAACACATCGTCCCAAAATATGATTGTAAGAGACCAGAATATGCAACTCTAAAATATTCCTCTATGGCATATTGATTATTTTGAGAAACTGCAGGCATCAAAGCAGCTCTGAAAAGTTGATTGTAAGAAAATTGACATCTGTAATGAAAATCTGTATTTGTAAGTGTGTCTCCCTCTCTGAACCCTGAAGAGAGGGATGAGTAATTGGAGAAGATATTGACTTAAATCTGCATAACAAGCCTTACCTTTGTTTAAGGTGCTTTTCCTGGTCATCTCATCATAACCAAGCCTTTCCCCACATCCCCACATCTTTGTTTCAGAGAACAATGGTATGTAAGCCTGAAGTTTAAATGCTTTTCTCTGAGATCTGCTCTAGAGAACTACTCATTTCCCAGGTGTCTTATAGAAAAATATACATGTTTATACATTTGTTGGTTTTTCTCCTATTAATGTATCTTTTGTTAGAGGAAGTCCCACTTGAGAAATATGAACGGTAAGGAAAATTATTTTTTCTCCCCTACAGCAACTAGAAACTAAAGAGGGTTATTATAAGCAGAGTCAGAAACTGGAAAAAATTGTAACTGATATAGCAATGAAACAGATCTAATTTTCCTGATATGTAAAAGGCTTCCATAAATAAATTAGACTAATTACCTAGTAGAAAAATGTGAAAATTATATAAACAGATAATTCATTAAAAAGAGATATACATAACCCTTAAAAATATGAAAAGGTGCTGAACTTCAATCATAAGGAAAGAAATAAAACATAAAATTACATTGAAATAACTTCTCTCACCTACCTATAAAGATTAATAAAGATATATAAGTTTGATAATACTGTGTTATGAAGAATATGGGAGAAATGTGCACTTCACATATTGCTTGAGAAAGTATAAATTGGTACAACACATATGGAGGATAGCTGAAAATATTTATCATAATTTTATACTCTCTGATGGAACAACTCCAATTTATTTTGTGAGTATATTAGTATGTTTTTGCAAAATAACATATTTGTTATAGGAGAAAGGTCCCAATCCAGATCTCAAGAGAGGGGTCTTGGATTTCACCCAAGAAAGAATTCAGGTCGAGTCCACCGTGGAAAGCAAAAGCAAGTTTATTAAGAAAGTAAAATGGGCCAGGCATGGTGGCTCACACCTGTAATTCTGGCACTTTGGGAGGCCAAGATGACCGATCACTTGAAGTTAGGAGTTCAAAACTAGCTTGGCCAACATGGAAAACCCCGTCTCTACTAAAAATACAAAAATTAGCCAAGTGTGGTGGTGTGTGCCTGTAATCCCAGCTGAGGCAGGAGAATCACCTGAACCTGGGAGGCAGAGGTTGCAGTGAGCTGAGATTATGCCACTGCACTACAGCCTGGACAGCAGAACTAGATTGTGTCTCAAAAAAAACCCAAAAATAAATAAAAAATAAATGGAAGTAAAGTGGTGAAAGGACAGCTACTCCATAGACAAAGTAGAACATTCCTGAAAGTAAGAAGAGGAATGTGTCCATCTTAGGTACAATGATTATATATATATATATATATATATATATATATATATATATGCATATATATATGATAAAAATAGACCTTGGGGAGATATGCTCTGCTGTAAGAGTTTGTGATAAAGGATTAATTTTATTAATTACTATGTTTTTCAAGAATTGACATTTTTATTTTTAAAGCAAAATTAGGAGTGACTTTGTTCCTCAGATATTGAGAGATCTGGACACATCCAAGTCTGAGTCTGTTTAATAAACATTATTAATCTGTTTCTTTAACCTTAAACTTCTAGAGGCTAAGATGCCTACATTTCTGGAAACGTAGCCGAGCAAATACCAGACTCATTTTCCTAGCCCTCATTCAAGATGTAGTCCCTCTGGTTTGAGCACCTCTGACATATGTATGAAACTATTAATTCCATCATTGCTTATAATAATAAACGTTAAAAATCATTTTGCATTTCATAAATAGGAGAGTGATTAAATATACTATGCTATCACCCTGACACAAAATACTATAGAGCTATATGGGAATGATGCTATACTCTCTGCACTAATAAGAAAATATATTCCACGCCTCTCTCCAAAACACAATCATTTAGTGGAAAAAAGCAATGTGCAGAATATACTGCATAGTACCCTACCTCAAACTTGTCTTTGCTAATATATGCACAAATATTTTTGGAAACACAAAAGTCAACCAATGAGAAGTGAAACTGAACAGCATGAAACAAGAATGCAAAGGAGATTTTTCACCACCTGCTTCTACGTATGTTTAGATTTTGGACTATTTGAATGCAGTATCTTTTGTAATTGCCTGATAGGTTTTTTTTTTCTGCCAACTGCACAGACAAAATCAATTCCCTGAGACCATAGCATTGCCCTAAAGAAAGAGTTTAATTAATGTAAGAGCAGCTATGCTGAAGATGAAGTTATTACTCAAATCAATCTCCTCAAAGGCTTGGAGGTTAGAGTGTTTCAAGTATAGTTCGTTGGGCATGGGGCTAGGGAATGGGTGTTACTGATTGGTTGGGGATGAAATCCTAGGGGTGTAGAAAATTATTCTCTTGCACTGAGTCCACCTCTGGGTGGGAACCACATGACTGGTGAGTCACAAATCACAGATCTAGGTGAAGTCAGCCAGTAATCAGAAATGCAAAAATCTGAAACAACATTTCAAAAGACCAATCTTAGAGTCTACAACAGTGATGTAATCTACATGAGTAATTGGGGAAATTACAAATTTTGTGACCTCCTAAACAATGGCTGGTTATACTTTAGCAGAATTAGGCTCCCTTCATAATCCTAATCTTACAGCCTTTCATTAGTTTTACAAAGGCAGTTTAGTTTGGGGGAAGGGCCATTATCATCCTTGCTTTAAGGTTAAACTATAAAATAAATTCTTTCCAAAGTTAGCTTGGCCTATGCTCAGGAATGACCAAGTACAGTGTGGAGGTTAGAAGCAAGATGGAGTCAACTATGTCAGATTTCTCTCACCGTCACAATTTTTCAAAGGTGGCTTCACTATTTGAAAAAATGAATTAAAAAAAAAAGAAAAGAAAAAGAGGAGGGAATAGATACATCCAATCTCGGCGGTCAGGAAAGCCTTTACAAAGAAAATGGAAGTTGAGCTGAATTTTGGAAGATAAGTGGTTCAAGCAAAGAGGAAAGAGAAATGAATGGCATGAGCAAACACTCAGAAATATGAAAATATGTGGAGGGTCAGCAAAACCATAAAATGACACTTGGAAGGAAGCTTCAGAGTGAAAAAGGAAGCAGTGATATATAAAAACAAAGGAAGTAGAAAGCTCCAGGAAGGAGGGCATGATCATTAGCATCAAAAGGGGCCAGGAGGTCTCCTAAGGCTTCAGCACTCCTGCTGTTTTTCTGCAGCTTATCTGCAGTTGATCTCCACTTTCTGCTCTTAACTTTTGCCATTGGACACTGTGGTTAAAGGTGTTGGTTTTATTTCTAGTTTTGCTAACCAGTGATTTGCAGATTCTTTGCTATCAGTGTGTTTCTTTGTTAGGCACTTGGATCATAAAAAAAAAAAAAGGAACAGATTTAACAGATGACTTCAAAAATTTTAAAATCTATCTTGTGGGAAAAATTCCATAAGCTAAAAAGCTGTGGACAATTAGAAAGCAGTGTACCTAAAATGCAAAATTGTACAAATAAATGTATGATTTTTGTAGCACTTAGTTTATTAAGATACATTACAGGGCTTACTGAGTGGTAATTAAATGAGGTAACCCATGTAATAATAAACCATCACGGAGTGCAGTATGAATAGAAGGAATGCTGATGAAGACAATAATGACGATGTAAACATAACGATAATCTTGTACCCTAGCCCTATGTTTTCCTTTGTGCTTAAGCCAGTTCCTCCACATACTTTTTCTTTTTTTTTCAAGACAGAGTTTCCCTCTTGTTATCCAGGCTGGAGTGCAGTGGTGTGACCTCGGCTCACCGCAACCTCCGCCTCCTGGATTCAAGCCATTCTCTTGCCTCAGCCTCCCTAGTAGCTGGGACTACAGGCATGCACCACCACTCCCAGCTAATTTTTATATTTTTAGTAGAGACAGGGTTTCACCATGTTGACCAGGATGGTCTCGATCTCCTGACCCCGTGATCTACCTGCCTCGGCCTCCCAAAGTGCTGGGATTATAGGTGTTAGCCACTGCACCTGGCCTCTCCCGTGTTTTTTCTTTAGAACTTTCCATAACTGTGTGGTTAAATGGATAGAGTTGCCCAGGATTCCAATAAAAGCTTCATGAATTTACGTTGGGAAAATGAGCAGGACATTCAGGAAATCTGAGGAGGCTGGATGATGTTGACAGAAGGAAGAGCATGAGTAGGACTCTAGTCTCCCGAAAGGGCGTGGCTTGTTCTAGCCCCAGGGAATGAGGAGAGTCTGCAGTTCTGACCTGACCGTAAACTAGGGCTGTGATAGTGGCCTGATCATTTCACTGCGCTCAATTTCAGTTTGATTATCTATAAAATGACAAGATTAGTGGTTTCAAATTTTTCTTTTAGATGTGCCATTTTATTTTTCTTAGGTCAACTGTGCTTAAAAGACCAGTAGAGAGAACAGTGGTAGGAGCTGCTCTGGCTGGAGCAGGTGTGAGCAACCAACTACCCTCTTTCCTCACTGCCTTTTGAGGTGACCTCTGAATGAAGTACCATAATCCAGTGAACCAGTGAACCAAACCATCTTATGGTCCATTCAAGTTCTAGTTTTTAAAATTGTCCATGGCTTTAGTATTCTGAGAACACTGAAAAGGTGATTAGTCAAAGAATGAGATTATTCTAAAAAACATTTTCTCAATGTCTTCTTTGATCATTTCAGTAGTATTTCAACTTTGGATTATTAAAAAGCTATTCCCCTGGACATCACGGCGGTCTCGGAGCCCCAATAACCTTACTGAGATTCCTATATACCAACCTCAGAATCTTATAACTGAAAGATACATGGCAGTTATATATTATCTAAACCTCAAAGGCAAAGACAATGCAAACCTTTTAAAAGTCTCGACTTTATATCAAACAATACTTATTGGCATTATATTATTCTCCTATAATACATGCACATGAAGATTATTTTATAACTTTTTTTATCAAAAATCTAATTTTCCTCTCAGCATAGATCATTCTCTATATTTCATTATGTCACATGCACATTGAAAGGTCATCGTGTTAGTGTGTTACCACACCTGCTCCAGCCAGAGCAGCTCCTACCACTGTTCTCTCTACTGGTCTTTTAAGCACAGTTTATCTAAGAAAAATAAAATGGTACACCTAAAAGAAAAATTTGAAACCACTGATCTTGTCATTTTATAGGTAATCAAACTGAAATTGAGAGCAGTGAAATGATCAGGCCACTATCACAGCCCTAGTTTACGGTCAGGTCAGAACTGCAGACTCTCCTCATTCCCTGGGGCTAGAACAAGCCACGCCCTTTCGGGAGACTAGAGTCCTACTCATGCCATTCCTTCTGTCAACATCATCCAGCCTCCTCTTATTTCCTGAATGTCCTGCTCATTTTCCCAACATAAGTTAATGGAGCTTTTATTGAAATACTGAGATATCTATATATAAGTATATAGATATAAATACTTAGGTTGGTGTAAAACTAATTATTTTGGACATTACTTTCAATGGTAGTAAGGGTGTTGGACATTACTTTCAGTGGAAGAACCTCAATTATATTTGCACCAACCTTGCACACACACACACACACACACACACACACACAAGATTTATATATATATATAAATGTAAATATATATAAATGAGATTTATGATATCATATATATATATATATATATATGAGATTTATTATAAGAAATTGGCTTACTTGAATATGAAGTCTGAGAAGTCCCATGAAGTCCCGCAATCTGTCATCTGCAAGCTGGAGACCCAGAGGTGTAATTCAAAGGCCTGAGTACTGGAGAGCTGACAGTGTACATTCCAGTCTGAGTCTGGAAGAGCACTGAGAGCAGAAGACTGATGCTGCAACCCCAGCAGTCAAGCAGAGATTGCTTCATTTAAGCCCTCAATGGATCAGATAATTCCCACCCACATTGATGAGGGCCATCTGCTTTACTCAGTCCACAGATTCAAATGCTAATCTCTCTCTCTCTCTTTTTTTTTTTTTTTCTTAAATGAAGCAGGATCTTACTCTATTGTCCAGGCTGGAGTGCAGTGGTGCCATCTTGGCTCACTGCAACCTCGACTCCTAGGCTCAGGCAATTCTCAAGCCTCAGCCTTCCAGGTAGCTGGGACTACAAGTGTGTGCCACAATGCCCAGTTAATTTTTTGTGTTTTTTTAGTAGAGACTATGTTTCGCTATGTTGCCCAGGCTGGTCTCAGACTCCTGAGCTCAGGCAATCTGCCCACCTCAGCCTCCCAAAGTGCTAGGATTACAGGCGTGAGTCACCACACCCCACCTTCAAATGCTAATCTCTTACAGAAACACCCTCACAGACACATTGAGAAATAATATGTAATCAGATATCTGGGCATCTGATAGCTCAATCAAGCTGACATGCAAAATTAATCACTAGTAATGAAATTCAAAGCTTAAATGTAGTTGTAATTTGGGCTAAACTTTTAGGCTACACTTGATCAGTCCACAGTGGTTTGTTATAGGGATGGTAACACCCTAATAGTTCGTTGATTCATATTTTTAACTCTTACATGGTGTTTAACTTAATGTTGGTAAGCCAGTTTGTTGCTTTCCAAAAAAATAAAATACGCTGATGCTGCCTAGCTGCAATTAACCAACATTCTTAAAGCATTTGCCAAAATGGATTGTTTATGAAAGGAACTCATGAAGCGCAGCATTCACTTTCTTCAATAAAATTAATTGAAAAGGTCTAACCGTTGGTGAGTGAGGACTGTGGTGGCTTTAGCCACCTTCTGATTGCTTGGGCAGATGTGTGTCAGCATGCTTTCTCTTCCGCTGGGAAGTGAAGAAAGTTCCCTTATGTGTGTGCCCAGGACTGGCTCCTGTTCCTGGAATAAATACCATCATGTTGTGCAGTCTTGCAGTTTCTAGTAAGTGCTGTGCATGATTGGCATGTCCTTCAGAAAGCAGCGAGCCTGGATAGGAGACAGAAGGGAAAGCGAGAATGATATCAATAGCCTCCAAGGGGATTTATTTTAAAGCCTGCCATGTTGTCAACATTGTTTCAATACGACAGCTGAGGCTTTTGCCAAGTATTGAACATCTGACCCCATTTGGCTCGTCACTTTAAGCTGTGCCTTTTTCTAAATGGAAAGGCTGACCCTCTGAGAAACCACAGTCTATGTTTGGTTCATCACCAAGTTCAAGATGATTATCTAAAGTTTGTTTGAATCTCAAGGGAAAATAAAATTGAACTGAAAATCTCATCCCAGAAAATTTCTCCAGTGATTTTTGGCCCTTCCGCTTTTGCTTAGAAATGACATGAAAGCAGCTTTTGTCCCCTGGCCATTTGGGGCTGGATGGTGGATTCCAGGCGTATCATATGCCATTCTGGTGATAATCCAGCAGGGAGAAAAAAAAGTATTTAATCATTTTTGAAATGAGAAATAGGACATGAAGTTTAATCTCAGCTTAAACATTGTTTAACTTGTGTTTCTTTTGCTGATAGATAATGTCATATACAACAGATTATGTGTTTCAACTTCTAAAGACTGAGAATTTTCCTACTAAAAATTCAACAGCTAGGACAAGTGAAATCTAAGGTCTCAGAATAGTTAATAAGAATGCAAACTTTGAAGTTAGACTTGGGTTTGAATTTCAGCTCTACCACTTCTTAGAGACGAAACCAAGAGCAAGTTATTAACCTCTCTGAACTTCGGTCTTCTTATCTTTAAAACAAGGTTGACAGTGCCCCCTTTAGAGGCCTGAAATGAAGATTATATAACGTCTAAGCAGAGTGTCTGGATCTTAGTAAATTCTTTATAAATGGTGACAATTTTTATGTAATAAACAGAGATCACAGTGGGTATGTAATATATGCAATAAGCCTGTAAACTTATTTTATTCATATTTGGACTATTCCTTCCAAGATAATAGATCTCATTAAAAACAATAATTGGAGTAATACAATGATACTTTTGGAGGGAGATCATTATACTAAATATTGTCATTTTATTTTATAAATGTTTAAAAGAAAAAAATTGTCTTTATACTTCACTGCGTATTGTTGGTACTTGCTATGTTTTAGTCTAAAAGACTGCCATGCCACACTATCATCAACCAATATTTTAACTTTTTTTTTTTTTTTTTGAGACAGAGTCTTGCTCTGTCACACAGGCTGGAGTGCAATGGCATGATCTCGGCTCACTGCAACATCTACCTCCTGGGTTCAAACAATTCTCCTGCCTCAGCCTCCTGAGTAGCTGGGATTATAGGCACCTGCCACCTCACCCAGATAATTTTTGTATTTTTAGTGGTGACAGAGTTTCACCATGTTGGCCAGGCTGGTCTCAAACTCCTGACGTGATCTGCCCACCTTGTCCTCCCAAAGTGCTGAGATTACAGGTGTTAGTCACCATGCCCAGTCAACAAATTTTAAATAACAGAACTTTTATGTATAATAAACGAATGGCATTTTTAGGTCGGAGATTCTAATTTAACAAGTTTTGATCTTCAAAGTTTTGTCTTCCTAAACAAAGGAACATTATCATTCTTTGAATTCTAAACAAGTAGGCCAGGTGCAGTGGCTCATGCCTGTAATCCCAGCACTTTGGGAGGCTGAGGCGGGTGGATCACAAGGTCAAGAGATTGAGATCATCTGGTCAACATGGTGAAACCCCGTCTCTACTAAAAATACAAAAATTAGCTGGGCATGGTGGCGCATGCCTGTAATCCCAGCTACTTAGGAGGCTGAGGCAGGAGAATTGCCTGAACCCAGGAGTCGGAGGTTGCGGTGAGCTGAGATCGAGCCATTGCACTCCAGTGTGGGTAACAAGAGGGAAACTCCGTCTCAAAAAAAAAAAAAAAAAAAGAATTGTAAACAAATATTCGAGCAATGAGGAATAGTCCCAAGCTGGCTGTGGAATTTGCAATAGTATTGAGCTGACTTAAAGTAACAGTAAAGGAACAAAATGTTTTAACTAGCTTGTGGCATTTCAGCTGGACTATGTGGGTAACTTCCCTTCCTAAATGTTTATCTGGTGATATTACGTATCCTCATATAATCAAATCAATAATAAAATAGGACTGGATTATTGGGTTGGTTCATAACTATTCGCATCATTTATTCAGCACAGTGAGATGTCACATATATATGTATGTGTATATATATATATATATATATATATATATATATACACACACATATTTGTTGTTGTTTGTTTGTGTTTTAGACAAAGTCTTATTTGTTGTTGTTGTTTGTTTATGTTTTAGACAAAGTCTTATTCTCTCACCCAAACGAGTGCAGTGGCATGATCATGGCTCACTGCAGCCTTGACTTCCTGGGCTCAAGTGATCCTCCCACATCAGCCTCCTGAGTAACTGGGACCACAGGCCTGTGCCACCACAATTGGCTATTTTTAAAATTTCTTGTAGAGAGGGGATGTAACTATGTTACTCAGGTTGGTCTTGAACTTCCAGGCTCAGGTGATTCTCCCACTTTGGCCTCCCAGAGTGCTGGGATTACAGGTGTATGCCACAGCACCTGGCCAAGCTGCAGAATTTTAGGAACCATGCATCTGTATTTAAATTGGTAGTTCTAGGTCAGACACGGCAGCTCACACCTGTAATTCCAACACTTTGGGAAGTAGAAGCAGAAGGGTCACCTGAGCCTAAGAGTTTAAGGCTACAGTGAGTTAGGATCCTAAGACTGTGTCATTGTACTAAAGGCTGGATGACAGAGTGAGACCCTGTCTCATAACAACAACAAAAGTACATTTGTAGTTATAACCACAATTTTTTTCTTTTTACATTATTTAGTTTAATTACATGGTTCTGTCAATGAAATGAGGAGACAGTAAATATTGAGTTAAGAATATTAATTTTAAGGCTGGCCACCATGGCTCATGCCTATAATCCCAACTCTTTGAGAAGCCAAGACATCACCTGAGGTCAGGAGTTCGAAATCATCCTGGCCAACATGGTGAAACCCTGTCTCAACTAACAATACAAGAATTAGCCAGCTTTGGTGTGCATGTTTGTGATTCCAGCTACTCAGGGGGCTGAGGCATGAGAATTACTTGCACCAGGGAAGCAGAGGTTGCAGCGAGCTGAAATTGTACCACTGAAATCGAGCCTGGGCAACAGAGTAAGATTCTGGTCATATATATATATATATATATATATATATATATATATATATATGTTTATATACATACATATATGTATATATGTATATATAAATATATATGTTTATATACATACATATATGTATATATGTGTATATATGTGTATAATTGCTCAAATTCTGATACCTCCCTTAATATATCAATATGTATATATATGCACACATATATATACATGTATATGTATATAAACACACATATATATGTGTGTATATATATGCATATATATATGGATATACATATATACATGTGTACATGTACATGTATATGTATCTACACACATGTATATGTGTATATATGTTAATATGTATACATATATATGCACATGTATCTATATGCACATGTATATATGTATATACATGTGCATATGTATATATGTATATATACGTATATATGTATATACGTATATATACGCATATATACATCTATGCGTATATACGTATATATGTATATATACGCATATATACATCTATGCGTATATATACACATATATGTATAGATACATGTGCATATATACATGTATTCATATATATGTATATATACACACATATATATGTGTATATATACAAACATGTATGTGTATATATACACATATTGATATATTGGGGTGGTAGCAGATATATGTATATATGTATACATACATGCATATATATGCATGTATGTATGTATATACATATATATAAATGTATACATGTATACATGTATACATGTATACATTTATAAATATGTATACATGTATATATGCACATGTATCTATATGCACACATATATGTATATATGTATACATACATAAATTTTGATATATATGCATATATGTACACATATATATAAATTTTGATATACGTGTATATATATGTATACATATATATTATATATACATTTTGATATATTAGAGGAGGTAGCAGAATTTGAGCTATTATATGGGGTACAGCCAAGCCAAACTGCCTAATTTATTGTATGGCTGGAAATGCAAACAAAGTCAACTCCAAAAGTGATGTTTTTAAAATACTTAGAACAAAGCTATCAGTGGAATAATAGCTTCCTGGGGAGGTTCCTTTGAAAACAATATCCATTAGAATGACAGGTAGTTTTAATGCATAAACAATTTTATTCCTTTATAGTCACACACCATGCTGTTTTATTTAAGAACTTAGTCTTTTCTCAAACACTAGCCCTATGCTACTCACTTTCACTATGTCACTCCAATATAAAACTCAGAATTCTAAAATAAAGCATTAGAAACTCCTTTAATTTTTTTTATCAGAAGAAAACTAATTGTTATTAGCAGCTAATGATTATGTCTTTCTAGTCAGCCTTAAACATGAGTTGACATGCATAGGAAAATAACACAGTACATGCCTTGATTGCTTTTAGATCCCTGAAAACAGGCACTTAATTTCCTTCACAGAAAAAAATTTTTTTTTTCTTTCAAGTTGACTAGTTAAGTAAGTGTAGGAGTAATCAAAGCAGCCAACTCTGGAGCAAAAGGCAGTGACTTACAATTTGGTCCATTTACTTAGTGCACAAATATGTTTTCTAAACTGTATCATGTGGTAATAATAGGACTGTCCATCATAAATAGGCCTGTAAGAAGGATGGCATGAAAATATTTGAAACAGATGATGGGGCCTGTGTTAATAAAGACTAGAAGAAAGGCTAGTGTCTTTCAGGTTCTGTGTATGTTTCCCTAGATTTAACTTCAACGTCTCATATTACATTTTTGATTTAATTTTTTTGTTTGTTTGTTTTTGAGACAGAGTCTTGCTCTGTCACCCACACTGGAGTGCAGTGGCACAATCTCTCCGCCTCCCGTGTTCAAGTGATTATCCTGCCTCACCCTCCCGAGTAGCTGGGATCACAGCGCCCACCACCATGCCTGGCTACATTTTTTGTGTTTTTAGTAGAGACGGAGTTTCACCATGTTGATCAGGCTGGTCTCAAAATCCTGACCTTGTGATCCACTCAACTCAGCCTCCCAAAGAAATACTGTGTGTCCTTAGGAATTCTGAAACTAGAGAGTCAACATTTCCAGCTGAAGTCAGTTACATGGTAGGCATTGCCTGAGCTCATGCATAAGATTTTTTTCTTTACTTTTTAAAATGTCTTATGTCTTAATCTGTTTTCTCCTCTGACTTCTGTGAATATTTCTATCACCTTAACGACTTAAGGAATATAAACTGAACTCAGTGTTTTGCTGAATGTCTAATCATTCTAATGGCCCCTGACTTATCCAAATTTCCCCAAAGAGAAATGACTAAATTCAATAGGAAAATTATTTCATTGGTCTTATTCATCACACATAGGCCAGTAATATTCTTTCTCTTTTTAATAATAGCATTACTTTGTTGGTAATTACTTCTGTTAATTCTACAGAAGGATTTTTTTTTTTTTTTTTTTTTTTTTTTGAGACGGAGTCTGACTCTTGTTACTCAGGCTGGAGTGCAATGGCACGCTCTCGGCTCACTGCAACCTTCGCCTCCTGGGTTCAGGCAATTCTCCTGCCTCAGCCACCCGAGTAGCTGGGACTACAGGCATGTGCCACCATGCCCAGCTAATTTTTGTGTTTTTAGTAGAGACAGGGTTTCACCATGTTGACCAGGATAGTCTCGATTTCTTGACCTTGTGATCCACCTGCCTTGGCCTCCCAAAGTGCTGGGATTACAGGTGTGAGCCACTGCGCCCGGCCGAAGGCATTTTAAAAAATGAATTGTACTCTACCTATCTCTTCATAACTGTATTATATTAGTTTCTGATCACTTTTCCATTTAATCAGTGCTGTTTTGAATATCACTTCAATCTGCTAAGAATGCCTGGGTATTTGAAAGGTTAAACAATAAGTAAATAAAACAGATTGAATCATAACTAAAACCTCCCTGAATATTTTATTCTTTCTACTCTTTATTAGTGGGTATGACCTCAAAGGGCCTTGTCTTATCTCTCACAGAAAGATGGAGTTGATAAGGAAAGTTGTAATTCAAATTCTGCTAAAGTTAGTCTTAAAACAATTAATGTACTGTATATTGCACAATTAGCTGTAGTCTAAATCTCTGCCATGCGTTCTAGTTAACTTTCATAGTGTAATGAGCACAAGCAATACAGATCATGTCTTCTATGGTTTCATTATAAAATAAATGAAATGGCCAGAGAGCATGCAATACCACTGGGCTGCGTCTTTTTTTTTTTTTTTTTTTTTTTTTTTGAGATGGAGTCTCGCTCTGTTGCCCAAGCTGCAGTGCAATGGCATGATCTCAGCTCACTGTAACCTCAGCTTCCTGGGTTCAAGCAATTCTTCCTGCCTTGGCCTCCCAAGTATCTGGTATTATAGGCGCCTATCACCACACCCAGCTTATTTTGTATTTTTAGTACAGACGGAATTTCGTCATGTTGGCCAGGCTGGTCTCCAACTCCTGACCTCAGGTAATCCACCCATCTCGGCCTCCCAAACGTTGTGATTACAGACATGAGGCACTGTGCTGGGCTGCATTTTTGTAAAATTCTTTCTCTTAAATACATCCTGTTAATGGCAGGAGGGTTTTTTATACCTGTTTTTCTTTCTCTGTGGTTCAGTAATTTTTTCCTTTCATTTTGCTATTCTTAATGTGTACTAAGGAGTAGCTCTTTCAAATTAAGTACAGTGTTATTTTTTTCAGCTAGAAATCTTGGCATCTCCTCTTCTCCCCTTGATCCTCTCCCTTTGCATGTCTGCTGTTTCTCAGCCACCTCATACAAGGATAAAGATGTGGTGGCCTCCTTGAGCTTTTAAGAGTCTTTGAATGACTCTTCAATTGCTTAGAGGCTTTACTCTCCTATCTAGAGTCTTTCAAAACTGTGGCTCAGTTTTTTTCTTGTTTGCACAATCAGCCCTTTGTCTTTGGGGGTTCCACAGCTGTAGAGTCAACAAACCAGATTGAAAGTACTTGGGAAAAAACTTGCATCTGTACCAAACATGTTCAGACTTTTTCTTCTCATTCCATAAACAACACAGTATAACAACTATTTACACAGCATTTATATTGTATTAGGTATTATAAGTAATCTAGATATAATTTAAAGCGTATGGTAGTATGTGAGTAGTATGCAAATACCATACCATTTTATATCAGAGACTTGAGCATCTGTGGATGTGGGGATCTGCAGGAGGTCCTGAAATCAATGCTCCAAAGCCCCCTGGATATTGAGGGACAACTGTACTTTGAACTGATAGGTTTGCTTGGAAATTAAAATTCCTAGTCTAAAGCTTTAAAAGTGGCAAGCTTAATATAAATTTCAAGGTCATTTTTTTTTTTTTTTTTTTTAAAGAAAACATACCATTATCTAACACGGAAAAGGAATTAGTTTACAAAGAAAACATAGACAAATTTGGTCACAGATATTGAGGCAAGGAAATAAAAAGAAAACTTGAAAAGCTGAGTTAAAAGGATGTTTTCAATTTAGAAAAATAGACTCATCTTCTAAAATCCTTTTGGAAATAGTGCAGAAGTCATAACGCATATAATTCTTTCTCTAAAAATAGTATATGATTGAAACAACAGAATATTCTGGGGGAAAAAAAAAACACCCAAATCACTTCAGTTATATTTGTGCTTTGTTCTCATAAGCCACTTCCCTTTGCTGAAGCCAGAGGAATATTAACCTTGTCTCTGAAATTTTGAAGTGTCCTGAATCCTGTTTTCCGTGAACAACTAAAACTCGATCATATACATAAAATGAAATTTCAATAACCGGACATATGAGAGTAAGATCTAACGAGGGGATGTTAATCAACAGAATTAATGAGAGTGTTTGATTTCATGCAGCAGTTTCCACAAAAGGTAGAGTGCCACAGTAAACTCCACGAGTTGCTTTGTGATCAAGCTCCTCTTGTAATGAATGCAGGCCCTTAATTTATTGAAACTAATTTTGAAATCATGGTACCATACATGCTGTCTACTGTAGAAATAATTTATAAACATTAATTGCAGGAAAGAGAGGATCCATTTGCTTCAAAGAGCCCATCAGCAAGCTGTCCTTCCTGTTTTATCAGTAAGCAAAGCTGAGAGCAAATAACAGATGGGACTGTCCCTTGGTGGTGGCGCAGAGCACGCATGAAATATAGCACAATCTTCCTCCAGTGTGTTATGCTTTTAACAGTGGAAGATCAGAGCAGGAAAGGTGTGGGCCAGGATGAATGACTGTCTCTGATGAAACATTCGTTTCTTCTAGCAAGATTCCTGTAGCAGATTGAGCTCTGGCAGTTGATCTCAGTGCCTTGATAGAGTGTCATTATAAAAATGCATCTGGAAGATTCTGCGGAAAAGAGACAGGCCTCAGAAGACCAAGGTGAATCCAAGGCCTGATCTGAACTCTTAATGAGTGGTTAAATTCTAGTTCCTTTAAATAAGCGTCAAAGACAACACAAAATCACAGATAAACCTGCCATAGACAGCTATATTTGATACTCATTTACCATGTGTGACAATCATTTCATCCTCTTACCATATTTTATTCTACTTATTACACCTCCAAGAAGGTGAGCAGTTGTGCATTCGATGTGTGTTGGGGGGTGTGAGGCTGAAATCTTCTGCCTCTGTGGTTTGTATGACCACATTGAAGGCTGTTATTAGGACTGTGGAAGCTGTATTTAGTACATGTTATTCCTAATGGAAAAATCTATCAGCCCCACTTCGGTGACTATTATTAAACAGCTTTTTAGGCAGTCAGATGGAAAGCAATCCCCAATTCCACTAGTAGATTCATGCCCCGCTCATTAACACTGTTCACAGTAGTTTTTCTAGATGCTTTTCACTTATTCTGGATTTCTAACTCGGCCTCATTCCTTCAGCTTTGGACGCCGCTTGTATGTCCTGTGGAAGTGAAAAGATCAAGGCTGCCTGATCTCCCATAATAAACCATTGTAACCTGCCCCTCTTTGATTTATGATATCATTGTCATCATTAATTTTTCTTCTCTCCTATTTTGGGGAAAATACTACCGTCTTTTTTTTTTTTTTTTAATAAAGTTGATCCACACACATGCTCTTAATTTTACCCATTTCCAGTCATTCTTCAATTATCCCCATAATTACTGAAATATTCAGTCTTTTTCTCTTAAGTACATTCTCTGATTGACTTGCATTTACCTCTTATAAAGAAAAGAAACAAAGCATTTCTTTCAAATCTGCATTGCTCTTCAAGCTACTATCTCCTCTATTTCTAGGAAACCTCTTAAAAGATTGGTCTGTCATCATTAGTTCCTGTAATCGTCATCTAATTTACTCCTCACTTTATTGCAGTCTCACTTTCTGCTCCCCAGTCCCTTGAAGTTGTCCTATGAAAGTGTAACTGGGTTGTCCCATGGCAGGGGCTCAGCTCCCTCCCTGAGCTAGCCAAAGATGTTAATGGGAGCGCCCAGGTTCTTGGGCTCACTTGCCTCAGGGATGGGAGAAAGGGCCCTGGTGGCGCGGTGAGCTTACTGCTTAAATAAATATCGGACCCAAAGAGTTTAGCACAAAATGATTTATTAGACAAAGAGAGAGATAGAGAGAGTTCCCAAGCTGCCGTGGGAGGGGAATCCATAGGGGGAAACCCTACAGGAAGAGGGAGAGACAGCTCCCACGCTGTTGTGGGAGGGGATCTCCCTGGGGTGGGTCTCCCAGAGAGGGAAATTTGCATAGGTAAAGGGCAGGGGGATTTTAACCCCTGTGTTATTCCCTCCTCGTTCGTGTTCTTGTCCAATGAGAGGAGTTCTTTCAAACTTCCTCTGGAGTGATTGATCTTCGACTCTGATGCTGGATTGGCTGCTAAATCCCCAACTAGCGCCCACTCCTCCCAGAGCTTTTCCAAGGCCTTTTGAACAAAAAAGCACCCCTGGAATTTCTACTTAGCCGGCAGGGGAAAGTCAGACAGAGAACTTCACGTTCCCGGATGGGGGCGTGAATGGAGGCATGGCGCTGGGAAGTTCTTGCCTTTGAAACCACACCCTTTGTGGACTCGGTTTTCCTTAACACAGCCCCTCAAAAGCATGGAATTCCTAATCTATTGACTACAACAATGATCATTTCACTATTGGGCATATGAACATTCTACCTTGAGTTTTCAAGTCTTGGTAGAAGGCAGGGCTTCATGTCCAAGGATGAAGAGGTCATAAGCTTTGCCTTTCTCTAACCAGGCAGAGAGGACACAGGCCCATAGCCTTCCTTTGGCAGTCCGATGGTCTCATCTGGGGACAGAGGAAAAACGATCCACAGAGCCACATTAGCAGCAGAGACTGGAACAGAGGTGACAGTGCTGACTATGGAGGCTGTGGCATCCCAAGCTAGGCTTTTCCTGTGTAGTGTTTCCTGTTGACTAATCTCCCTTGGCTCCCACTGACTTTCTGAGCATTCTTGTCTAAATTTCATATAATTCTGTGGGCTAATATCTTTGCTATAAATTACTTGCTTCCCTTAATTGAAACATATTTGGTTTATCTTCCTTTGAACTAAAAACTTCATTAGTAAACTTGGGAATCGGTTTAATGTAATAGAGATTTAGGGAAAGCGGAGTGAAATTATTTTTTAGACTAGGGCCAAAAGGAGTGAAATCCCATTTGTCCTCACAGACAAGACCCTGGTAGCCTATTCGATTCCGTGGTGAAAGAGCTAACTAAACAGTGCCTCTTGTCCCTGGAATGAAAGGCTTTCTTGGAATGCAATGCCTACTCCAGGCGAGGTTTTGGGGAAACCAAGTTGCCACTGTCATTAAAAAGATGAATGACCGTAGGGATGCAGGGGATCTTTGGAGGGCACTGAATATCTCAAAAACAAAAATGTCAATGATAGTTAATCTCCTTAAATTCTCGATTGTGGCAGAGACTGAGTTCCTGGAACTCTCAAAATGCTAACAGAGTCTCAATTATCTCCACTTAACTTGCGGGTAGTTGAAAATCAAACTCCAACTTTGGTACTATGATCACCAAATTGTACTATCAATTGATTTTACAGTCTTAGGGTCTTTGTATGAGTAAATGAGAGAGAGAGCTATGCTCACCTAACTGTAGGACTGGAGGATCCTTAGCACCACAATTAGATAATGTGGGGTGATTTCAAAGCCTTGAACTGACAGCCTCTTCCCCGTCTTAGTTGTGTGCTGGAGCCAGCTCTTGACAGCTCCTGAGGTCAACTGCATTTATCTCATCTCTACTCTGTGTCCATGATATATTGACAATTTGAAGTCAGTTACAGTACAAGTATTTGAAACACTACAAATCAGGGCTGTCCCTGCCCCCCTTGCCAGAGAATGGATTGTTAAACATTTGCCAGTGCAGTACTGTTCTTGGCACCACTGAAGTGTATCCTCCCTTCTTCGATGGGGTTGTCTTTTCTTGCTTGGAGACCGTATTCCCTTTCTTTTACAGAGGCTGATTTTGCAAGAGAGAATCTGTTTACCACTTAGAATCGTGAACACCAACCCCATCCTCATTTATCTCCAGACTCGAACTAGTGGTTAAAACCCAACATGTCCCAGAGAAGTAAAATGCATTATAAAATTGGGATGAGAATATTTCGTTCTTTTATCTTATGACAACAAAACTTGGGACTATGCGTACTAGTAGATTGACCCTAGACAGGTAACGTGTAATTTTTCAAAATAATGAATGTAACACTCTGAGCTTCTATGTTGAAGGAATTACCCAGAGTGGCTGCAGTGGGTCTGATTCTTGGCTCATTTGCTTGGTTACAATCTAGGTTTCATGGAGGCTTAGGATAGTGAAGTTGAGATCCCAGAAATCTCTTAAATAATGCAGGGAAGGGTAGCAAGTACTCTAGGGTGGAATTATCATACACACATCACTTTCATCCTGATTTGTTACCCAAGATGTCTAGAATATTATTTCTTTGCCAAGATCTTGAGAAATGTGTTGGTGAGGAGAGCAGCAGCCGTTTTGAGAAGAGTTTGTTCTACTGTTATTCCTAAGCTGAGGATGTTGATTCCAGATGCTTCAGTTGACACAGTTTCCCTGACTGAAATGAGAAAGACGCTATTCTAGGGCAGCAGAGGCCAAGTAGCAGCATTCAAAGGAAGGATGCAAAATCATTGTGGTTATCACAAAAGGGAGAAGGGCAAGTTGATAAGCAGAATGTTATGTATTATAGAAATCTTTGGTAGTGGTTCACCAATCAATGGGTCCTTTGACTGAAATAGATGATAGTACATTCATCCTTCTTGATGTGTGTTATGGAAAACACCCCACACCTGGGAAGTATAGATCTGACCTCGGTCATCATTAAGGGAAGTTACTCATTCTCTCCCAATTCTCAGACCTGAGTTAATTCCATAATCAAGAATTCTCTGAAGATGAACTCAGCAATAATATCACTGGTTTGTGCAATAAATCTTCCCAGCCTTCAGCAAAGGATCTTTGGCTATTGCAGAAATTGCAGATAAATAACCTTTAATCTGGTCTGCCTATTCTTTATTTGGGGGTTTATTCAGAATGCCTGGAAAATGCTGTCCTTTTGGAGAAAAAAATTCCAAAGAGCCACTGCTCTTTTACACCAACGATGTGGCAAACATCATGAATAGTGTTATTACATTCTAAGGGTAGTATGCTTTTAGGGGTCAACATTCACATAAACATTTTCAGGTACACCGTGTTACTGTTTTAACTTTGTGACAAAAATAGACTGCTTGCATTTTAGTTCATGCTGATAAAATACTTCCTAGAATCTGGCTACACAGACATTTCATGCCAAGTATTATTTATATGTGAATAGAATGCAGTGGAATGTGAATAGAATGCAAAGGAGCTGTAAAATTCCATACAGCAAAGACACATACAGTAAACATGCCCTGAAAAATGGAGATAACCAGAGCTTCGGGATACTGTTAAACACCAGCTCGGAGCTATCCTGGTTCCTGGGGACTGCGAATGCCACTGTCTCTACTGATCAGAATGACAAATTGTACTTCAGGTTATAAATTGAGTTTTGATCTCAGTTGGCCTCTAGGTAGTCCAGTCTTGTGGCTATTTTTCGGAGTCTATGACTGGAATAGGTCTCTTAAGCAATTGGCAGAATCCCCAACCGGGCCTCTGCACCATGGAGTAGGGTTATTGTGATAGAAAAAGCCAAGCTTCTGGAATTGCCCTTACCTACTAAAGCACTAAAATCCAAAGCAGGATTGCCTTCCTAGATGAATTATGGAAATTAAAAACATCATTAAAAGCCTGAAAGATGTTGTGTTGATGATTCTTTTTGTGTCGCTATTTTGTCCTGTGCAAAAAAGGTGCAGGCTTAGAAGATGTAGAGACTGAGCGATTATAAATTGTACCCCTGGATGGTCATTTGACAAATATTTATTCAATGGCAACCAAGATTCATGCTTTGTGCTAGGTGTCAAGGGTACAATGATGAGCAAATCTTGACATGGTCTTTGCTTTTATAGCATTGATAATTTAATTGTACAAACTAGACAGCCACAGCTCAAGGTAATTCTATAAGCTTGTGTTACAGGGGAACCCTCTGTTGTCCTGGTACGTGTGTGTACCTGTGTGTCTGTATGTGCAGGGAGTTTTGGAGGAGAAAATGGGAAAGGTAGGCAAAGTCTTACTTCAGCAAGCGATACTTCAGATGAGCTCTAAGGCAGAGGTAGGTGTTAAACAGCACAGAGGAGTCTGGGCAATGGTTCCACAGCAGGAGAGAAGAGTGTGCCTGAGAAGTGAGTGGAAGACACTACACCCGGAGTGAGGAATGTAAGGGTCAGAGTGACCAGAGATGAGCCTGAAAAGTGGACAGGGACCTGAATTTGCTGGCTTTTCTCTTGTCTGAATAGCAAAGAGAAATCAAGTGTGTAGCTTTAAGCAGGGAAGATATAATATCATGATTAGACATGTAAAAGAATTCTCTGACTGCAGTATGGGCATGAACAGATAGTGGCAGGGTATGTTATTGAACTGTTGAAGTGGGAGTTTGTTGTATGGATGTAGAAACAGGCAGATAGATTTATGAGATATTTAGGAAGTAATAGTACTCATGATTGACTGTTGGTGATGGATTGAATACTGGGTGTGAGGCAGTAGAAAATGTTAAACAATGTTCTTATATTTCTGGTTTGCATGGCAGGAATATATTCATCATATATATACTGAATAAGATTGGGGCCAATGATCTTAGACCTATAATATTTAAGGGGCCTGGCACTCATTCATATGAAGATGTTGAGGGAGAAGTTAGACATGAGAATAAAGCATAGGAACTCATTTGGTGATGAAATAAATATGGAAGTCGTTGGCTCATAGATGTGAAATGAGGTCAGTTATGCGGAGAAAATGCAGACGGAGAAGGGAAGAGCCAGAGGCTGTGCACTGACAGGCATCACACAGAAGGTAAACGTGCCCTTTGAAACATAAAAATAAAATCCTAAAGTCTTAAGCCAATTGAATAGACCTCTTCTTGGTCAAGGAGACCTCAGCCATGACAGGATGGGAGGTCAGCTGTGTCTCACACCCACTCCCTTGCTTACCGCCACTAGGCTTTCTTCCCTTAGGGCTTAAACAGAAACGAGCCCTTTTGAAATTTCTGCCACAGATATGAAGCAACTACTTGATGTTGCCCCTCCCGTTTAGTTTTTCTTTTTTCTTTTTCTTTTTTAAATATATATATTTTATTGCATTTTAGGTTTTGGGGTACATGTGAAGACCATGCAGGATTGTCGCATAGGTACACACATGGCAATGTGGTTTGTTGCCTTCCTCCCGGTCACCTATATCTGGCATTTCTCCCCATGTTATCCTTCCCCAACCCCCCACCCCCACTGTCCCTCCCCTATCTCCCACCGCACAGACCCCAGTGTGTGATGCTCCCCTCCCTGTGTCCATGTGTTCTCACTGTTCAATACCTGCCTATGAGTGAGAATATATGGTGTTTGATTTTCTGCTCTTGTGTCAGTTTGCTGAGAATGATGGTTTCCAGGTTCATCCATGTCCCTACAAAGACACGAACTCATCATTTTGATGGCTGCATAGTATTCCATGGTGTATATGTGCCACATTTTCCCTGTCCAGTCTATCATCAATGGGCATTTGGGTTGGTTCCAAGTCTTTGCTACTGTAAACGGTGCCGCAATGAACATTCGTGTGTGTGTGTCCTTATAACAGAACAATTTATAATCCTTTGGGTAGATACCCAGTAATGGGATTGCTGGAGTTTTTCCTTTTTTAATTTATTTTTCACTTTTATTTTTATTTTTTGAGACGGAGTTTCACTCTTATTGCCCAGGCTGGAGTGCAGTGGCATGATCTTGGCTCACTGCAACTCCCCTTCCCGGATTCAAGGGATTCTCTTGCCTCAGCCTCCCAACTAGCTGGGATTTACAGGTGTCTACCACCACACCTGGCTAATTTTGTATTTTTAATACAGATGGGGTTTTGCCATGGTTGTCAGGGTGGTTTCCAAACCTTGACCTCAAGTGATCCACCTGCTCAGCCTCCCAAAGTACTGGGATTACAGGCGTGAGCCACCACACCTGTCCCTTTTCACAGTTTTTACACAGCAACTGACCAGCATTCCTTCCTGATAAGAGATCATTGACCATGAAGTGTTCCTAGCTCGTCAATGGAGGCTGTGCATAGAGGTCCTTTGTGTCCTCTGGTTCATCTTTTGATGTATAGGGTCTAACTGTAATACATTTAAATGTTACGTCTTTGCCCCAGAGTGAACTTGGGATGCATGTTACATGCCTGTTAGCCTGCTATGCATGCTGAGCCTTCCCTTTGTAAATATTCACATCTCCTTCTATGACCTGCTGAATATGTATACTTAGTCACCCTGTTAGCCATAAATCCATCTTACTTTTTCCTATCCTACCCTTGACATGCCTGTTTCTAGCTTCTGACCAGAGGCTGCACTTCTCAGTTTGTCAGAATGGTTGCTGGCAGCCTGCAACCCTTCCTGAGAAGAACCCTTTAGGCTCTCCTTTCAAAATTATGAACCTAATCACTCTTCAGTTGACACCCTAAAGTGCAGTCAGTAAAGTGTGATGCACTCAGCAAGGATTTACTAAAGGTTTATGAGACTGAAAACAAAACTGATAAGAGGCGAGAGCACCCATCAGGCTCTCTGACTTCTTGCTAGCTTAGTCTTGGGTTTGTTTTTACTATTTAGTTCCGTTGCAACGTTTGGCTGGATTTCTCTGGTTCTGATAATTTTGGGTATTGGGTATTTGATGAGGTAATTCAAACAGTGTGTAAAATGTTTCTTGCTGAAAAAAATGAATTTTGGATCCTCTCTACTTCATGTTCACACTAATTTTTCTTTGTGTGCTTTTTAGTATGTAGCAAACTCCATTTTATCTTAAATTCTTGACCTAGGAATCTGTCTGCCACTCAAGCCTGGGAAAGCTGGCAGAGGAAGCCCATTGTGAACATCACCTCCGTGTTCACAATGCTTGTGAGGTCCCTCCCCGAAAGTACGTGCTGCTGTTTCTTATTAACGTTCGTTTTTCCTTTAAAATTTGTTGCAATCCATGAGTTAAAAAATAATGATAACATAGATGAATCGTGTGTGTTGTATTTGTCTGCAGTCAAATGGACGCAAATTTCAACACAAACTTTTATTCCTATTATTTGGCTTAAAAGTAAATGTCAGGTACATGAAGAAGCTAATGGTGCCCTGCATATCTCACCAGTCACCGATTTTTCTACTTAATATAAAATGCATTTCCAAAATCTTATCACTGGGGGGCAGCATCGTGCAAAGCTAGCCTTTAGATCTTCCTTCTGTGTCCAGTATAGAGTCCTCTTAAGGTCTCTCACAGACTTGTGCTGTGTCATTAATGGAAGCAGAGCCTTACTGCCTGCCTGCCTGTCTGTCTTCTATCTTCTATCGGTCTATTTTCCCTTTGCCAAATTCTTTCCTCTTCCTTTTTCTTCCCAGAGTTCTTGGTGAGTTGAAACTTGTTTTTGAAACTTCCAGGAGCTTAATTAATAAACATGAAAACCAAGTCGAAGCTGGTCCAATGCGCTTTTTTGCTCAACCACATGGGCATGCTAGGGTAATTGTAGTTATTTACATTTGGCATCCAACTGACTCCAAAAGCAACATTGCTTTTTTTTTTCTTCCCCCCAATGAGTACCGAAGCTATTAAATTAAACAGGTTAATGTGGCTACAGCATCTCGCCCCCTACTATCCCCACAGCTACAGTAAATCTGCCACCTGTTTATTTCCATAAAAATTCAATTATAGCACCACCAGTTATTCTTCTTATGTGAGCAATTAACTTCAGGCAGTTTCAGGCCACAGAGGAAGGCCAGGCTGGCCCGCTCCCTTCTTTCTTCTCCGCTCCCTTTAGCCGCAGGTCATTCTTTTGCTAAGTGACTGTGCCCCTTCACACCAGAGAAAAAATGAAAAAGCAAAGCATGGACTAGACTGCTGGGCACTGTCACGCAAATGAAAAGGCAAAAAGCAAAAACACCACAAACAATCTTCTGCCTCCCCCTGCCCAAGCCTTAGAGGTTCGGGGACGTCAGCAGCCAAGCTGGTCGCCAGGGCCGCAGGGCGCACCGGTGTGGTTTAATAGCACACCAAAATGAAGAAGAAATTACGTATGATGCTTTCGTTTTCTTTCTTCTTTATCTCTGTGAAAAATGTGACCGTGAAGGGAAAGACTGGTAAGATGCCGCAGCATCCGGGCTGAAGCGACAGCACGATTGTGGAGAGAGAAAACTGCATTCATCTGCACGTCCCAGCCAGAGCTGTCACCAAAGGCATTGTGAGGCAGTTGAGCAGTTACGTCTGCTCTCCTTGAACACGAATGAGTCTTTAGTGCCAGGTTGCAAATGTTGACTTTTACCTTTTCTTTAAGTGTCTGTTTCTCTCTGTCATGTTTCTTTTCCTTCTCTCAAAATTCTACCAATAAAAGTAAAAATTACTGAATCCTACATCTAGTGATTTTCTGCATGACTTAATTGTTGAACAGGGATTGCTTTCCATCAATCTCTGTAATGCCGTTGACATTGATTTATATTTCTAGTAAATGTATAAACATCGTTTTAAGGGTAGGGTAGACTCTGAAATAATCTTTGAGTAAATCATACCCCACATTCAGGTTAAAACAAATACTGCTTCATAAGTTGGTTGATACCGACTCCTACTGAAGTGTAGTTATTATCAATAAATTCAGAGAATAAGAAAAACATAAAGCCAGGTGCGGTGGCTTACATCTATAATCCCAACACTTTGGTAGGCAGAGGCAGGCAGATCACAAGGTCAGGAGTTCGAGACCAGCCTGGCCAATGTAGTGAAACCCTGTCTCTACTAAAAATACAAAAAAAATTAGCCAGGCATGGCAGTGGGTGCCTGTAATCTCGGCTACTCAAAGGCTGAAGCAGGAGAATCACTTAAACCTGAGAGGCAGAGGTTGCAGTGAGCTGAGGTTGCGTCACTGAACTCCAGCCCAGGTGACAGTGCAAGACTCTGTTTCAAGGGAAAAAAAAAGAAAAAAGAAAAAGAAAAACATCGAAAGGGAAATAATTAGGGCATAACTAGATGATACAACCCAAGGACACCTTGAACCCCTAGCTAGTACAGGTGTTTGGAGGGCTCAGATCATTCATCCAAACTGTCACATGTCCGAATTGATTCCTGAGCAACATTTGCTCAGGCAGTGTTGCTGGGCAGGCATGGATGTCAGATGTCGGCCATTCCTAAAATACTCCCAGGGGATTAAGTGAGTATATAAATGTCTCCTTCCTTTCTTTCTGGATCTGAAGGTGCCCTACACCCGACAGCATTAGTGTGCTGCTAGGATAAAAGAATGTAATAAAGTGGACTTTGAAGGCACCATGTCACAGGAAAAAATACAGTCTAATTAAATTTAATCTTCTTTTAAATGGCTACTCAAAAGAGAGACTCCGTTAGAAGTTCAAAAGGCATATATAAATCCTCCCCAGGCAACTCCATACCTAAAGCTCACATATGGCAGTTGGAAGAGTAAAGGAGAATTTAGAAAGTTTGTTTCATCTTGATAGGGACTTTAATGAAGAGAGACCTGTATTGCATGGCCCTGAGATCACATTCTCTGCTGTCAAATGGGTTCAAGTTCACATTCTTGAAAACTGTCCTTTTCCTATATTCAAATGTTCTGATGAGCCCTTTTCTTTTCAGTTCAAAGTCGATGTTAAAATGAGTTTTAAGTGTTTATTCTCTATCCTAGATTTTGGGGCAGATGCCTAATTTCCATAGCTTCCTTACCTCCTGAAGAGTTTCAGGCTTTTTGCTTCTGCCAAAATGAAACAAACCTTCAGCTTGGTACTTTGAAGTTTGAGTTAAAGCAAAACTAAATGGACCATGTTTATCTGATCAATTAAGGCATTGCCTAATCCTCAGTACTGATGTTTCTCATTTAAGCGGCATTCTATACAATCCTCAGGAAATTAACAACAGAGATAGAGTTTGGGGAAAGGGGGGTCATTATACAAAGAAGTGCAGGAAGAGTGTGGAAGAATTTGACTAGGTTCCAGTATAAACTCCATAAACTGGTCTCCAGCGTACACTGAAGAATGTCTTTGTAGAAGTGGGCATGTAGAAAAATATTTTTTCAAGTTCCAAAAATAGAAGTTTGATTTAAAACTCCTATTATGTACAGTGATCTACTAGATTTAATAGTCTTTATCGTGATTGATGTTTTTAATTAAAAATACCTCATCTTCCTCTCAGGGATTAGTACGTGTACAATTCAGTTTAACCACAGTTCAACAGGGAGAATTCTACTATAGAAGTACCATGCTAAGCAGAGTATTAAATTAAAAAAAATAAAATGAGCATA
This sequence comes from Saimiri boliviensis, assembly GCF_048565385.1. Lineage (NCBI taxonomy): Eukaryota > Metazoa > Chordata > Mammalia > Primates > Cebidae > Saimiri > Saimiri boliviensis. The sequence continues at coordinate 151,136,583 of NC_133451.1, forward strand.
AACTAGGACTCTCCTAGGAGTTTACATTTTTTTCTTTCTTGAGACCAAACTGATCAACATCAATTAATTAGTGAATAGTAGGTAATTGAACCCTCTGGCTATTCCCAGTCAACATTCTGTTCTACTGTTCCCAGTAATAGCTGGAGGTATACTTGTTTGGCTTCCTTTCCAGCTAGCTCAGGACCTGCATACATGGCCCTTTCTATAGTAAGACAGGAAACCCTCTTTCCCCAGAATTCCTACTAGAATCCTTAGTCCTTGTTTTGAGCGAATCACGTCATCCAACTGGCACCAACAGATTTAACTTGAAACTTCGAAAAGATAATGATTGTGCTTTTTCATATTTGGCAGATTCTATGGAAATTGCCTTCCAGATTCAAAGATTTGTCTTCAAAATTGTGCCTTGGCAAGAAAACTAATGTACAGTCTTCACACATAGGGTGTTTTTCACTTAGATTTTAATACTGTAGAGGCAACCTAGAAATTTTTTAAAAAATAGCTTTCTCCAAGTTCCAAGTTTTAAGTCCATAGTCTTTTGAAATATAAATTGGGAAAAATACAAAGATAAAGCTATTAATCTGTCTGACCCATACTTCCCTCAAAAGTTGCTTTTTTTCTCTCTAATTTGGTTTTCTGTATCTATTTTATGATTTTCTTCTATAATTATTTTATGATTTATTTTATGTATCTATTTCTTCCACAAAGACATGTGATGTCTGTCCAGTGATTTAAATTGTGATAATTTTTAAACTTGATTTATTAAATATATGCTGGAGATAATTGTAGAGACTTTTGTGGAAGCCTGTAGAAGAAAACAAGAAGCTGTCCTAGGGAAAACTGTTATAAGATGATGCATTTCTTGACAAAGATCTGTGTTGATTTAATGGAAAACTTATTTCCCAATATTTCCCAATGTATTTCTAAGTAAAGTTTTGTATCATTAAATGGCAGCTGACTGGGAAAACTTGGTAGAAATAAATCACTTTTTCTCAGAAAAATTCATTTATATTTTAACCGCTGAGACAATGTTACTGATGATATTATAGTTAGCTCATTACTTACCATTTCAGATTTAGACTAAATATCTTGATTTATCTAACATGGATGAAGGTGTTCTTGGGTCTACTTATATCTTTGACTAATGAGATGACAATTTTGAAAACAGTAAGAAAGTGTAGTGTAAGGAATATTTTTATTCTATTATGTTCAAGTTTCTGAGTTTAGTTTTTTTTTTTTTTTTCACCGTTTCAAAACTGCTTTGGTTATATTGAAGGTGAAAGTGAGACTTCTTCTCTTAACAACAGATAATTGGTACAGTGTGATCTATTTCATGTTTGAAATGATACGAGTCTTGGACTTAAAGTTCCTAGGTTGACAAGAGCTGTGTGGAAAGGAGAAAATAAAAAGAAACAAAATCAGTGAAGCTAGAGAGAATCATGAAAGTGGTTACTCAGGATGTCATCCAGTTTAACCTTTTGTGTATAGCTTATTGCTTCTACAGACTTAAAATACAAGCTTAGGCAATATGTATTGGGTTCGAACTTTCAAACCACAATGAGGCTATTTTTAACCTGAGAGTTAATTTTTTTGTCTCAATAATGACAGAACAATTAACAAAATTTTGTAGATATTAGGCCTATCTTTGGTTGGAACATTTCAACTGCTTCATGTAGAGCAATTGATTTAAAAATTGGTAATTAGTTAAATAATTGAAGAACTTGGACCTTTTGTCATCTGTTTACTGGAGATTTATAAAGCTATATAAACCCCTCATCAGCCTCTTTACTGAGAAAGACTATATTTTATCCCATGGTGATATAAATATCTCTGAATCTAAATTTAAATTTTCAAGCATTTCATCTAAAAGTTGTGAGTTTTCTCTTTGACGAATTATGAGTACCTCCAGTTATGCTGCGTGTTAGTGATGTTAGTTTTAGGCTACCAAACCTACTCCAATATTGACTTGCATTATTCCATTTATTAACTTATGACAAGAATATTTTATGACCCTCTTTGGCTTAGAGTGAACACTTCGTGGGTCAGAATGTTTTGTTGGTTATTTCCCAAGATCCCAATATGAGCTCCCGGTTACACATCAACAAGAACCACTAAAAAAGTTAGGTCAGTGGAAATTCTCTCAGGACACATTGAATAACATTTTTGAGATTTTTGACTTTACTCGGTTTTAAATTATATTTAAGACATTGATCTGACCTCATTTTCCTCATATATGTATGCATGTTTTTTGAGACAGAGTCTTGCTTTGTTGCCAGGCTGGAGTGCAGTGGTGCGACCTTGGCTTGCTGCAACCTCTGCCTCCTGGGTTCAAGCGATTCTCCTGCCTCAGCCTGCTGAGTAGCCAGGACTACAGCCTCTCATCGCCATGCCCTGTTAATTATTGTAATTTTAATTACAGTGGTTTCACCATGTTGGTCAGGCTGGTCTTGAACTCCTGACCTGAGGTGATCCACCCCCCTTGGTCTCCCAAAGTGCTGGGATTACAGGAGTGAGCCACCAGGTCCAGCCTTCCTCATATTTTTGAGAGGAGACTGACAAAAATCTGGTGTAACTGTCTACATTTCCACAGCTTTTTCCTGTTTTCGTGTGGTTTTTGGCATTGGTCAACCTTGAGGCGAGATTCAGTGTTGCTTTACGCTCACAAATACTGCATGCTTTTCTTTTCACTCTGTAAGTTGCTAATTGAGAGGTACAGATTTAACTAAAAGGGAGGCTTTATACAGCTCCAAAATTTTATTCATAAAATTTTGCTTAGACCTTTTTATCCAAATTCTTTCCTCTGTTTCTCAAAATATTCCTCATCCTTTTGAGACAGCAGCATGTGCGTGAGAGCAAAAATAATTACTTTTCCAACTGCAAATAAATTTTATATATTATATTGTGCTAATTTATAGTTTCACTTCACTTGAATGGACAATTCCTAACGCTCTCCAGCTACTGTCAGCAGTAATGCCTTCAGGCGAGTCAATCAAGAATCAACATTATTGGCCAGCAAGGTGGCCCACACCTGTAATCCCAGAACTTCTGGAGGCCAAGGTGGGTAGATCACCTGAGGTCAGTAGTTGGAGACCAGCCTGGCCAACTTGGTGAAATCCCGTCTGTACTAAAAATACAAAATTAGCCAGGCGTGCAGCAGACGCCTATAATCCCAGCTACTCTGGAAGCTGAGGCAGGAGAATCGCTTGAACCTGGGAGGCAGAGGTTATAGTGGGCTGAGATCACATCATTACACTCTAGCCTGGTGGACAAGAGTGAGACACAGTCTTGTTTTAAGAAACAAAACAAAACAAAACAAAACAAAACAAAACAAAAACATAACATTATTATGTTTGATACTGTTCTTTAAAATAGGCCAATTCATTTGGTTACTTTGGGACATATTATGTAAATAATTAAATCTAGCAGATATTCCAGTAAGCCTCTTACTTTATATAATTTCAGTAATGAAAATTTTCCATGGTTATTTTAGGCAACAGTAAAACTTTCTTGAATTTTCAAGCTAAACAAACTAGACCAAAGCTTCTCAAATGATCCATGGTGAAGGACTGTGTCTTCTCATTATTACCTAAGTTTCACATAGTCACAGACCAACACTTTTATAAAATGCGTTTATCATGTGCTTGGATAGCATGACAATATCCAATTATCATATGAATTTCTTGTTGCTTATTCTCAATTTCTGTACCTATCTCGCTATGATTGGTAGCAGTTTGCAGACCACCACCAGTCCATGGGCCACATTTGGAATGGCTTTGATCAAGGTTATTGTCTCTAGTAGAACTTTGGAGAATTAATAGATTGTTCTTACAGCAAAGTTAAAATGTATTTAAGAAAGACTAATTTCTCACTAAGGAAATCTTTTAGTCCTGCTTTGTTGAAGTGAGATATTTCTCCATTCAGGATGGAATTTTGGTGAGGCTTGTGGATTTTTACAAAAGGATGGCCACATTACCATTTAGTAATTCAATCTGCCATTTCTTATTCCATAAATACTCCAGTGCCTTGCTAGAGAAGATAAACTTGGAATCCTACTCCTGTTAAAAGTTTACATGGAAGGCATTACTATATCTTTTAGTTGTCTTCTAGATATTTCAGTTTTTGTTTTAGATTTGATTTGCTTATTTGTTTTTGGCTTGGATTGAGTCAGATTATCAAATATCTAATTATGCAAATTAGAGTGCCTTGGCTTCTGACAGAATCATTTATTGAGGAAATTATAAACTGTCCCCATGTATTTAGAGATGTTATAAAAATATTAATGTGAAGCCCAAATACTCCATTTCCTTCAGTAAGTAAAACTAGGCCCTGGTTACTTAGATGTGAGCAAACCAGGCATTTTACCTGCTTTCAGAGGACATAGAGTCTAGTCGGGGAAACAGACATACAGTCAAGTAACAAATAAGTCTAAAAATATAATTATGTTAAGTGCTCATCTTAGTCCTTCTGGGCTCTTATTGAGACAGCCAAGTAAAAAGAACTCAGAGAATCTCCAACTGGCCTGAGCACTGGGAGGAGGGAGGGGCCTGGGGAAGTTCATGCCCTTTGCAGCGGGGAAGGAGCCTGGCCCTTCCTGTTCCTGGGTGGTGACTGGGGATTCAGACTGTGAGATGAGGGCCTGTTAGAAACCCCTGTCTCACTTTGCTGTGTCGTTTGTCCTTTTTCCTTTTTACCCAATAAATTCCCCACCCCTTCGAAGTGTCTGTGAGCCTACTCTTTCCTGGTCTTGTGACAAGAACCCGGATTTACTATAGCATTATGACAATGATATCGTAAATCGAGTGATTTATAAGCAGAATATATTTATTCCTCATAGTTCTGGAGGCTGGGAAGTCTAAGACCAAAGGTCCAGTGTGGTTGGGTTCTAGTAAGGTCACTCTTCTGCCTCATCTGTGGAAGAGGAAGACAAGTTCTCTGGGGTCTCCTTTGTAAAAGCACTAATCTCATTCATGAGAGACCTGCCCCCATGACCTGATCACCTCTTAAAGGTCCCACATCTTAATCCTATCACACTGATTTCACCAGATGAATTTTGAAGGGACACCAACATTCAGAATATAGCAGTACTTACATTCAGTATACATTAATAACAGCATTGTATGTCAATAATATAGAGACATTATTACAGAAGTATATTTAATTGTTGGAATTATTCAGCTCAAAGGGATGATTCTGTCTTCCATTTTCTGTTTTCTGTTACCAGGTAATAATAGCATCTCATAGTTCAGTTTAAGGAAGGAATAGAGAGATATGCAAATCATCCTTAAGACATGAGCACTCCATGTGAGGGTGTTGTGAGAGCCTAAGAAGAAACACAATCATTTGAGACAATGGTCTATGAAGGGAGATGGTTGCTGCCCTCATGGATTTAATAGACCTTGTTCATGTGGTTAGTTTCCACCATACCTGAACTGTGGTGTTATCCAATTGTCTGAAACTTATGTTGGACAGGATAGGCAGTAACTTCCAAAAGAATAATGAGGCCCAAGATGGACAGTCCCTCGCTGAGGGTCAGAGCCAGTACCCTTGTAGACTGACTATCAGGCCAGCTCCTAGGGCAAGAGTTCCATATGGACAAGGACAAGCTCTAGCTAGATCAGAACAATTTCATCACAAAACAAGCTTTTACTTCTCTTTTCTTTCTTTTTTTTTGAGGCGGAGTCTTGCTCTGTTGCCCAGGCTGGAGGGCAATGGCGTGATCTCAGCTCACTGCAACCTTCACCTTCCAGATTCAAGCAATTATCCTGCCTCTGCCTCCTGAGTAGCTGGGATTACAGGTGCATGCCACCACAACTGGCTAATTCTTTTGTATTTTTAGTAGAGACGGGGTTTCACCATGTTGGTCATGCTGGTTTTGAACTCCTCACCTCATGATCCACCTGCCTTAGCCTCCCAAAGTGCTGGGATTACAGGCGTGAGCCACAGCACCTGGCCACACGCTTTATTTTCAACTGTTGCTGCAGAGCACAAAGGCCAGGCTAAATACTGACAGATCTCTATTATGGGAAGATTTGAACTGTTGGATTATTATTAGTAATCAACCTTGATGGGCAGCACCAGATTAACTGCTAAACAGTCTACCCATCTTTATCATTTTAGCCTTTTACATTTTATCCTGTCTCTTAGCTTTGGCTGGGGGAATGGTAGAGATAGGTCCTGCTGGAGCAACAACATAAAAGGTGGGAACTAAAATGTTTATGCTGACACCAGAGTAGTGAAAGCTATCTAAACTACGGGGAATTTAATGCCAAGGAAAGGCAAGATCAGGGTGGCACATCCGGTCGGGAGAGCTGCCTTTCTCTGGGCCTCTGCCAGCCCAGTTTGGGCCATGCATGGGGAATAGCACAGAGATAAAGACACCCTAGGGCTTTCTCAAGGTTTATGAAAGAACAAACAGCAGCACGGCTGGCCTCTAGTGCAAATAAAAATCATACGTTTAAAGAAATTTTAATTCCTGCCTGGTGAAAACCAAAATGTATGTTATAATGGTTGATGATAAAAATTTTTAAGGGGAATAAAAGTGGGTTTGCAAGTGTTCTCCAACCAATGGCCACAAGTCCGTTAGAGAATTTCCCAGAAAAAGCAAAGGACTTCATTCAGATTTAATTCCTGTGGATTCTGAAATTTTTCCTTAGAGATTTGTGTTCTTATCGCTTTTACCAAGAAGAGCAGAAACTCTCCTCCCGTGTTTAGCTGTTAGCCACAATGATTCCACTTTTCCCCCCCTAAAATACAACCTTCTAACTAACTTGCAGTGATTCCAAGATTTATGAAACTGATTTGTTAGAAAATCGTATTTGGTCACAAATTTATAGACTATATTTGTCATAGATAATTGAATTTTCTCAGTAACCTTGTGATAATTAACTCATGGGCTATGATCTCATAGCTTTGTCTTTTTTTAACCTACCAATATAAAAAGTGTAAATTTTCTTGCTGGTTGGAAAAATACTTAGACCTTAGGTCTCTTTTTCTTCTACTGACCATGTAAGAAAATAAATAGGATGGTATGTGGCAGAGATTGTGACTGTCTAACAATATGCAATCTTCTTTTTTCTTTAATAGAATTTTAACTTTATTTAATGAAGTAATTTGCCCAGCTAGGTAGAAATGATTTGTGTTTTCAAAAAATTATTGTGGATCAGGAACCATTGTATACTAAAATGTCTCTTGACTATGCAAGAGACTTGCACTGGATTCATTCAACTTTAGAAGTGTTTAAAGAGTTAACATTTATTTCAGTGGATTGTGTATTTTTTAAGGCCTCATAATGCCAGCTAAAACGCACTGATTTGCCCTGACTTCTGAATGAAATCTGTGGAGCTGAACTAAGCTTAAAATGTGCGTGTGTGTGTGTACATATATATATATATATATATATATATATATATATATATATATATGTAGAGAGAGAGAATATTGGACTTTAATATTTTTACTGCTTTACGAGGAGACAGGATTTTTATTTGGTGTTTTAATTTCTGTGTGGTAAAATGATAATGGAAGAATGTTCATTGTGTTCAAATTTGTGGAAATGTTTCATCCTAGTGTTTGGAGTATGATGGCCTCTTGTATGCCTGAGGCATCTGTGATTTTTGGCCTGCTGGATATCCATTCACTAATAAAAGTGCTCCTGCTTTACCTTATCAAGCCATCCTTCTCCAATTCTCGTGATTGGGAGGGGCTGACTCTACCTCCTGACTTTAGGACTGAGAGGATACCCAATCTATAGAATCACAGGGATTATTGTTTCTGGGATAGGCATGTGGTATAAGCCTTCAGGTTTTCCTTCTGATGGATTAGCACGGTAGAAATAAGTACAAATCACAGCGATGTTGATTCTCTTTTTAGTGGCATGGGAAAGCCTGCCTGAGAATAAGCCAACACAAAGGGCAGCAGAATGATGAGGGGGAACACAACCAAGTCCTGACATCGTACTTTGAAGCACATGTCTGAGGCTGCTGCTACATCTGGATTTTTTAATTATGTGAAACAATAAATTCCTTTCCTTGCATAAACCTAGTTTGGGATGGTATTCTGTTACTTATAATAGAAAGAGTCTGACTAACATGTGGTGCTCACTCTATAACACTCTCTTGTGAACCATGTTGGATCATGTAGCTGAGCATAAATGGAGAGCCAGAGTAGAATAGAGAGAGAATGTAATCCAGTATTAAATGTGTTTTAATGTTTGATGTCTGTTCTGCCTATTTCAGAGACTTAGTGGGCAAAACCTTAATTTTCTACTTCGCTAGGCCTAGGAGACTACAAAAAGAGATTTTCTCCTAAGAGAGACACCAGTTCCCTGGATGAACCTTAAATTACCTATCATTGGGTATAGACTAAAATAGAATAAGAAACAAGCAGGTACAAAGCAGAGAAGAAAATGTTAGGCTCCGTTCAAGCCATGCTTCTCTCTGCCATTACCATTCTTAGCCCTTCTAAGGAAGCAAGGGGGACTAGTTTGATTAGTCAGTGGACAGAGCAGCTAACAGGCCACACGGACTTGTGGGCAGACTTACTGTGCAGTAACGCTGTGCCCATCCATGCCGGCTGCTTATCTCTCTTTCACTTCTTGGATCCGTGCAGCGGGATGGGTCAAGTGAGTGAAGCGTCTTCGTGGGACACGGTACCTTCTTCTGCTCTGCTTCTCTTTCCTTGTCCCTCTCCTCCTCATTCTTTCTCAGGAACGCATGAGTGTGCTGTCCTGAAGATATCCGATTCATAGACTTAGGTGGGTCTTTTTGAGCACTTAGACTGTGAACTTTAGCTCAGACTTTACAAGGGTTCTGAACTTAAGGGTCAGGAACTTGCACAGCATTGAGTGCTGAGGTACTCCGTATCACATTTTGCTATTGTTTTTTATGTGACTAAGAAATCAGGTGTTTATACAATAAGAATGAGGTAAATAAACCTTGTTTTATCTTACTTTATCTTCCAGGAAGCTACAATCCAAATGTCTAATGTTTATACATGTGAATAATTCTTTGGTTTTGTCATCTGTATTCACAGATGGCACTCAAGGGATCTCTGGGCTGTGTTTTCATCCAGAGGCTTGTCTGGGGAAAAATCCAGTACTGTGCCCATTTAGGTTATTGGTGGAATTTATTTCCATGTAGCTGTATGATTAAGGGCCCTGGCTTTTTGTTAACTGTCAGTTGGAGGCTGCTCTCCACTCCTGGAGGCTGTCTGTAATTCTGTGCTACATGGTTCTATCCATGGGTAACAGCAGTATTGCTGTTTTCTTCTTCAAGGGCAGCAGATCAGTCTTTCATACCAGTCTGCTAAAAAATAATTTAATATGACATAATGTGATCATGAAAGGGACATCCTGTTAACTTTATAATAAAATCTAAGGGATAGATATTATTCTATGATTATCTTTGCTATATTCAAGTAGCTAGAAGCAGGTCACAGGTTCCTCCCACACTCAAAGGGAGGAGATAATGCAGAGTGTAGCACTAAATGATGGAGATTACGGGGATCATCTTAGAATCCTGACTACCATCAATATTTAGCAAAGTGTGTCTCATTGAAGAGTACTTTCATAGGTTCATTAGTACATCTGTCTTTATCAAGAATCTTTTTTTTTTTTTTTTTTGAGACAAAGTTTCATTCTTGTTTCCCAGGCTGCAGTGCAATGGTGCGATCTTGGCTCACTGCAACCTTTGCCTCCTGGGTTCAAGCAGTTCTCCTGTCTCACCCTAAGGGATTACAGGCATGAGACACCATGTCCAGCTAATTTTTTTTGTGTGTGTATTTTTAGTAGAGACAGGGTTTCACTATGTTGGACAGGCTGGTCTCGAACTTCTGACCTCAGGTGATCTACCTGCCTTGGCCTCCCAAAGTGCTGGGGTTACAAGCATGAGCCGCACCCAGCCAAGAATCCTTTTGAAGCAACAGAATCCAAGTGACAGGAGACCAACTCAAACCATCTTAAATGAATGACTTATTTTACTTATTCATAGAACTGAACATTTCGATGGATCACTTTGGGGTTTAGGCAAGAGAACAATTGGGGTTGAGAAAGATTCTGCTTTAATACAGTAATTAAAAGAAAGCATGCCAGGAATGGGAAGTCATGAACATTGGACAGAAGTTGGGAAAAGATCTGACAGAGAATTCAGCCGTAACACAGGATGTGCTAAGGTTGGGATCAAGGGGAATTCAGTCTCCATAAATGACATAAATCTGAAAGAATATCCCAAATGCAAAATGAGAAAGAATGAAAACATTAGGCTTCCTCCCTGCCACTCTATCATATTTGCTTATATGAACACAGCGTTGTTTCTCAGATATTTCTGCATTGGTAAATATTGTTACTTTTTCTGCTATGATAATAGTACTTATCTCATTCTTGTCTAAAATGCATGTAAAAAACGTCCATTTATTTTTTCATGTTTCAGTTCAGCAACTCTTTGAGGTATTCTTTAACCCCTAGCTGTTATTCAGGTGGAGTTGGGTGCCACACCTCATATTCCTGTAATTTGGCAGGCACTGTTAGTAAACTCAGCCATTCCCTACTTAGACTGTTTTCCTTTTTTCCTTCCTTCCTTCCTTCCTTCCTTCCTTCCTTCCTTCCTTCCTTCCTTCCTTCCTTCCTTCTTTCCTTCTCTCCCTCCCTCCCTCCCTCCTTCCCTCCCTTCCTTCTTTCCTTTTTTTTTGGACAGTCTTGCTCTGTCGCCAGTCTGGAGTGCAGTGGTGCGATCTCTGCTTACTGCAACCTCCGTCTCAATGGGTTCAAGTGATTCTCCTGCCTCAGCCTCCTGAGTAGCTGGGACTACCGGCATGTGCCACCATTCCTGGCTAATTTTTATATTTTTAGTAGAGACGGGGTTTCATCGTGTTAGTCAGAATAGTCTTGATCTCTTAATTTTGTGATCTGCCTGCCTTGGCCTCCTAAAGTGCTGGGATTACAGGCGTGAGCCACCACACCCTGCCCTTTTTCTTTAACACCTCCATGCAGTCATGGCCATAAGACGGGGTTCTCACCAATGAGACATAGCCAAATTTTGATGTGGGGAAAATGTTTGTTGTCTTGAAACAGATATCCTTCGTTTTCCCATCCATTCTGCCACCATTGAACACAGACATAATGACTAGGGCTGCTCTAGTAACCTTGTGACCATAATGGAAATTACAAGTTAATCATAAATATCTGACGTTTGTTATCATTAATATGATGAAAAAAATCTAGCAACTTACTTCCACTATACTTATTGCATGTAAAACAAAACAAAATAAAAACTAGCCTTAAATTGTTTAACCCATTATAGTTGAGTTTTAAATATGTGAAGCCTAATAAGATTCAAAGTGAAATGCAGTCTTATATATTTCTAGATGAAAGCATTGTCTGTGATGGGGCAGTCATTTATTTAATTTTCTGCTTCTCCTATGGCGGCAGGAATAAAACTCCTTCATGTTGCAAAGTTTGGACAGGTTCTGTGGCTCATACCGGTAATTCTAGAACTTCGGGAGGCCAAGGCAGGTGGATCATTTGAGGTCAGCAGTTCAAGACCAGCCTGACCATCTCTGCTAAAAATACAAAAATTAGCCAGGCGTGGTGGCAGATGCCTATAGTCCCAGCTACTCGAGAGGCTGAGACAGGAGAATTGCTTGCACCTGAGGAGTGGAGGTTGCAGTGAGGCAAGATGGTGCCACTGCACTCCAGCCTGGGAGACACAGCAAGACTCTGTCTAGAAACAAACAACAACAAAAAAAATAAACAAAGCTTTTATTATTATTTGTATCTTGTTCATCTTAGCATCCATATGCTAAGGGTACCTAGAATATAAAAATCATTTAGTAAATGTTTATTGAATCAACTAATACATAAATACAAGATTTTGTCTTTCCAAGTTTTAACAGCTTACTTGGAAAGAGTAATGTGTCCTTGCTCATCAGAATGAAAGATTTCTAGTGGGATGATTTATCTAGTTTCTCAATTATTGGCTTATCTTATTCAGCATGTTATCAACAGCTTAAAAATACAAAAAAGACAGATGAATAAAATCTATGGGTACTACAAACACTGTTGGTGTAGCTAAATTACTTGATGACAAAAACGGTATTTAAAATGAAATACTAAAAAATGTGGGAGGATTTCTCATTCTAAGTGTGATAAAATCAATAAGAATAAATAAATCTAGCACTTAGATCTAAAAAATGAAACTCAAATCTATAATATTGGTTCAGAAGCTAAAACTAACAAATCCAAACCTGTTTATTGAACACTGGACACTTACAGGTTAAAATCAGATGAGTAAGCACTCACAGAATGAGGAATATGTGAGTTAGGGAAGATGATTCTTGTAGATGTGGAAAAGATTAGGAGAAAGAGTATAACATGTGACCTATTTGAAACTCTTTCCATAGGAGATAGGTTAGATTTATCTGATGTAGTTTTAAAGGAACTAAGAGAATTTTGGAGCAAAGTGTGGAAACTTCAAGTTGAGAAATCGGAGCTCAACATGAGAAAGATGTTAGCAATATAAAATTTTCAAGCTAGATTTGTCTGACTTGTGAGGCCCAAAGTAGTGAATTATCACATAACTACCTGGAAAGGATGATGACAGACAGTTTCCTGCTTTGGTTAGGAGCTTGACCAACTTGCCTGTTAAGATGTTCTAATTTGATAGATTTAAGTTAAAGTAATTTGATAGAGTCTTTTCTTCTGTTCTGCAGGATGGTATTTCTGGGTATCTTATGGAATAAAGTGACAAGGTAATGATAATTATGGGATGAGTATGTGATAACCATACTATTTGTTTAGCTTTGTTTTTATAACCAAGTGGCTCCGTAAGATGTTTTTTCCTATCCCAGAAAGAAAGTTTATCTGATATTGCTTATTGGTATTGTATGAGGGATGCTCTATTATACTTTGCTGTTTCAAGTGTTAGGTAGGCAGTTAATTAGACACAAATATAAGCTTGCTCACATCTGAAAATGTTAAACCAGAGGTTGCAGTATGCACATTTGCATGAATATAGTATGTTTAAAATTTGGCTAATACTGTTCCTGGACTTTCTTGAATTTTAATGATTTTAAATGTATAATCATGGTGGACAAAGGGAGTTTACCACAAACTTTCCAGACTATATTGTGTTTTATTTTCTACTTATTAGATTGGCTTTTGCAATCCCTGAAAGCTGTTTTGATTTCCAGGGAGAAATTTGAGCTATGCAAAATGGAAATGAGTTATTGATGTGATAACTCACATATTAATATTCCTGCTAGACATAAGCCATATTAACTACATTTCAATTGCTTAGTAGCTACATGTGTCTAACAGCTACTATATTTCATAATGCTGGCCTAAACTTTTAAAGGGAGTCCCAAATGAATGATATGTAAGTTTCCAGGGATTTACCATGGGAATAATTTCTCTTCCCCAACTTTACTTCTTCTCTCTTTTTCTAAATTTTCTTTTCTTTCTTTTTTTTCAGGGCCTTTCAGTCTTCTGTAGTGCTATCTCCTGCTTTCCAAAATAAATTTCCCCAGTTTTGCAAATTGTTAAGTCACACATTTGCTCTTGTGCCTTACAAATTATAGCGTAGTAATATTAGAATGTTTTCTTCACTACTATATCTCCAAAGCCTAGAATAGTTCCCAACAAAGAGGTAAGAATTAATAAAAACTTTGTTAAATGAATGAATAGATGAATGAATGAATTCATGCTGAGGAATGAGCTATGGATTAAAAATGCTTCGCCAGATTTGGGCACCTATCTGGGGAGAGGAGTGATCCACTGAGTGATGAGTGAGTGGGGAGGGACATCCAGGTGATCCAGCTGGAGAAGACCCCTTCTTCCTCACAGGGGCATTAAGAAAATCTAATATTCTACACTGTGGGTTTGTTTGCTCTGTAAAATAATCCTATTTCCCTGTTAATTTTATTCTTCTTGGGTGCAGTGTCTCACGCCTGTAATACCAGCACTGTGGGAGGCCGAGGTGGATGGATCACCTGAGGTCGGGGGTTCGAGATCAGCCTGACCAACATGGAGAAACCCCGTCTCTACTAAAAATACAAAAATTAGCCGGGCATGGGGAGGCATGCCTGTAATCCCAGCTACTTAGGAAGTTGAGGCTGGAGAATTGCTTGAACCCAGTAGGCAGAGGTTGTGGTGGGCCGAGATTGTGCCATTGCACTCTAGCCTGGGCAGCACCAGCAAAACTTCATCTCAAAAAAAAAAAAAAAAATCTCATTCTCATTACCAAGAAATGTTGACTCTTTACCTGATACAGATTATATTACAAATCCTCTTTAATTAATTTAAAAACAAAAGGATCCACATCTGATTGCTGATGGTTTCCTGAAGTGCTACTATAGACGCTAAGCTTACCAAATGCGTTTAATAACTACATATGTGCAAGCTTCCACCTTCTTTTTCATTTACTACCTAAGCTCAGTGCCTTAAACATAGTGGTCAATAAACATCTTTGAACAAAGTTGATCACTATCCTAACATAAAATATCATCTAGATAAAGAGCCCTGCCCCCATGGAGCTTACATTTAAGCCAAAATTAAAAGAGAGAAACTCAGTAAACTAGTCACAAAAAATAGGAACAGATATACTCTATTAGAAGGTGATACATTCATTAACAAGTATACAGCAAGTAAAAGGGTTTTGGAGGAATGAGTTAAAATTCCCCTATTCCAGCTTTATTGAAGTATACTTGACAAATAAAAATGGTATGTTTAAGAAGCACAATGTGGTTTTTTTTATATATGCATACATTGTAAAGTGATTAGGCAATGAATTAAAACATTTTAATTGATGCCACTATGCTCTGATCTCATACAATCTGGAATTACTTTAAAATAGAAAGACATATTAGTAACAGGCATTCATTATTTGCACGTACAAAATGCAACTAAGTTTATTTTTGTCTGAAATTGTATTTGTATAATTTTACATGGCAATCCTTTAGTTTGGATGTGAATGAATTGCTATAAACTAAATGGTAATGATAGAGGGCTATACAACCAACTGAGAAAAATATAATCACCGAAAAGGTTATCATATGCCTTATTCAATAATATTTAGTTGGAAAAGGAGAGAAAAATTTGGAGTTTAACAAATTGTCACTGCAAATACAGGTCAAAATGAACCAATAATGACACTGAACTAAAGACAATAAAACTACAAAATAAAATTCAATATGAAAAAGAGACATAACACATAGCATCCAAATTATAGAGATTCAGAAAATAGCAATGAAGAAATAGAAGAGATATCAAGCTAGAAGTCGCAGATACAAATTTGGACTTTTCAGATTATGCATTAAAAATAAGTTATAGGAGCCAGGAGGTGCCCAGATGTATCCTCATTCACTCAACATAACCAGAAAAAAATGAACTTTTCCACTACATTGTATTAGCAAAGCTGTAAATTGAGTACAACTGATAGAACAAACAGAATGGTAGAATAAATTATAGTGATCTTTGATTAAGAAGATATGAATTTGGTCTCATATCTGACAAAAAGTGACCCCCTGTATTTTCTGCTGCAAATGAAATGGTTGAACCAAATGTCCAACAAGATCACTTCTAACTGTAGAACTAGATGATTCTGGCCTGTCTAAAGATTCTTCCAGATTATTTTAATTAATGGAAATGATTAGTTGGGCTTGGAGACCTAAACTTATATCTTAAACTCATGTAATCCCTGTCATAAACCTGAGATTACACAACTGCTTATTAGCACAAATGACCTGTTAAGGGGTCATTTATGGAAATATAATTTTTTCTTTTGTTTCTGATACCAATCTATTCTGCCCTCTGTTGGAAATATAATGGTAGAGACTAAGTGAAGAAAAAAGATACTTGGTTACATCTGATGCAAAAAGATATTAGTGGAATTTTTCTTTTCTTTAAATGGAATGGGCAGCAGAGAAATAAATACCCTTAGTCATAGTGCCTTAAATAATAGGAAGATGACAATAAATCACTGATATAAGGACTTTAGTTTTGGATCATCATTACATCATCTTTTCTTAAATTATACATAATATTTGGACATACTTACGGGGTTCATGTGATATTTAGTTACAAGCATCTAATGTATATCATTTATCATTTTTTATGTGTTGGGAACATTTCAAGTCCACTGTTTTAGCTTTTCAAAATATATAATAGACTGTTAACTATAGTCACCTTACTCTGCTATAAAATACTAGCACTTACTTCTTCTGTCTGTTTGAACCCATTAACCAACTTGTTTTCATCCTCCTTCTCCCAACCCACATACCTTTCTCAGTCTCTAGTAGCTATCATTCTACTACTTCCTAACTCCATGAAATCAAATATTTTAACTTCCACATATGAGTAAGAACATGCAGTGTACCTGGTCTATTTCACTTACCCTAATGAACTCCAACTCTGTCCATGTTCCTGAAAATTACATGATTTTATTATTTATTCATGGCCAAGTAGCATTCCAGTGTGTGCATATACCATGTTTTCTTTACCCATTTATCACTGATGGACACTTAGATTGTTTCCATTTGTTTCCATATCTTTGCTATTGTGAATAGTGCCGCAATGAACATGGGAGTACAGGTATTGCTTTCATGTAATGATTTATTTACATTGGATAAGTACCCAATAATGGTATTGTTGAATCACATGGTAGTTCTATCGTTTTTTGAGAATTGTCTATGCTGTTTTTAAGAGTGGCTGTACTAATTGACACTCCCTCCAACACTGTGTAAGTGTTCCCTTTGCTATGCATCCTTGCCAGCATTTGCTGGTTTTTGTCTCTGTGGTTCTGATTTGCATATTCCTGATGATTACTGATGTTGATAATTGTTTTATACACCTGTTGGCATTTTGTGGGCTTTTTCTTGAGAAATAACTATTCATGTCCTTTGCCCACTTTTTAAAGAGATTGTTTGTTTCTTTACTGTTGACTGGTTTGAGTTCCTTGCATATTGTGGATGTTAGTACCCTGTCTGATAAATACTTTGCAAGTATTTTCTCCCATTCAACATGTTGTCTCTACATTCTGTTGATTGTTTCTTTTGCTGTGCAGAAGCTTTGTAGATTAATATAGTGCTATTTGTCTATTTTTGGTTTTGTCAACTGTGTTTTTGAAACCTTAACCATAAAATCTTTGCTTAGACTAATGTCCTAAAGTATTTCTTCAGTTTTCTTCTAGTAGTTTAAGGATTTCAGATCTTACATTTAAATTTTAAATCCATCGTTTGTTAATTTCTGTATATGGTAAGAGATAGGAGTCAGTTTTATTCTTCTGCATGTGGAGTTTTAATTTTCTCAGCATTCTTTATTAAAAAGAATGTTCTTTTCCCAATGTATGTTCTTGACTCCTTTGTCAAAAATCAGTTATCTGTAAAGATGTGGGTGAATTTCTGAATTCTCTATTCTGTTCCATCATTTTATGTGTTTGTTTTTATACCAATACCATGCTGGGTTTTTTTTACTATATATATAGAAAATAGTTAAAAATATATATATATATTTTTGAGATGGAATTTCACTCTTGTTACCCAGGCTGGAGTGCAATGGCATGATCTCAGCTCACCACAACCTCTGCCTTCTGGTTTCAGGCAATTCTCCTGCCTCAGCCTCCTGAGTAGCTGGGATTACAGGCACGCGCCACCATGCCCAGCTAATTTTTTGTATTTTTAGTAGAGACGGGGTTTCACCATGTTGACCAGGATGGTCTCAATCTCTTGACCTCGTGATCCACCCGCTTTGGCCTCCCAAAGTCCTGGGATTACAGGCGTGAGCCACTGTGCCCAGCTTTTTTACTGTAATATATTTTGAAGTCAGGTAGTGTGAGTCCCCCAGCTTTGCTGTTTTTACTCAGTATTGGATTGGCTATTTGTGCTCTGTTTTTCCATACAAATTTTAGGGTTATTTCTTCTATTTATGTGTAAAATAATATTAATACCTTAATAAATATTGCATTGAATTCATATATTTGCTCATTATTGTTGTATAGAAACACTACTGATTTTTTCATGTTGATTTCGTTTCCTACAACTTTACTGAATTTATCAGTTATAATAGTTCTTTTGGTGGAGTCTCTAGGATTGCCTACACAGAAGGTCATACTGTCTGCAAAGAGCAACAAGTTGACTTCCTCTTTGCCAGTTTGGATGTCTTTTCTTTCTTTCTTTTGCCTAATTCCTCTAGCTAGGATTTCCAATACTACGTTGAAGATGAGTGGTGAAAGTGGGCCTCCCTGTCTTGTTCCAGTGCTTTCTTTTAGGGAATCTATTTGAAGTGTAATTATCTACGCACCCTTTTGCTTCCTCTTCATAGAAGAGGCAAGTATCAGATGCTTCTAGGCAGCCCTCTTGAAGCCTCTCCTTCCGTCATTAAATGATCTTACTTTTAAAACCGAGATTCAAGAGATCCACTTTCAAGATGATGGTGTGACGACCCCTAAGGATGTATGCCCCAGGGAAATATGAAAAGCTGATGAAAACTATTGAAAAGAAAGGAAAAGAAGACAACCAACCACCTAAAGTCTCTGGCAATAGTCCTACAAGTATTTAGCAAAGGAAGAAACATTTATTCAATAAAATAAGATATGAATGTGTGGTATCTGAATCACAATCCATTTCCTCTCTCTTGCCAGCTCCAGCTCAGTTTGACAGAATTTTCATTTAGAATGCATGAGGCCAATAGGTAAGGCTTCTTTTTCCCTCAGCTTTCAATAAAATCTGACCTTACTGCACCATGAGAGAAAGCTTCCAGCACTTCTCATTTCCTCCAACTTCAAGATGAAGTGAAAATCCCGGTGAATATGGCTCAGAGTTCAGGGAGTACCTGCTTCCATCCTGTCCCTATTTATAGAATGGCAACTGTATCCCATACGTGGAAAGCTGGGAATACTTGAACCAAGATTGCTCTAATCTCAACTTGCTCATAGCAAAGAGGTTCCATGATGAGAGAGGCAAACCGAGAACAGTAGAGGCTACTGTGGTACGCTGTGCCCAGAATAGTGGCTCAGAAAGTTTGTCCACAGGGAGATGCAGTGATAAAAAAGAGCGCTCTGGTGCTCTCCCTAAATAAATGATTTTATTTGAAACAGAGTATGGGGAAGTTTAAGGATAAGGGCATACCTATAAATAGCAGCTCCTCTTAATTGACAGCAACACTCTAAACCACAGGCCAGTTGGTTTAACAAAGAAAACAGGAAAAGAGACACCTAAGATGAGCTCTGCTAGAGTTTTTGAAAAAAATTCTCAAAGACAGCCTTCAAAATAATCCTGCATAAGACACATTTTTTTTTTTTTTTTTTTTGAGATGGAGTTTCGCTCTGTCTCACAGGCTGGAGTGCAGTGGTGTGATCTTGGCTCACTGCAACCTCTGCCTCCCGGGTTCAGGTGATTCTACTCCCTCAGCCTCCTGAGTAGCTGGGACTACAGATGTGGGCCACCACACCCAACTAATTTTTGCATTTTTAGTAGAGACGGGTTTCCCCATGTTGGTCAGGCTGATTTTGAACTCCTGACCTCAGGTGATCCACCCACCTCAGCCTCCCAAAGTGCTGAGATTATAGGAGTGAGACACCATGCCCAGTCCAAGGCACCAAATTTAATTAGATCAGACTGCTGAGCAATTTGCGTTTCAGGACATTGTCAAAACCAGTAGAGCCGTTAATTAGGAAAGCGTTATGGGTAGCATACACCTTACCAGAGATACCAAGAAAAGAATGAAAGAGACCCCTGCTAAAATAACTGCTATAACTGTGAACCCAGGGTGACACAGGGGAAAAGCAGCCATTTTCAAGCTGAGGAGACAGGCAATAGCCTCAAAAGAAACCAAACTTGCCAACACTTTGGTTTTAGATTTCTAGCCTCCAGAAGTTTAAGAAAATTAATTTCTGTTTGTTCAGCTATCTGTGACATTTTACTATGGAATAACTTACAAACTAATATAAGTAGTCACAAAATAGTTTTTATACTTAAGAGGAAATAAAAAATTACATCTATTATTGTTATTATTATGTGAGACAGAGTCTCTCTGTGTTGCCGAGGTTGGAGTGCAGTGGCGCAATCTTGGCTGGCTGCAACCTCCTCCTCCTGGGTTCAAGCGATTCTTGTGCCTCAGTCTTCCCGAGTAGCTGGGACTACAGTCATGCATCACCATGTCCAGCTATTTTTTTTCTTTTATTTTACTTTAAGATCTGGGGTACATATGCAGAACGTGCAGGTTTGTTACACCATGTGCCATAGTGGTTTTCTACCCAGCTAATTTTTTGTATTTTTAGTAGAGACAGGGTTTCACCATGTTGGCCAGGCTTGCCTTGAACTCCTGAACTCAAGAGATCCACCCACCTCTGCCTCCCAAAGTGCTAGGATTACAGGTGTGAGCCACTGTGCCCAGCCAAAAAATTACATTTAAAAAGAAACAACCAATGCACTAATAGACAGAGATGAGCAACAAAGAAAAATACTGAAAACGAAGTAGTAGTCATTGAAATTAAAAAATCTACTGGATAAAATTTCTAGACTAGACAGAATCATAAAAAGAATTAGTGAAATTGGATATTTGTTTTGAATGATTCACTCAGATTATAACACAACAAGATGAAGAGAAGAAAAATGTAAATATGTAGGAAAGCTAATAAACAAATTTAGCCAAGATGCTGGTTGCAAGATTGACACATATATATCAGTTGTGATTCTATATATATCTATCCATAGATGGTGTTAGCCTGTATACAGAAACTTGTAAAACATCTACAAAATAAGAGTCTCTTCAACAACAAATTGTCATGGAACAATTGCATCTTCATAGGCAAAAGAGTGAAGTTGGACCCCCACTACACAGCATAGACAAAAATGAACTCAAAATGGATCATTACCTAAATATGGCAACTAAAACCATAAAACTCTTAGACAAAAGGATAGGGGTAAATTTTCATGGCATAGAAGTTGCTAATGGATTCTTAGATATTATACCAAAAGCACAAGCAACAACAAAAACAACAGCATCAAAAATAGATGAATTAGACTTCATTATTATTTAAAACTTTTTTACATTAAAGAACACTATCAAGAAAGAAAAAACAGTAACCAAAACAGCACCGTACTGGCACAAAAACAGATACATACACCAAAGGAACAGAATAAAGAGCCCAGAAATAATGCTGCACACCTACAACCATCTGATCTTCCACAAAGCTGACAAAAACAAGCAATGGGGAAAGGACTTCTTATTCAATAAATGGTGCTGGGACAACTGGTCAGCCATATGCAGAAGATTGAAACTGGACCACTACCTCACATCATATACAAAAATCACTCAGGATGGGTTAAAGAGTTAAATATAAAACATAAAAGTATAAAAACTTTGGAAGGTCACCTAAGAAATGTCATTCTGGGCAGAGGACCTAGCAAAGATTTCATGACAGGGATGCCAAAAGTACTTGCCACAAAAACAAAAATCAAAAAGTGAGACCTAATTAAATGAAAGAGCTTATGCGTAGCAAGCAAAACAAAATAAAACAAAAACAATTATCAACAAGATAAAAACACAATCCACAGAATGAGAAAAAAAAATTGCAAACTATGCAACTGACTAATGTCTAATGATCCAAAATCTATAAGGAACTTAAGCAGATTTACAAGTGAAAAACAAATGACGACATTAAATAGTGGGCAAAAAACATGAACAAACACTTTTCGAAAGAAGACACATATGCAGCTAATAAGTATGTGAAAAAATGCTCAACATCACTAATCATTAAAGAAACGCAAATCAAACCCACAATGATATACTATCTCACACCAGTTAAAATGGCTATTATTAAAAAGAAAAAAAAAAAAAAAGAGATGCTGCCGAGGCTGTGGAGAAAGGGAATGCTTATACACTGTGGGAATGTAAATTGGTTCAATCATTATGGAAAGCAGTTTGGTGACTTCTCAAAGAACTTAAAACAGCATTACCATTTAATCCAGAAATTTTATTACTGGGTATATACCCAAAGGAATATAAATTTTTCTACCATAAATTCACTTGCATGGTCCAGGGGTGGTGAGTGGGAGGATTGCCTGAGCTCAGGAGTTCGAGACCTGATTGGGCAATACAGTGAAACCTCAACTAAACTAAAATTAAAAAAAAAAAAAAAAAAAAAAAAAATTAGCCCAGTGTGGCAGTGTGTGCCTGTAGTTCCAGTTATTTGGCAGGAAAATTGCTCAAAACCAGGAGGTGGAGGTTGCAGTGAGCCAAGATCATGCCACTGCACTACAGCCTGGGCAACAGAGCTAGACTCTGTCTCAAAACAAACAAATAAAAATTCACATACATCCCCATGCTGATAACAGCACTATTCACAGTAGCAAACACATGGACTCAACCTAAATTCTCATCAATGATAGACTGGACAAGGAAATGTGGTACATGTACCCCATGGGATACTACGTAAAAAGAGTGAGATCATTTCCTTTGCAGCAACGTGGATGGAGCTGGAGGCTATTATTCAAAGCAAACTAATGCAGGAGCACAAAACCAAATGCCACATGTTCTCATTTATAAGCGGGCACTCAACATTGAGTACATATGGACACAAAGAAGGGAACAACAGACACTGGGGCCTACTTGGGGGCTGACGGTGAGAAGAGGATGAGGATCAAAAACTACTTACCAAGTACAACGCTTGGCGATGAAATAATCTGTACACCGAAGCCCTGTGACATCCCATTTACCCATATAACAAACTGCACGTGTCCCCCTAAACCTAAAATAAACGTTAAAAAAAGGGAAAAGACAACATACGAAATAGAGGAAAGTGTTTGCAAATCGTATATTTGATATATGTCTAAATTCCAGAATCCAGAAATCCTGTATCTGATATGTATTTAGATTCCAGAATACTACAACTCTATCACAGACAGACAAACAACTCCATTAAAAACAGGCAGGGTTGAATAGATATTTCCGCAAAGAAGAAACATAAATGTCCAATAAGCACATGAAGATGCTCAACATCGTTAGTTATTTGAAAAATGCAAATCAAAACCAAAATGTGAACCATTTATACCTCCATGAATGCCAG
Organism: Saimiri boliviensis; assembly: GCF_048565385.1. Taxonomy (NCBI): domain Eukaryota; kingdom Metazoa; phylum Chordata; class Mammalia; order Primates; family Cebidae; genus Saimiri; species Saimiri boliviensis. The sequence goes on from NC_133451.1 coordinate 151,159,634, forward strand.
CATTCATTGCAGTGCTTTCACAATAGCCCAAAGGCACAAGCAACCCAAATGTCCATCGACAGATGAATGGATAAACCGAATGTGGCGTATGCGTGGAATGAAATGTAATTAGCCATAAAGAGCAATGAGATTCTAATATAGCCTACAACATAGATACACTTTGATAACATTTTGATAAGTAAAATAAGCCACACACAAAAGGACAAATATTGTATGAGTCCATGTATGAAATATCTAAAATGGTCAAATTCAAAGAGAGAGAAAGTAGATAAGAAGTGACCAGGAACTGGGGATAGGTTTAATGGGGAGTTATTTCTTAATGGGTAGAGTTTCTGCTTGGGGTGATAAATACGTTTTGAAAATAGATAGAAGCAATGGTTGTACAACACTGTGAATATAATAACGCCACTGAATTGTGAATCTAAAAATTGCTAAAATGGCAGATTTTGTTTTATGTATATCTTGCCATAGTAAAAAGATAGTTTATAAATGTGGAACTAAAGTTAAGGACAGCAGTAATGAGGAGGGAGGAGGAGAGAGTACACTCAAGAGTGAGAATATTTTGCTCCTTATTCAGGGAGGATAGAGATACTGAACAAATTTTGGCATTGCCAGAAAATACTTGTGTAGGAATGTCTGTTCAAATTGTACAGTCAATTACTAAAAGAACAGAAATCTATTTTCTAGTTTCAAGATGAGCAGAAGAGAAAGAGGAACAGAAAACATTAAAAAAGTCTCTGGAGATTACCAAAGACTGATGACAAGGAAAGCGGACTGCAAGTTGGCTGTGACTTAGGAAGTGAAGGGTCTTGGGAGAGTCACTTCTGATCTTCTGTACCCTGCTGTGTAGAAACAGAGGACTGGACACCTGAAAACTATTTTGCCTAGAAATTTCTTTGCTAGCTTCTAGCTTCTGTTAGACTCTCACAATGGGAGGCACTGGCAAGTGATTGGAAGGTGGAGGGAAGGAAAAAGCTAAAATCCTGCTGCATTCGTCCATTTTTATGTGGCTGATAAAGACATATCCGAGACTGGGTAATGTACAAAGAAAAAGAGGTTTAATGGACTCAGTTCTACATGGCTGGAGAGATCTAACAATCATGGTGGAAGAGCAAGTGACATCTTACATGGTGGCAGGCAAGAAAGAATGAGAGCCAAGCGAAAGGGGAAATCGCTTATACAATCATCAGATCTCGTGAGACTTGTTTGCTACCAAGAGAACAGTATGGGGGAAATTGCCCCATGATTCAATTGTCTTCCACTGGGTCCCTCCCTCCCACAACACATGGAAATTATGGGAGCTACGATGCAATATGAGCTTTGGGTGGGGACATAGCCAAACCGTATCACTCACACTCTTTTAACGTTTTCGGCGGTGGGGGTGGGAGTGCTAATACAGTGACTCCTTCAGCAGCAGTCACAAAAAGTGATGTGGAGCCCTGGGTTCCTGTGGCATGTTTCCAGCAGCGACGCAGGTTTTGGGGGTCATAGCAAAGCAGCAGTAGCAGCGGTTCTGGCAGCCCAGTGTCCTGCCTCTGTCTGTCCCAGCTCTCCATCTTCTGTGACATCTGCGGGTAGCTTTGGACCCCAAGCTTCCCACACTGTCAGGAAAATGAGTCAGAGATTTCTGCAAGGCAGTTTCAGCAGTGGTTCCAAATAGCAGTAGCAGCAATGGGGCTCCACCAGCTCCAGGTGGGCTGGGACTGTGGCTGTAGGTGACACTATATCCCTTCTGCTTCTCTAGCCTTGGATGGTGGCGGCTTCCTATGGATACCAATCAAGAAAGTTTATTTTTCTCTTCTGGTTATTCCAGGCCTTCTGACCCTTTTGCAAGTATCCCCTGTGTTTAATTTCCTCCAACTGAAATACCAACTGAAGTTTCTGTTACCTTAACTAAATAATTATACATGATGGAAGGACAGTACTTCAGAAACCAAACTTGTTTTCCCTTTATCTTTATTTCCACACTCACTCATATTTACTATAATTTAGTATTATTTATTTTTGATATATGTATATAGAATACATTCTCTCATTGATTTCATATATGATAGAAAATGCAAAAATATCGCATGATAAAATATATCTTAAATCAAAATAAGAATATAAATCAAGAAAGAAACAATAAACTTGTATTTCATAGTTTGATATATTAAAGTATACTAAGTCTTCTTGGGAATTAATTCATGGCATATAAATAATAACATGACTTAAATCAAGATAAGAATCACAAGATAAGTTAACACATTTTCTTTTGACAAGTCTTGTGTGGCACATACAAAGAAAAAGTTATAATTATACTTTAGAAAATCTCTTCTAATATTGTTCACTGGATTCCAAGTTAAACATTGTTATATTTTCATGACTTGTCACAATGAACCCATTAATAGGTGTTACATTTCCTGATTATGTTTGAACTATGATAGTATATTTCTCAGATGAGTTGCAATGAATCAGGATGTGATTCATTAAGCATGCATATGAGTTGTTCACATAATTACAAAGAGAAACCATCCACGTGGAAATGAAAACACACTTTTAGGCATAGGAGAAAAGCTTAACTTACATAAATATTAGCTCCAATGAAAGATGGGATACACCAAGAGAGAAATATACTTGGTGAACACAGCATTATGAAAGAGGATGTGCCTCCCTAGTTTTGTGCATTTCTGTGCACTCTCATAGCTAAGTTCTCCACATCCAGAAATAATAGTCAGAGAGGTCTTTAATCTAGGATTTCCAAGGATGACTAAAAGATTTGTTGAGAATGGTTGAGACCCCAAACAGAACTGGAACTGTATATTTTACCACACATTAAATTAGCCACTAATAAATATATTTATACATATATAGATGTTTTGAAATGGAATTTCTGTTTTTTGCTTCTTTATATGTGACTCCTCCCCCTCTGGATCAGTGCAGATGGCTTTAAGTGATGCAGCATAGCAGAGTATTGGCTCCGGCTTCATTGCTTGGTTTCATCACTAGCTGTGTGGTCCTGCGTGAGTTACTTAATCTCCCTGTACCTTAGTATCCTCATTTGTTCAATGTTGTGAGTGTAAAATGAATAATACATACAAGTACTCAGCAAGATGTCTACAGCAGTTGCAGGCTCCTTCCAAGCAGCACATTACCACATTAAGATTGTTATAGCTGAAAGGCAAAGAGAACAAAAGAGTCAAAGTCAACCCTTCACCTTTTAAAATAGGCTCTTGAAGTCCATTTCTTAGATTTTATTATTAAAATCTGGGGTTTCAGTCACAAAGGACAAACACTTGAAAACAGTTTTCTAATTTCCAGATTTTTCCCTTTAAACATCAGGAACAAAAGTATAGAGAATTGAACATGACGTTTTTTACTATAAACTGTAAAATAGGAAGGATAGCTTAGGGAAAATTTCCTGCCAAACAGGGATTAGATAAAAGCTTTCCTCTGCTAGCCGAAAGCATTGGAACAAGAAAAGGCGATCAGGCTTCAGTGAGAAGCTCACTCCCACATCTTTGGTAATTTCAGGGAGAAGAGGCATGTGCTCTCTTCCCTTCTGGGAGGCAAAACTTCATAATGCTTTCCAAATGGGATGCCCAAAGGGTTCTATCCAAAGGTTTTGGATTTTGCAGGCAGAAAGAGGGCTTGAGATAGTGTCTTCTATTGCATCTCAGAGTTCTGAAAAACCTGGTATAAAGAAAATCCAGAAATTACTTCATGCCTTAATGGATCACGTGGATTTGCAAAGAAGGTTGGTAAATCATAGGAGACCTAGGACTGAGATGAGCAAATACAATGTAGAGACATCGAGGCTATGCTAGGGGCTTTGGGTACCAGCAAGGTTGCTTGTAGGTGTGCAAAAGCAAGATAAAACCACTTTACATCAAATGTGGATACAGAAAGAACCGAGAGGGCCACAAAAGACTTATTGGAAGAGTAATACAGTCCATTGGAACCTGAGGAGAGTCCTTGTAAAATACATTCCTGTGACGCCTCTGTGGTGATACTCTGCTAGCAACTTTTTACCCTCAAAAGCTTTCTCACGGAGGAGTTAGGCAAGAGGCAAGCATATGAGAAACGTGTATAGGTATTGCTGCTAAAGAGTTTGAAAAATGACTTGTCTGAGTTTTGTTATCTCTATTAACAGAATAATTATCTCAAAGAGATCTTTTCCAACCAGATGTGACTGAGTTACCTGGAGAAGCCTGCATTACCTTTTTTAAACGAAGGCTCAGAGAATAAGTTGAATGCAGTAGGGAGAACTATGGTAATTGTATATCTGCACATGTGAATCATAATGGATAATTTCAAATCTTCTATAAATAAAAGTTTTACAAACACTTTGCAACACCTACTTGTAAGCCTTCTACTCTAAGACTCACATATGTGAAGGACAGAAAAAGAAAGGGATCCTCTCCTGGGGGGCTTCTCCTCTTCCACGCGCATCGTCTCTTCTCTGCAGTTTCTCTTCTTGTTTCCACAGTTTTCTCCCACAAGCCGTGTAAGGATGAGACATACATTTACTTCAAAAATATTCTAAATTCCTAGTTATCACATTTGCAACTCAATGCTGCCTTCCTGCCTGCATGATGTTTCTATTTGTGCTGTTAATCTGAGTTATGGTCTCTTATCCTTGCTTTTTAGCCCGCCTGATGGTTTCTGTGATTGTCCTAGTTTCCACAGTTCTCTTTATCACGTAGGCATCTTTAATTTAACATTTTCCTCCTCTGCTTCTGTATTTGTCCTGCTGCACAATCAGCATTCTGGATGATGCATCAGTAGGAGGGTCATTGTAAATCACCTTTGGCAGGCTGAGTCACTTTGTGCTTAGAGTTGAGCTGAGGAGTGATTCCTCATTCCAGAGCAAGGCAGCATTTCCTTTTTAACGATAAATGTTCCCTTGCCAGCAAGCTAGAAGATGGTATCTTTTAAACATTTTCCATCTATAAGAATATTGCATAGGCAGCAAGAATTCTGTATGTTCCCAACTAAAGACATATATAGAAATAATTATTTGTTTTCAATGATGATACTTTTATGAAGATTGAAAATGACATTTTCTTGTGTTGTTTGTACTTTAGGCAGACTATTATCCTATAACCAAACATCTATTATTTATTATTGTATTCCATTTTCAACAGGTTTGAGTGAATTTGAAATGTATGGACCATAGGTCACTGAAAAGGTTAATTTTCCTTCTTGAGGAAAGATAATCACCAAAGAACCAAATTTGAGTTTCACATGCCAATTTTGATTACCTTTCTATAAGTAGTTAGAATGTTATTTTTTAAGCTTCAGAGCAATTAATGACTAGAACTGCAGGAAGTATTTAATTGAGTATTGATTTAAAGCCAAGCTGTTGTTTGGCTAAAGCACTGCATTATAAGGAATGGACATTAACCAGACTTTAATTTTTCTACACCAGCCTTGGACTATTCCTATTAATTTTTTAAAGTTTTGACTGAATTTTTAACATACTCTAAAGACGTCTGGCTTTTGATAGTAATTTCAAAGTTTGCTGCATTGTGAAAACTGTACACTTAAGATTAAATTCTCCCCTTGACATACTGTCAATTAGTCAATAAATTCTTTCATAGCAGCTTAATACAGGGTAATATTATCAGTAGCAGGGTTTACTGAGGAGGACTGTGCCTTATTTCACTGCAGTTCTGTACAAGAATAGATTCTCATTTGTTTGGATTGGAATGGCACAGCTAAATGCATACTTGAAGGGCAGAAGATGGGGCAAAATTCCTTTCAAAGAATCATTCATAATAACAATTAATAACTGATTAGTCTCTGTAGAATGCAAGAAATATATGAGTTTGCAATTTTTAAAATAGCCATCTGGCCGTGTTTGATTTGGTATAATACTTTAAATTTAAGCCTTGCTATGTTTAAGATGATGACTTAAACTTTTATGTTTTGAAGATTCAATTAAATACTTATCAAGTGCACAGCATTGTTAAGCTCTGTAAGGATACAAAAATGAACAAAACATGCATGTTTCATGTAACATGTGGATTACACCCTATTTGAACACACCACTACAGAAATAACTAAACCACAAGGCTGTGTATAATAATGTTAATTGAATCTTTTTACATAACTTTCTAAAATTAACAATCACTTCTTTCTTTTCTAATATAAATTTTATTCTGTATATTTAAGGTATACAACAAGGGTTCCCAACCCCTGAGCCATGGACAGGTCGCTATCTGTGGCCTGTCAGTAACAGGGCCTCACAGCAGGAAGTGAAAAGCAAGTGACCATTACTGCCTGAGCTCTGCCTCCTGTCAGATCATCAGCAACAGCAGAGTCTCAGGAGGCAAACCCTATTGTGAACTGCCCCTGTGAGGGATCTAGGTTGAGTGTTCCTTATGAGAAGCTAACTAAGGCCTGATGCTCTGAGATAGAACAGTTTCATCCCAAAACTATCCTCCCACCTCCACCCCAGGTCCACAGAAAAATGGTCTTCCTGGAAACTGGTCCCTGGTGACAGAAACATTGAGGACTACTGGTATACAACATGTATATATGTGTGCGTGTATATATAATCTATACATATATATACACATTTACATATATGGTGACCATTATATACATAAATACATATGTAAATTTACATTTATATATAAAATGGTCACTATAGTGGAAATTTTTTTTTTTTTTTTTTTTTTTTGAGATGGAGTTTTGCTCTTGTTGCCCAGGATAAAGTGCAACAGTGCCATCTCGGCTCACCGCAACCTCCACCTCCCAGGTTCAAGCAATTCTCCTGCCTCAGCCTCCCAAGTGGCTGAGACTACAGGCACATACCATGCCCAGCTAATTTTTGTAGTTTTAGTGGAGACGGTGTTTCACCACGTTGACCAGGATGGTCTCAATCTCTTGACCTTGTGATCTGCCCGCCTTAGCCTCCCAAAGTGCTGGGATTACAGGCTTGAGCGACTGTGCCCAGCCAGAAAAAATTTACATATCTATCATCTCACATAGTTACCCACTTTCCCCTCACTGTGGTAAGAACAGTCACTGAGCAAAAATCCTTAATACAATTCACTATTATTAACTGTGGTCCTCATCAGATCTTTTGATTTCTTTCAGCTACATATTTTCTACTTCGCATCCTCTGACCTGTATCTTCCCATTTCTTCTTTCCTCTCACCCCCATAGCACTGTTTTATTTGCTAGTTCTATATGCTTTATGTATGTAGGTATTTATTTATTTTAGATTCCACACGCAAGATCATGTAATATTTTTCTGTCTGTATCTGGCTTGTTTTACTTAGCTTAATGTCTTCTAGATCTATTCACGTTGTGGCAAATGACAAGACATTTCAGTCTTTGAGTGTGAAAGTGTGTGTGTGTGTGTGTGTGTGTGTGTGTGATTCATTGTCCTAGTTACAAGTGTTTACTTTTCTTCCCAGTTGTTATTATAGCCAAATATCCTTAATTTCAAGTCTTATCAATGTTACCTAATAGTTGTTACAGAAGACTCTGTGGTGTAAGTTTGATTCTCTTCAATCTCATTTTGCTATCCTAACATATGAGACTAGCTGCTTGTTTCTGCTGTGCGAGACTAGCTACTTGTTTGGGAATTTGTTGTAATCCCCACAGCAATTTCAAGTTTGGCAACTGGTGCTCCCTTTTTAAAGTGTGGAACAGCTACTTTGTGTCAGCTCCCAGGAGAGATAACACATTGGGGGAAAAGCAGTGGAACACTTGCATGAAGGATTATACCAGCTGAATTTAAAACACTTCAATGGATTCAAGACTCCAGTACGTTTTATCGATCGTGGAGCTCAGAGCATAACTGGTTGAATCTCTCAGGAAGTAGATGTTCAGGATTAACCATGCGGTGTTTAGATACGAGTCACTGAGTGACCTTTAATTTACTCTGCATCTTCAAAATCAGGTGGTGTGAAGAAAAATGAGGCAGTAGATTGTAGATTTATTTCCATTTCAGATCAACTAAGTCATTTGCTGGTAAAACAGTATAAAAAATTTTGCAGGCATATATATAGGACTTACATAACTATATTGATTTTGGTCACTGGTCAGTACATTTTAGGTGGAGTACCTGTGTGGGGATATGTATGAACTGATTGAAAGGGTATTCATCTCTTCGTGAATGCTTTTTATTTGTAACGAAGTCTGAATGGCATTTAACATTTGGAGAATTTTCAGTTCACTTAGAGAATTGTTCTTTTCCCTCTTTGCATGCTGTTGTTAATTCACTTGCAGTCTATTGGAAATATTCGATAATTCAAAACCTTTTTAAGTATGTGTGTTTATGTGACTCAACTTGGCATTTCAGTAATGTTATAGAAAAAACATTTTATCAAATGCTAATTATCAGCATATTAGCCTTTTATTTTGGTATTGAAATATTTTCACTGTGAACAGAAAGAACTACTAAAAATATATTAATAGCTATATTGTAGTAGCAGAGGAATTCTGGACTCTGACCTTCTTTCTGTATTACTGAGTTAGTGATTGGGAAGCAAATAATCAAGATATGTGCTATTACAGACTGTACATGGCTTCCTCTGAGAAAGGGGGTGGGCACATAGGCCTGAAAGTGCTAATGGATTATTTACTCACCACTTAGGATGCATGCTGGGTAAATGAAGTAAAGGGTGGGGTATCTTGGTCAATATATGAGTAGATAAGTGAATGAATAATGAAATAAACAAAATAGCCAGTACTATCATTGATTACCATGATTAAGTTGTATTTTCTGTCACCCACCTGTGTTTTCTCAGTGGGTGACATTTTTATAGCAGAATGAGAAAACACAAACTAGCAGATACATCTAAGTAACAATAGCAATGGTGTCAAAAAGAGTGCCTGAATACCTAAGGTGGGGGCCCTGGACATGCAAACCTAAGCCCCCTCTTTAATGTGGCCAGGAATCTGCAGTGACTAAGAGTGTAAGGCCGGTTGCCTGGCCGGGAGCTAAATGGACACACTCACCCCTCTCTGCACCTGATAACTCCATCATCACCCCAAGCTCATTATCTGGCCTGGCCACATGGCTTCCCCACACCCGCCTCTGCATACCATACCCAAGCCCACACTCAGCACCAAACTATGTACTCAACCCCCAGCCCGCCGTTGGAAAATGCTGCTAAAAATTGTTTTAAAAAGCCCCACTAAACCCTGCCCAATAGCAGTCTGCCCCATAGGCCCCCGGCCGGCCCACCTACCCAAAGCCCCACCCGCCTACCAATGACAGCTAGTCCCGTGCACGTCCTGTTTCCCTATAGCCAATGAAATTGCCTTCACTTTGTTTCCCAAGTAGCCAATCAATTGCCTCCACTCCCTATAAAGCCCCACACCCCGAACAGCCGGGTGTGACTTCTCTGGCCCTCTTTTTGGACCACAGAACCTTGCCGGGAGCTAAATAAATTGGCTTCTCATTTTCTTATACCTGCCTCAGTTTCCTCATTTTACCTCTGCAATAAACCTTACAGAGAGCACAGACTGCATCTAAAATTCCACCTTTCAAAGTTCAACATATTACATTTTTTTTGATAAGTACCTATAGGTAAGTAACTGAAGCTCACTATCCTTCAATTTCCTCATCTGTATAAGGCACATAATAATTGTCCTTATTCCATAAGAATGGCTTGGATACTAAGTAAGATAATATATGCAAAATATTTAAGAGTCTGGCAAATTTGAAGTATCAGCAATTATTATAATAATATTCCTTCTATGGAATTTTGAATGTTTTGTCCATTTTTGTTTGTAGCTTTTAAAATTTGCCTTTCTGTAAGTGATGTTCTGCATTTGTATCTCTGATCACTGGTGTTATCTGCTGTTCACGTTACTCTGACAGTCATGCTGACCCGAACCACATTGCTGTTCTCTGGTGTTCCAACCCTGGTGCCGTTTTCCCTTTCCCTGTGTGGTCCTTGTCATTATTCCTCTCTGAAATTTCCAGTAGAGGGAAAGAAAGACTGTTCCTATCTATTCTTAAGGTAAGTCTGGCTTTTCTCGTTTCTTGGTAGTAAAACAATTCATATAGTCATGTCTTTTCTCTTGTATCCACAGAGATTTCTTAGGAACTAATTGGGAAACAATAAATGTGGGTGCTTAGGATGCTGTATTCTCAAATGCCTCTAACTCTGCTAGTAGTTATCCAGAGGCCCAGACCAGAGCTCAGCCTCTCTCTCCTGCTTCTGGTGTCTTTGCTGATCACTAAAGCAACACCTTAAAGTTAACTGACTATCAGCCCCAAATCTCTAAATTGATATTTCTAATTTTGATGCTATAAACACCAAATGGTACTTCAAAAAATCTCTCTCATTTCTCTAAAGCTGCTACCTGCTGCTTCTATTATATATTTACAGGAGGCCAAGTAGAAAGGTGTACAGAATAAATGCAAAGGCAGACAAGTGGTTATAGCAGGACTATGCAAATGAAGAAGTCTCAAAGCCAGAGCAAATCACTAGGACTCTTTTGTGTTACAAATAGGTGTAACAGTGTAAAGGGAAAGAATTTGACGATCTGAGGACATGTTTTACATGACGATTTTGTTCAACTGAAATCTGTTTCTTTGACCCTTGAAGTTAGAGATGGTATAGAAGGATGTCATACTGAAATGGGGATGATGCCCAGCTGCTTGTGTCTTCTTTTGTCCATCTACTCCTCTCGACGTCCGCTGCTGGTGTCTCTGCCTGTTGGGGTCTCACCGGGTTTCATAGGCACAGGATGGGGGCATGTCAGGCCAGAGTGGTCTTGGGAAACACAACACTTCCGACGAAAGCAGGAGTGTCTGTCCTCATCTAGGTCCGTGGACACAGGCCTGGGGGTGGAGCTTAGCCAGGGACCATGCCCTTCTCTTCCCAGCACTTCTCTGTCCCCCTCTGTATTAATATTATATTGAAATTATAATAATTTTCCTTTACACATACATTTTATTTCTCTATAGAAGACCTGTGTTTTTGACTATTCATGAGTCATATTGAAGAGGCTGAGTGTAAATCTAGTTAGTGACCAGACAGGGGAAAATGTTGCTTATTTTTTAAAATAAAAATCTAATGGAGTAAATTAAGGGGACAATTCATTACTCTCTTATGAGAGATTTCAGAAAAACATTGCCACCGTTCAGCAGAATTGCTTTCAGCATTGTTAAGGAATATGTGAAAGAATGAAATTCACAGATAGAAATGATAAAAAGTAAAAGTATGTCCTGAAAACTACAATATTTTTTGTTCTTAAAAGGCATAGGAGAAAATGAAATAAAGTGATGACTTTTAAAGCAGATGTATGCCACTGTGTCTGCCGTTCTGTTGGTATCAATCATAAAAATGCTCCACAGTGTAAATGCTCAGGATACTTTTATTGAGTTACTGCAACTATAATACCGTGAGGTGAAAGAAAGGCACCCATATATGTGCTAATTAAGAAATGGCAGCACACTGTAACTACTGCACAAACCATAAAATATTCAGTTCATGTTTGTTGAGAATCCAGAGAGGTTCTGTTTTAGCTTTATAGGAGCAATTTGGCTGGAAAAGAGGTGTACGTGAAGCAGATTGCTAAATGCTCTTTTACCATTACTTGCTGTTTAAGGTACTCCAGTGTGATGAAAGGGAAAGACAATTTGGACTTGAAACCCTCCTTTAAATCACTTTTATGAGTTTCAAGAAGGATATTGACCCCTCCTCTTCAAAAAGTGTCTTTGCTTTGCAAATCACTTTGATGAGTATAAAGTCTGTTCTATAGGTATTGATCAAGGTGATGTGGCTAAATAGTTGAAATCGTTGGCTATGAGTTTGGTAATGCCTATTTTTTTATCTGCATGTTAAATTTAGAATGAAAGATTGTAATGACACTCTTAACTCATTCCTTAATTGATCTTAAAAGTATCCCACCAAATTGTTGTTCTTTCGACAACTACGCATGAGGCTATATAACAATGCATAACTAAAAATGTATTTCCATTATCAAGTGTTAATTGAAATGATCTGACAAACAATACTATATATTTTCTTGTTTTATTTTGAATGCCAAGTTTACTTATTATTTAGAATGTCAATATTTTCAGTCTTTGAACCAGACTTACGTTTTAAAATTTTTGGACCTATGAACTTCACATTTTCTAAGTAGTGTGCCTGAATTACTTCTGCTTCTATAGCTTTGTAGATCATAAAATTTACTTCTTAATGTCTTCGCATTTATGCTGATCACACAGGCTCTCTTGCTCTCAAGTTGGTAATGAGATATTGAAAGTGGGTCAGAGCACTATGCTGATAATTGCCGTTTTGGGAACTCTACACCTCTTCACCCACTGGCCACTCCCTTTTTAGTCTAAGTCTTATAATGATCTGGGCAATTTTAGCCGAGTGCTAATGACTCTATGGATCAATTGCTTTAACTTGGTTTCCTCACTACAGCAGGGATCTTTGTCCTAGTAAAATTATGGGCCTAAGATTGCCTTTATGATGTTGAAAGTTTTGCGCAAAGCTAGTGCTCTGGCTAAAAAAAGTTTCTGAAGGCATGCAGGTGGAAGCATTTTATATGAGAGAAGAGCTTATTTTGTGTCCTAATGATAGAGGCAGGAGAAAGCCAAATGCTGCCCAGGTCACTGTGCACAGGCGGCTTGCCTAAACATGCCCATGATGAAAAATTCCGTCCCTTAACACATGTGCAGTAATGGAAATAAGACAGTGTGGAGTGGCTCAGACTAAGGGCCCGCATGCGAACTGGGAGGACAGGGAGCCACCAGGAATTCACACCTTATGCAGGGGAGGAGCCAGGCCTCTTCAGCTCCCGTATGGTGTCCTGGTGTTCAAGTTTTTTAAGGTGGAAAACCTGCATGCAGGACTCCTCTTTTTGTTTAGAGTTTTCCTTTTCACTTAATAAATTCCATCCTCCTATTTCAATGTGTCCGTGTGCCTGTTTTTCTGGTCGTGAGACAAGAACTCAGGTTCTAGCTGAATAAAGGAGAGAAAAATCCTGCATCATGAATTATAAATTTGCTATTAGAGTTTATCAAGGCTAGAAAAGGCATATAGTTTCAGCTCTTCACTTGAAAGAATCCAGGCGTACTCAAGGTGACTAGAAATATATCTGGAGTCCAGAGTGTAAACATTCTTTTGCTCTTCCTTTCAGATCACATTTAGTCAGTGCAGAGACTATTTTGAAGTGGTGCTAGAAGTGGTTTTTTTTTTTTGACTCTGTCCTTGTTCCTTTTTTATGTCTCCCTTCCTGAGGTGTCTGTTTCATCCTGCTCATTCCCTTTGTAATTAAACCAGCTTGTCTCCTTCTTGTTATTGTTGTTGTCTTTTCAGGAATGGGCATCTGTAGTCTCATTTGGCTCTGAATGTCACATTCTTCAGAGTGGAGCTGTAATGATACTGTGGTGGCTTTGTAACTGTCGACTTTGCAAGGTTGAACTAACTTTCTGAAATTTCCTTTCCTGTATGTTTCTGGTTATGATAAGATCAAGATATATTCTTGTGAGAGATTTGGAGGCTAGAGATGAAGCATTAACCGCTCTGTAGCTCACATATGTTACTGACAAGTTACTGATCTGTCTCCTATATTGGTGTGAGGCATAAGTGAGGCCAGCAACAGCTCTGTCTTCTGCCAGATTCTTCTTTAGTTTCTCTGACTCCTGGGTGTATGTGTTTAGCTCCATGAAGATGGGCCCTTGCCTCTGCAGGAGACCGTTTTCACCAAGGTCATACAGGTAAAAAGGACACAGCTCTCAGTCTGTCCTTGTGGGCCCCAGCTCAGGCTTGTGAGTTCCAGCTGGTTCTTTCTCTCTACCACATTAGACCTATCTTTCCAATTGCTTGCATGGAGGACTTCAAGGTTTAGAATTAAATGCAAAAACAACTGCTTCATCAGCTCCCCAAATTTCATTAAGGTCAAATCCCTGTATTAAATTGCTTAGTATCTATCTGTATCTAAATCCATATCAGTACTGCTTCTCTAGTAAAAGCCTCATACTAGTTTGGTAGCAAACTGGGTTTTCTAAAATTAGTTCTTTGATCTAATTACAAAGGAAGGCCATTATGCGTTTCCAGTGGTTGAGAAGGCTAGGCTATTTCATGCAATGGAAAAGCAGTTACATAAATTATTACTTTTAGATACTTGCAATCAAGTTCTCACAGGCGGCCAGGCTCTGGTGATCATGTATTTGCTGTCATAAAATCTTTTACTAAAAAAATGAGTATAATGGCGTTGGTTGGTTGCTTATAACTCTGCTGGAGACCTTGGGGAAGATACATGACAGGTGCAGGACTTTAAAATTCCAGCTCAAAGTCTGCACCACGGGAAAGCTTCTATGATTTCCCTACTTCTTGTAGTTACAGAGCTGAGATTTGTGAAAATCAAAATCCAATGTTAATCTTGAGCATGACTGAATTGCAATGCAAATGATTCCTCAACCTCATACAGTCTCTTGTCAAAGTTAAGGCATTGATTAGGGTTTGTGAAAGTAGGGGTAGGGACATATGAGCAGATTTGAGGATGCCGGAGTGCTTGATCTCCTATATTTGCCCAAGCCTTCTTTACCAGTTGAAGCAGCTCTTCTATTCTTACTTGAGATGGTTAGCCTCTCCTGGTCTGAAGAACCTGTAAAGGCTTCCCCTGAGTGGGTTGACTTGCCAGGCAGTGCTGATCCTTCTCAAGACATACCTCCACATCCTCTCCTTGCTGCTAGACCTAGAATCAAACTCAAGTCCCAGTAGACACCACTGGGTGTGGTAAAAGCATAACCTATGAAGAGGTATAATCCAATCAGAAAAAAATGGCATGAATTTTCCAATTTACAGTGACAAAAATCTGTAGGCTGTCTGTGGGAAAGGAGCTTTAAGAAAGAAACATTAAATTGGGTCAGGATGATTTTAATTATATGAGCCCACTTAGTAAAAATTCCAAACTTAATGTCTTAGCTTGAGAGCAGTTAGAAATTCCTCTAACCCCTTGCTTGGCTGCTTGACTGATACATCGATCTAAATGCAGCCCAAAGTAAATAACATCAAAATACCCAAATCATCTTCATACATAGAAGAACAAGGAATTCAAAGGCTTATGAAAATCGTAATGCTAGACTGGATTTACCATGTAGGATCTGCTACCATCTCAGGATGGTCCAGAGGATGCTCTCTTCCACATGACTTTGATAAATACATTCTTGAAGAGTTGTGATGATTCTTCTCTGCAGACCAGATCTTACCATGGGAGTGCTGCCATCAAACTGGGATTCCTAGAAGTGATGAGGATGATGAGGTGTCACGGTGGCAAGGGACCAATGGAAGCACTTAATTGACAAAGACAAAGAGGACCTGCTTATCATACAGCAGAGTGAAAGTCAGAATAGTATAGTTCAAAGCACTTTGGTATTGACTAATTTAACTTTGGTGTTCCATAAACTAAAACAGAGTTAGTTCTCATTATTCATTAATTCTGTATTTGCAAATTCACCTGCTTGCTAAAGTTTCTTTAACTTCAAAATTAACACCAGCACTGCTTTTGAGATCATTTGTGGACATACATGTGTGCAGAGTGGCAAAAAATTTGATTCGCAGACACATGTATTCCAAGCTGATGTCAAAGAAAGCCTAGCTATGCCTTCTCGTCTCAGCTCTCATGCTGTAAATGAGTGTTCTTTTCATGGTCTATGTAGTGGCACGTTTTCTGCATTTTTGTGTTTGTTAATGATTGATTTTGCTGTTTAAAATGGCCCCCATCATAGTATTAAAGTGCTGTGTAGTGTTCCTTAGTGCGGGAAGGTTGTGCTGTGCCTTACAGAAAAACATACATATATTAGATAAGCTTTACTCAGGAATGAGTTGTAATGCTTTTGATCATTAGGTCAAGTGTCTTTAAACAGAAACACACATAAAATAAGGTTATATATTGATCGATTGACAAAAATACTGTGACCAGAGGTTTACAGGAACCTAATGCTATATTTCTCCTAAGAGCAATGGTTCAGTATTTGCTAATTCAATATTCATGATGACTTTACAGAATATAACTACTGTGAATAACAAGAATCAACTGTAGATGGTACTAAAGTATTGATTTTATAGGCAGAAAAGCTCTAAGTCCAGTGAACTTGATTTATAAAATCAAAGTCACAGTTTCTCAATCATTTCCCCAATTTGAGCCACATTACATACTCAAATCCCCTTGAATCAATGGAAAGGTGGTCCTTTTGAGGAAAGATCTTGCTACACTTCCACAAATGTATCATGTTAATCACTGCCCAGCATTGCTCTATGGGACCTGCATCCATTGACAAGAGTTTTTACACATTTTAAGGGAATTACTGGATACTGGCTCTGAAATCACATTAAGTCCTGGAAATCCAAGATGTCACTGTGATCCATCAGTCAAATAAGGGGCTTTTGGAGGTCAACTAATCAATGGATTTTAGCTTAGGTTCTCACACAGTGGACCCAGTTGGTCCCAAACATCCTCTGTCATCATTTACCCACTTCTGAAATACGTATTTGGAAAAGACATACCTACTAATTTATTTCCTGACCTGTGAATTGAGATAAGTCACTAGAACTGCCTCATCATGAATTGGATGTAAACTAAGAGAAATACTACATTCCTAGAAGCACTACGGACATTAGTGGCATAAACAAGGACTTGAAAGATGTAGCGGTTATGATTCCCACCACATCACCAGTTGACTGGCTTATTTGGCCTATGCAGAAGACAGATGGATCTCAGAGAATGGCAGTGAATTAAGTAAACTTAATTGAATGGAAACTCAAATTGCAGCTGCTGTTTGAGTAAATAAATTGCAAAGCGACATATCCCCTGCTATCTAGTATATAGCTACTGACCTGCATAAAGACTATAAAAAACAGTGTATTTTCAGCTGGGAAGGCCAACAGTACACTTTGTCCTACTTCAGGGATATAGCAGCTCCCTAGCAAAAAGTTACAATCTCTGGTCCAGGAATCCTGATCCCAGTCCCCTTCCACAAGAGAACGTACTCATCCATTATATCATATAGTTCTGATCGGGTCAGGTATGGAGGAAGTAGCACATCGGTAGGACACTTACATGCCAAATAATGAGAAATTAATGTCACAAGAAATTAGTATGCTAGCTTGGTAAAATTTCCAATTGTTTGGTGGTATGGACCGTGCTGAGATATCCCTTTCAATGTGAAGAACAAGTTACTGCATATGACTCATCTGAACCCTAAGAAAAATGAACAATGCCCTGATAAGTATCTTTGGAATTTGTGTGTGGTACACTGACACATTTATTAATGGTCAATAACTTTGAGTGAAGCTCAGAACAAGGGAATGATTTGCAACAGGTCTAGCTGCTGTGCAAGCTGCTCTGTCCCTTGGACCATATGACATAGCAAATCCAGTGATGCTCAAAGTGTCAATGACAGATAGAGAAGTTACTTGGAGCTTTCATCAGGCCCCTAAAGGTGACACTTAACAAAGTGCTTGGGATCTTGGAGCAAAGCCAGGCTAATCTCTGCAGAAACACTAAAGTCTCCTTCTGAGAACAGCTTTTGGTTTGCCACTGAATTGCAGTAGAAACTGAACATCTGACCATGGCCTGCCTAGTGACCACGTGACCTGAGCTGTCCTTCGTGATCTGGATGGAGTCCTACACGCTATACCATAAAGTCAGGCATCCACGCCAGCACTCCATCATCAGATGGAACTGGGCACTGAAGGCATAAGTAAATTGCATGAAAAAGTTGCCTGGATGCCCATGGCTCTTACTTCAGAGCAGTGTCTTTTCTTTCTCAACCTGTGTATCTGATTTCTCAGTCCTGTGTATCTGATTCATAGGGATCAGATACACAGAATTCATAGGGATATCCCTATGCTTAGTTGCCTGAGGAAGGAATATTCATGAACAAGTCCAAGAGGGGTGACTGCTGCACTACAGTCTTCCTCTGTGAAGGCCCTGAAAGGGAGTGAGGGAAGAAAATTCTTCCAATGGGCATAAATTCAGGGTTCATACCTGGCTGTCCATTTAGTTAGAGATGATCAAAAGGCTGGGCGCATGGCAACTCAAGCTGCAGCTAATGTTTTTGGCTGGATGGTCAAATGGGCATAAGCTTTGGAGATATTTGTGTGTGGATGCTCACCAAAGAATGACTTCACTATATTAACTATAGAAGGATTATAATAATCAAGAAAGAGACTGATTCCTTTGGTGCATGTCAGTCAGCTTCAGGCCTCATGTAATCAGCTGATGAAGAAAGTGGTCGTGTTTGTAGGATGGAGGTTATATACATGTATTTCAACTTACAGAGCCCAGTATGACCATAGCCACTAATGAGTGCCCAATCAGTCATCCAATGAGATCACACTGATATGTCCATTCCCTAAGGGTATCAGCAGGCTCCATGGGGGGAGGTTGATGGCAATGGGCTGCTTTGATTATGGAAGACATTGGTTTTTACTGGAGTAGACACACTGCATATGAATTTGCCCTAGATTTTCTTAGTCTTTCTGTCAAAACTAGGGTCTATGAATTTATAGACTTCCTTGTTATACTTTTCCTTTTCTTCTTTTTGGTACACTAGCTTTGCAATAGCTTCTGGCTCTGATGGAGCAATCAGCCTCCTAACAACAGCTTACAACCAAAATTTTCTTTGTTTATGAGAGCTCTCTTAGTCATGAACCTTCCCATATTCTGTTATATATCAAGTCAGTTTCTTTGGAATGACCTTCAGAGCATTCTGTTCTTAAGCCTCACCCCTTGTCTGTACAAAACTCTGAGCCAGTGCTCCAGAGTGGGGCTCTGGAGCAGTAGGTCATTTTTTCTGGAGTAATTCCTTACATTAGCAGTCCCCAACCTTTTTGCCACCAGGGATCGGTTTTGCGGAAAACAATTTTTCCACAGATGGTATGGGGGAGGTTTTGGGATGAAACTGTTCCACCTCAGAGCATAATGCATTAGTTAGATTCTCATAAGGAGCGTGCAATCTAGATCCCCCGTGCAGTTCACAGTAGGGTTCGAGCTCCTCTGAGAATCTAATGCTACTGCAGATCTGACAGGAGGCGGGGCTCAGACAGTAATGCTGACTCACCCACTGCTCACTTCCTGTTGTATTGTTTGGTTCCTAACAGACCACAGACTGGTGCTGGTTCCTAGGGACGCCTGCCTTGCATTTTGAGCAGTTTGCCAGATAGGGTTGGTCATTATTGGTCTTTTTGGCTTGCCTCTCCTGGTCTGCAGCCTCCATCCAATAAGTGAGCTGGGGTGAAGATGATTGGAACCTCAGTATTCTCAGCCTGCTGTTCCTGGGCTGGAGCGTATGTCCTGAGAGTGGGAGCTGCTGAGAGATCCCTGACGCTTTGCACCCATCTGGAATTTACCTTGGCCAGTGCAAATCTATGGGAGATTATAAATGCTGCTGGATTGTCTGTCCTGGGGAGAGATAGCACAACCTTTGCACTGAGGGGTGGGGGATCTCTGTGTTTTGGGCCACACTCACCTAAAGTGGCATTTTCATCACCTTAGGTATGGAGGGGACAGGAATGGGCATGTCATGGCGCAAATGCCAAAGACTCTTGCTGTTCTTGCCACAGTTTAATAGATTTTCTTGAATAAATGTTTCTTCTTTTGTAATGTATGTACTTTGGACAATTTCTCAAGACTTGTTTTTTTAAAAAGTAATTTTTGCCAAATACGGCTGTTTGACTGCGGAGCTGATTCACAAACCTCCTAATACTGCCTTCTGCACATGTATTTCCAGGTGAGCTTGCTTTTGATTGTCCTCAAGATATTATCTATTTGGTAGGCAGAGGCCTGATTTTGTTACTACCTTTATTTGGAGGTTAAGTGTGGTTTCATGAAATGTGGATGTCTGCCAAATCGAAAAGAGGCTGATTGTGGTCACTTTGCATTGTGTCACTTTGGGTCAACTGAACTACAGTTCCCAGAATTCTCTTTCTGGTATGTTTCTGGTTGGGATGGCCACATGCGATTCTTCTGGGATTATCTGGAGGGCAGAAGTACAGCCACAGCCATTTTTAGTCTCACATACTGTTGCTTATTTGCTGGTTCACTTTATTGTTGTGAGGTGGCAGCCAGGCCTGCAACTGTTGCACATTTCTCTGGAAGCATTCAGTTTTTCTGACTTCTGGGCAAGTGTGTGCATTGAATAAATATCCCAGCTTCTTTTAGACACTCATTCTACCGAGTTCAGAGGCT
Source organism: Saimiri boliviensis (assembly GCF_048565385.1). NCBI lineage: Eukaryota > Metazoa > Chordata > Mammalia > Primates > Cebidae > Saimiri > Saimiri boliviensis. The sequence goes on from NC_133451.1 coordinate 151,179,797, forward strand.
TGTGTTTGTGGGTTCCAGTGTTCTCTTGCTGTGTCTTACTTCACATCCATTTTTGCATCCTGATTCTGTGGAATTTGAGCTCCAGCATCAGGCTTACAGGAAAGGGGTCCCAATCCAGACCCCCCAGAGAAAGTTCTCAGGTCTCATGCAAGAAAGAATTCAGTTCAATTTCACAGTGCAAAGTGCAAACAAGTTTATTATGAAAGAAAAAAAAAATAAAAGAATGGCTTCTCCATATGCAGAGCAGTGGTATGGGCTGCTCGATTGGTATAACTATAGTTATTTCTTGATTATATGCTAATAGGGGGATGAATTATTGATGAGTTTTCTCAGGAAAGGAGTAAAGATTTCCCAGAACTGAGGGTCCCTCTGCTTTTCAGACTATGTAGCATAACTTCCTGACATTGCCATGGCGTTTGTAAACTGTCATAGCACTGGTGGGAGTACCTTTTATCATGCTATGCATTATAATTAGAGTTGAATGAGCAGCGAGGACAACCAGAGGTCACTTTCCTTACCACCTTGGCTTTGGTGGGTTTCGGCTGGCTTCTTTACTGCAAACTGTTTTATCAGCAAGGTTTTTATGAGCTGTGTCTTGTGCCAACCTCCTGTCTCATCCTGTGACTAAGAATGCTTCACCTCCTGGGAATGCAGCCCAGTAGGTCCCAGCCTTATTTTACCTAGCTCCTATTCAAGACGGAGTCCCTCTAGCTCCAATGCCTCTGACAAGACACGACGGCAACCGTTTACAGACACTACTACGCCGGCTGCCACCCTTCTGGGAAGTCAACTATCTGTTATAAATTATTATGTATGTGTATATCTCTTAGTGCTTCTGCTTCTTTCACTGAACCTCAATGATACAAACAGCAAATCTTTTCTGTTTGTTTTTTTCCAGTGAAGGACTGTCTAAACATAACTCTGAAGCAAAATTATACAAAAACAACAAACAAAAGCACTTTTGGGGCAAGGCTGGAGAAGGACACAGAGCTTAGTGTATACAGAGAATAATCATCTTCTGTGTCTATATTGTAGAGGGACCTTGAAGAAATTTGAGTCAGAAAATTATAAAAACAAGATCCCCCTTCTGTGTCACACTCTCCTTTTCAAAGGTATGACCCTTGGGGAGACTAAAGACGCTCTTTTACTGGGACACAGGAGAGCATCAGGGAGCTAAGATGGTGTCTCTGGACCTCCGCGGAAAGCCATCATGAGTAAGAATCTCAGCTTTATCACTTTTAACTTGGAGACCCCCGGGAAAGCTCCTTACCCACTCGGTTTCCTTTTAACTTGGAACACTGTTCTGAGACGATAACGTTTGCACTAGCTGTTATCATTATTATTCCCCACCTTGCCTCAGCAGTTCCGTTCCCTCCATATTGGGGAGTTTGTGATGAGCTGAGGAAGTGTTGCAGGCAGCTCTGCCCAGCTGACTCAGCTGGCTGTTTCGGTCCCCAGCGTCACGGTTGCTGGGCTTTCCATGTTATCGGTGTCCCTCTTCCTCATTTCTGTAGTCTCCAGATCTTGTTCTGTTTTTTGGGGGGGTCTTCTGAAGTTGGGTCCACACCAAACTGTTTGCTGTGAGCCATCATAATGCTTTCTCCAAGAGGAAAGCGTGTTTCACTAAGTTGTACCATTTCTGTTCCTCTGAGATTGATCCTTTGGGTCCCTCAACGCTGCTTTTATAGGTTGATTGCTCCCTCTGCTGGAAAGATGTATAATACAAGCAAGAGCTGGGGGCTGAGATGTCACTGGTTGCCTGGCACTGGGCTGAGATCTGCACCCACATGACCTCGTTCCACTTCCACACTCTATCAGTTCTATCTTAGAGCAGAGAAAACTGTTGCTCAGAGGAAGTGACTTCCCTATCATTCGACTGACCTGCTGACATTGCACCCAGCTAATCTGGCTCTGGAAAATGTGCATTTTATTACTATTCTATAAGCATAGCTGATTTGGGCTCTATTAGGATTGGAGAGGAAATCTTTCCTGCCCATTAATAAACATATATATTCTATGGCGTGGCCTTCTCAAAGAAACTTAAACTCACATATTCAGAAGAAAATGTCTACATCTTAGAATTGTGAGGAGTCGAGAAAATATTTTAATATGAGCAATCTAGCTTAGTGTCTGACATATAATAAGTTCTGAATAAATGCTGTTTACCTTTCACATCCTTGCAGTGCCCTTCCACTTCCACCTAATTGTGGGAACATTTCCTATAGCCCTACAGCATGCTTCTGGAGAACTAAAGATGTTTTAATCCTGTTTTACCATCATACTTTGAGTTTCCATTTCCAGTTCAGCAGCCTCTGATTCCGTTTCCTTCCCATCATAAGACCTACAGGCCTTTAATGCAAGTAAGATCCTTGAGGACTTGCCTTGATATTTCGGTGATAACAAGGCAGGGCCAAGATCCTTTTGCTCTTCATTCCGAATTCCCTAGTTGCTAGATTTAGCAGTGTTAGCACTAGCTCATGTCTGCAAATCCCTTTGCAAGTCCAGATTTGCTCCCGTACAAAGAAGGCGGTTCAGAATGCCAGTCATTGAGATTAGTATGAAATTTAGTGTCATGTGGATTAGTCAATAGAAAATAAGAATTGGTATGTTTGCGATCAGATCAAAATTACTTGCAACATATATTCATCATTGAGAGGTTTTGCCTTTATTTTCAGTGCTGGGAAAATGCCTGGATATTTAAATATTCTATGTCTTTCCCAGTTTAAACTGCCTGTACAAATTAAAGAGGTTGGATCCAGTGATCTCTAAGGTTTATTTATCTTTTTATTAATTTATTTATTGAGAGCCTCCTCTCCGCCCTTGCAGTCTCTAGGTCACTTTTCCCGCTTGTAGATTTTGCGTGCAAGCCCCAGAAAGACAGCTGGGGGCAGGGGTGCTGTGTACTGTTCAGTGAGACCCATAATGTGGTTGTAACTGTCTTCGTCACACTGCCAGAACATGGCCGGCAGATCCAGCTCCTCTTATAATGCCTTCACTCGGGCCACCTTCTCAGCCTCCTTCTGCCCATAATTTTCCTTCAGGATCTGGCGCTGTTCCGGAGTGGACCGTTGCAGACACTGGACCACCAGCCAGCTGCATTTGTTGTCCTGGATGTCAGTGCCAACTTTGCCAGTGACATTGGGGTCCCCAAAGAGGTCAAGGGAACCATCCTGAATCTGAAAGAACTCCAGGGCCCGCTGGAGACTATCAGCACCCTGTTTCCTTGGCTCCACCAGCTCCCAGAACGCCACTAGCCCCGTCAAATGCCGGTGATACTTGCCTCTAATGGCGTTGTACTCCAGGACCTCCTTGAGCCGGGCAATAGCGTCTCCTGTCTCTGGGTGCCTCATCTCATCCTCAGTCAGCACCCTAACGATCTGGGAGAAGTGCTGAACGAAATCCTGCTTTTCTTGGACATAAATATCTGATTTCTGGTCTCCATTCATTCTGAGGGAGGAGTAAAGGGCTCTGTTCCTAGATGCGGGTTCCTGCTCCAGGTTTATTTATCTTAAATCCAATTGCTTTTATATTTCATATCTTGTTCTTGTTTACCAAAGAATAACTTTGGCACCTTGCTGGGTGTCTGTCATTAAGATTCAGAAATAGGTACTGGGGTTTTTATTAACTCCAGCTTGAAAACTATAATTAATAATATACAAATTGAATTTATGGTACTTTTAGTGACATTTTACCATACTTTTATTGCAAGGAAATTGTTTTTTTAAGACTTGGTTTATCAATGTTTACTTTTAAAAACAGCAGAAATATAAAAGAGCTTTTATACATAGCTCTTGATAGAAAGGTTTAATGGTTAAAATTTGAAATGTGTTGAAAAACATTTCATAACTCTAGATTTCACAGATGTACTTTAAAGTTGTGACATAACTATTTTAATTAAAAATATCACCATTTTATTCATAATTCTGAACACTTCTGAATAACTCAAGTTGACTAGTTATAATACACCTTAACAAGAACGTTCTCAGTGTGTCCCTCCCTCTGTGGGAGGAAAGTTGGCCTACTTGAAGTTAGGAATCAATGACTCTAATCCGGGTCTTCTTTATAAAAAGAGAATATATTTTAAATAACTTGGGGATCATCTTATCAAAGGGGATTAGAAGATGTACTAGAGGAATTATGATTTGTCTGGAGAATCAAATGGCTTACAATGGTTATTACCTTGCTTAAGTACATGGTACAATAGACTGATTACAGCTTCCTGCTTACCAGGATTAAATACTATAATTTCTAAAATGTTCCTCAGGTATTTTAAATAATTCTTCATCCATTTTTTTTTTGGTTTTGCTTGGTGGCATTTTGTGTTGTAATTAGTGTGCAGAGAAAGTCTGCATGTGTCTATTGTATGAGCCCCTACACCTGTTTTACCGTCTGTCTCTTTCAGCAGATCACATTAAGGGCAATGCAAAATACTTTGATTTTTCAATTCAAATCAGTCGTCTTGGTAATATGGCATTGTTCTGCTAACTAATAAGTTATTCTGCATCTCAAAACATGTGGTCTGAAAGACAAGAAAGGTCCAAGAGCACTCATGAAAAGGAGCACACCCTCGTAGCAGCAAGATTTATATTGCATTCTGCTCACATGGATTCCAATATGTAGTGTTGTATTCGATTGGTACACTTTTACAAAACCAATGAAATCAAAAAATTTGAATTTATGTATTTCAAGGAAGCTCAGTAAACTTTACTTACATTGAAAAGGTAGGCTGGGCACGGTGACACATGTCTGTAATCCCGGCGCTTTGGGAGGCCAAGGAGGGCGGATCACCTGAGGTCGGGGGGTTCGTGACCAGCCTGACCAGGAAACCTTGTCTCTACTAAAAATACAAAATTTGGCAAGGCGTGGTGGTGTGTGCCTGAATTCTCAGCTACTCAGGAGGCTGAGGCAGGAGATTTGCTTGAACCTGGGAGATGGAGGTTGCTGTGAGCCAAGATCATACCACTGCACACCAGCCTAGGAGACAGACTGAGACTCCATCTCAAAAAAAAAAAAAAAAAAAAAAAAAGGTAAGAATCTGATAAGGACCTCCACTTCTCACCATTTGCTTTAGACTGTAAGAACACTGTACCCTTCAAAGGCTATTTATTTCCCTCCCAGGACATGGGGCCTAATGTTCTGCGGCACATTTATCATGCAACAGCATGATTTATATGTCTAGATATTAGAATTCCCTTGCTTCAAAGATGAAACAACAACTGAATATAAAGTCATGTATTTGGGATGGGAGTGGATATAGATATAAATAGCAAAACTCTTAATATCAATTATTATATAACTTAAACATGGCTAGCAAGAAACAGACTAGAGTAGAAAAACAAACAAAAAAAATTTAAAAGCCTTTAAGTCCTTTTGCTTATTTGAATTTCTTATGCCAGCTTTAAGTCTCCTTATAAATCAGCATTTTCTAATCTCATTCTTGATGCAATGCTGGAGCTAACTATGCTGAATAATAATTTTTTTCCTCAGGTACAGAGGAATGAAGAAGGAATAAACAGACCTTCCTGATAATTGCATCAGCCTTCCCCGCTATTCCAATGCCATGCTAACATTTCAAGTAATGTCCCTTTTGTCTTGCTGAGAAAAAATCATTTCATGATTTATTATACTGGATTAAAGGCTATGCACACTCTGGAGTTGGAACATGACCAAAGGGCAAGCAAGCATAAAGGATATCAGAAAGATTTGGTGTGTTTAAATTTTTCTGAATTTCTCAAGTAAACTTTTTAGAAAATAGTCAGAAGATAAAATGGTTATATAAGTTATTTAAACTGTAGATGATGACACTTTTATCCCTATATTCCAGAATTACGGTAAGAAATTAGTTCTGCAGAAAGCTTACTCTTTTTGAGGTTTCTGTTTTATCAGATTACCATTTGCCAAACTGAATTTCATAATATGTGACTTTTTTCAATATCACTAATTGTCGTTGAGGTTGAGAACCTGAGTTTTTGCTGAAATTGTTCCAATGCACAAAAAATGCCATAAAATTAGCCTACTGTGGGGGTTTCTTTGGGGGGGGCTAGGTCCTAAACTTGTAGAAAATCAAAGTTTATTCTAGTTGTTGTATGTTTTGCATATCTGAAATACGAGACGGACTTCAATCAGTCTGAAAGTGATGATATTTGATTTCTCATTTCTTACGGTGGTCTCTCTCCAGATAAGTAAGTTAGCTATTTCATCTACTTGTTCCTCAATTAATGGTCTTCTTGATTAAATAAGATGACAAGGTTTCTCCTTAATGTGAACTTTAAATTACACAGAGCAAAAAAAAAAATTTGCATTAATCTTTAACACCTCCCATGGAGACCTGAATTCTTCACTATACACTCCAATAAATGGAATATTTAAATATTTAAAGGTTCCAGCAGAAAGTTCCAGCCAGCTGTACTGTTCTAGTAAGAAGGTCTATCAACTTTTTTTAAATGAAGAATTTTATAATGTTTTGTAAAGAGAAAGAGAAAATCTGCTTAGCCAGCCAATTACCTGCTTACTTAAGGCAGATTATTTATCCTAGAGGTCCCATTGTCTAAGGCAGATTATTTATCCTTGGAGATTCTATTGTCTTCTACTGACATTCATTTCTATTTATCATTTATAAACTTGTTTATTGAAACATAATTTAAAAAATAAAAAAGATATGCCATCATTATCACCAACAAAATTATGTTGATGATAGAAATCTTATTGTTTTCTCAGACTTAATATATTTTCAAAATACTTTTCAAAACACTTAGAAACTTGATTCTCTTACAAGTTGAGAGAGGATGAATTTATTTATTTAATTATTGATTTATTTAATTAATGAGGAAAACAATAGGGGTGTAAAACTGATAACAAAAATTTATAGGTAAGACAGAAGTATTTGTAGTCACGGAAAGACATAATATTGATATAGGATTGTTAAATTAAAATGAATTGACTAGTACCCTTCAGGCATCTGTGGGTGTAGCTTTTGACTGACAGAATAAAATTCAGATTCACCAAAGGCCATAGAGGTTTTTTTTTGGGTGGGGGGGGAGAAAATCATATCAGCAGAAACACTATCAGCCACCAGCTTGTCCTGTAAGTGAGAAAGACAGCACACAATGAAAGGGGTTCATTAAACTCCCAGAAAACAGGCTTAGAAAATGATTCTACTGCAAAAACAGGGGACAAATATTTGTTGCTTAGTGTCATGAGGTTTGGGGCTAATTTGTTACAAAGAAGTACATAATTAAGGCACAACGAAAGGTTAAATGTTATATTTGAAATAGGTGGTTTACACATAGTTTAGAAATGAAGATGAGAAAAGTATGCAGACATCAATAACGCAAGTAAAGTAAGATAAATGTCACAAGAGAAGTTCACAGAAAGTCTATGTCAACTAATTGAAAGAGTGAGCAAAGAGCACTCACTCCTGGCCATATTGATTAGAACCAGGCAAGTGAGATGTTGTGCAAGAAGTTATTGAAAACACAGGAATTGAATTTGAAACCTAGCAATTAGGAGTTGTGTGACCCACAGCTGGTCAACTGTCTTTACTTGTTTCTCTTTGAATGAGAATCCCTCTTGAGGATTAAACAGGGCAAAGGCACAGCTTTTTTTAACCAGGGAGTCTACCTTCATGCCATTTTCCCAGCAAATATATTAAAAGTGCCTTTTTTTACTCTCAATGAAGTCTTGCTTTGGATGACGAATTATATGGTTACCTGAGAACTGGTTGAAATAATGCAACGAAATAAAAACACCAAAATTTTACACTTTGCAACAAACATAATTAATTTTAATAAATTTTAATCACAAAGTATTTTTGGACTTGCACACAGGTATGTACAGAGGTTTCATATACTTACATATGTGAATATATATGTAAGTATATTTATACTATATATGCTTAAACATATAAGGTAGCAACCATGTTTGCATACAGTTTAGAAAGATTAATCTGATGGTGGTGAGTCATATAATTCAGAGTAAGGAGAAAGATATTCCCTCTAGTTTGGCATTGGATTTTTCCATTTCACATTGAAGATTGTTGAATTTCTGTCTAATAAGCTATAATATATGAAAGCAGATAGATCATAATATATCTATGGCTATGTCTCACTCATAACAAATTATTTAAAAAGAAAGCAGATCAATAAAACAACAAAACTCTCAACTTCAAACACAATCAACTGGAGTTTTTGGGGGAGCACTGGGAATAGGAACTGAAGGATAATTGGTCACAATTGTTTTCATCAAATATACTTTTGGTGCAGAGAAAAACTATTTTCATTATTCCCAGAGCAACTAAGAATGCAGAGACATAATACCTTAGTTGGGATTTGGAAAATATAGCCAAACTGTGACAACTTTATACAGCAGTTCTTAAAAATATATTCGTGTCCAACTCACCCTTTATTGACAATGAGGAGTGGTTGTAAGCTGTCTTTGCACAGCTGATTGCAGGGAATAGTGTGTGTGCAGTGTCATTGCAGACATCACTCCAAGGTGATTCATTGGAAATCTGTCTTAAGAATTAAAACATTAACCAGAGCTTTTAATAAAATTTTTAAGCTAAAGAAAAATTCATTGGCTTGAAGTACTTTTTCAGGACATGGATTTAACACTCTGGAGAGGGCTTTAGATTCAGGCAACCTTGCTGCTAAAGTAGTTTCTTAGAAGCCTAAAGAAATTGATAACCCAAAATGAGGGCAGTGAAAATACCTGTGTTGACCTGGCAGATGGTAAAGAAAGTGAAAAAAAAGCTTAGATGTGGACATCCTGAAATGTATGTATTAAGTAAGGCCATAAAACTTATGAGAGAATTATGTTCCAGGGAAGGCGCACAGGATAATCCAATCACTAAGGGCATCAGGAAAGCACTGGTTAGAAGGCCACCAGCACTGCTGTGAAATCCAGTGGTGGCTGTGCTCTGCACACAGAGAAACCCACCTCAAGGGTCATGCTACATTTTTTTTTTTTGAGACGGAGTTTTGCTCTTGTTACCCAGGCTGGAGTGCAATGGCACGATCTTGGCTCACCGTAACCTCTGCCTCCCGGGTTCGGGCAATTCTCCTGCCTCAGCCTCCTGAGTAGCTGGGATTACAGGCATGCACCACCATGCCCAGCTAATTTTTTGTATATTTAGTAGAGACGGGGTTTCACCATGTTGACCAGGATGGTCTCGATCTCTTGACCTCGTGATCCACCTGCCTCGGCCTCCCAAAGTGCTGGGATTACAGGCTTGAGCCACCGCACCCGGCCGGGTCATGCTACATTTTTATTGTTCTAGTAACTATAGCATTGTTAATATTCTAAGAACTACAACTAACCAATTCGTATCTTAAAGGCAGTTCTTATACTCGGTGATTCTCTCAAAAATGAGGTTTAAGCCTGAGTGGTACTAGAGTAATGTTAATAGTATGAATGTATGAAGTTCTGCTTCAAGAAGACAATTGCTTTTCTCTTTGTGCTAATATATTACTTGTCTTTGAGAAAACTGTGTTCTTCAAAAAGTACAATGTCCTGGGTAGTCAGAAAGATTAGTAGAATGAACACAGGCTCTCAAATTAGAAAGAATTATAATTTTGGCTATAAAAAGTATTTGAATTTTAAATTATTTATATTTAATATAATAAACTCACTTATTGAATGCATATATGCACAGAGAACTCTTCTAAGCACTTTACTTGGGATTAATTATTTAATCCTCATAACAACCTGACGAAGATCATACTATCATCATCCATAGTTCACTGAGGAAGATACTGAGGAAAAGCAAGGCTGGTGACTAGTAACATGACTACATTTGCTGTGGATAGGTCACTCCAGGGCATCTGACTTCAGAACTTGCAATCTTAGCTATATGATAATTTGCATCTTTATTTTGATTCGTGATTCTAAGAAATGTTCATTGAGCTCTTACTCTGTTACAGACCCCACAGAAATAGCAAGTAATGGAATTAAAAAAAAAAAATCTCTGCTCTCTTGGAGATGACATTACAGTGGGAAATGGAAATAATTAGGTGATTGTTGTCAGATTAAAATATACAATCCAGTGTGCCTGAAACTATAGAAGCTAAAACAAATAGCTTGCTTCCTTGAAATATTAGGGAAAAGACTAATGTTTGCCAAAGAATTGAAAGGCCCAAATTGAGAATAAATGGAGTCCTAAAACTTGCCATTTTGCATTCCAGCGAAATCATACATCTGTGATTTAGCAATTAGAAGGGAAGCAAGCTACTGCTCTTTTGTGTATAATTACAAGCTTGTTGCAGGCAAATAATTCTGTATATTAACAACGTTTTCACATTTTTGGTGAATCATTATCTCTTCAGTTTCTGACACTGTAACAGCGATCATGTTTGCATACTTTTTATCAAGTTTGCCTTGATATGAAAAGATTTTACAAACTTATTGATCGTTTACTCCATGTATACTGTTATTGGGAATATGTAAAAATAAAAAAAATAAAAAAACTGTTTTGGTCCTCAATATATTTACAATCCAAAGCAGAGTGGGAGGCAGAGAAACCTGCAAGACCATGTTTCACTGGATAGCTTTAGAGTAGTATCTATAATTTTTTAAAAAAGTTAAGAAGAAGAAATTGGTGTCAGCTCGATTTAGAGGATTTTGTAACACAGACTGGCTTCCATGCACTGATGAGACATTCACTGATTTTTAATTCTTATCATGAGAGAAAGAGTCATTATGTTGAGGGTCCTCAGAAAAGACAATGCAGTCAGCCGAGAAGTACAATTTTCTTTCTCTACTGTCATTTCCTTTATATGTATCATTGAAATAATATACTTCACCACCAGTAAAACTCATATTAAACACAAATTTAAAAAAATCACTACTCGAAAAAGAGTGAACACCAGGCAAAGTGATAACTTATTAATGTCCGGGATTTTTTGTGGTGGTGGTAGTCATATGTAATTCACCCCTGTAAGTTCACAATAAATGATTGATGTAACTCAATTTATGGATTGTAATTAATTACTAGGTTTGTACCAGAGATGAAGTAATATATATGTTCTAATTTGATAATTATTTGTCTGCAGAATTCAACCAACTGCTCATTACAGGACCCAACGAACCTCCCTTCAGACTACCTGTGAAGATACCATATATGATGTAATAGGTTCAACAGATAATGAAAGACCTTTCGTCCTTGCTTGACTCATGTAGGGACAGAGGGTCTCTGACAAATGTAAATATAATCTGCTATAATGGGTATTAACTAAATCAGTACATTAGGAAAGAAAAATGATTTTCATTATCAAATGATTATCTGATGTTTCCATTCTCCGTTATAAGCACATAATAGTTGATGTACAGGTGTTGCTGGATAACTGTTTGGAAACAGGCCACAAAATTTCTCCAAAAGATAAAATTCTCAAATAACAGAGTTGCCATAGTTGTAAAAAAAAAAAAAGACATGAGAAATACATAAAGACTGGCAAAAACGGGGGAAGTATTAAAACTATAACTTTAGCCTTCAGCAAAACATAAAGTAGAATGAAGCAGATGTTTATTCTGGTAGATTCTATTGAAATGTTACATTTTAACTTAATATTTCTATTTTGTGATTCATTTCTGGTATAGCAAAATGTTTGGTTAATATTGTGGGTATTGATACTGTGTTAAAATTTTTGACAGTCTATTTGATTTTTCAGTATGAAGAAGTATTACTGCTATGATGAAATCTTTACTTTTGTGGTGGAAATAAATAAGAAAATAGAATTGAATAAAAGCAAAACAAACCAAATAACAAAAGAAAAAGAAAAAACGTCTGTTGCTTATCAACATAACATTAGGAAATTTACTTGCTTAGAGTGAACTTTCATTCCCTTATTCCAAAGGGCCTTATATATTCTACTCTCTTTGCTTTCACATCAATTGATGCTATGCTATACCGTAACTAGTATATTATTCTCATCCTGTACAAATGTTACATTAAATCTTAAATTCTCCTATTTCAGGAAAGAGTATTTTCTCATGTTTTCCACCAACCACCCACCACAATAACCGTCATTATTGTCTTCACTTTAGGAAGAGAGGAGACTAAAACACAAAAGACTGAAAAGTATCATTTGTCTAAAGTTAATCATCTTTCAGACTTCTGATATGTCCTAGCATGTGAATTAACAGTCCCCAGGTCATTGTCCTAAGATTTGTAGGTTAAACCTTGGATACTCCCATCTTAGCATCTATACTAAACAGAAAAGACCCGTGTGAGTTCCTGAGTACCAGTGCTCATTCCAGAAGGGACATTATTTCTTTCCAGGAAGAAATGTCTGGAATTCAGTGAGTTAAAATCCTCACCGAGTCGGCTGGGCCTGGTGGCTCAGGCTTGTAATCTCAGAACTTTGGGAGGCCAAGGAGGGCAGATCACAAGGTCAGGAGATCGAAACTATCTTGGCCAACATGGTGAAACCCCTTTTCTCCTAAAATACAAAAAATTAGCTGGGTGTGGGGGCGAGTGCTAGTAGTCTCAGCTACTCAGGAGGCTGAGGAGGCTGAGGCAGGGACATTGCTTGAATCTGGGAGGCAGAGGTCGCAGTGAGCCAAGATCGCACCACTGCACTTCAGCCTGGTGACAAAGCAAGACTCCATCTCAAAAAAAAAAAAAAAAAAAAAAAAAAAAGTTCTATCATGATAAGATCAAGCTCTATGAAACCAGCCAAATGTATCAAGTTCATTTCCACAAATTCGATGCATACTAATTGTTTTCAAATTATGAACACCCAAGGGGGTTTCCTCAGACGTCTTGTACCAAAAAATACTAATTATATTATTCTAAATATTGTTACAGAGCAGTAATATGCTCTCAGCAACTGGGGATACAAGAGTTAGAAAATGGACAAGATTCCTTCCTAACAACAATTATCACTTAATTACAATATACCAAGTAGTATTTTCTCGGCCAGCTATATCGGACTTACTTTTCATGGATAGTTTATACTAAGAAAGTTTCTAACCAAAATATTTCTTAAAATTTACTGATTTTATATGAAATTGTGTGCAGGAAAAATACAAGCCTATCTCTGAATTTTTATTTGTCTAACAAACAAAAGGGAGTAAATATGAATAATATCATTTAATGGGAGAAATTACAGACTATGAAAAGAGTAGCTTAATATTACCAATTCACAACACCTTCCAGAGAGAGAAAGAAAAAGGCTATTATGAGAAGTTGGCCATCCTTTTCCTTCCTTCGTGGAAGGTAGTCCTGATAGGATAGAGTCTTAAATAAAGGGATTGATTTGTTTTCTCCAGCTGTCCTAGTAGCGAGTGAATAAAATTAACTGTGAACTACTCCAATCAATTACTCAATGATTGATTTACATTGATTAGAAAAGAGCTGATTCTTTGTCATGGATATCTAGATACCTTGATAACTCTATTTTGAACTAATTTAAAAGTAGGACAATATCCACTGGATAGAAGTTTCAAAACTTGAAAATAATAAAACTCACATGATTTTATTTCTTTCACTAACTTCTATGACAATGAAGTTGAAATCTTGCATACATTTTTTTTAACCCCAATGTCTTATTGGTTCTCTGGAGCAAAATTCAGAAAGGAGAACAACTATGTAAAAAAAGTAATTAGAATTTTGACTTGTTATGCCATTCTTAGAAGTTTCTTTTATCTTTATATTTTCTTAAGAATTCTTGGGTAAAACTTAAACAACTTTATGTACTATAAATAAGCTATTTTGAAGGCAACGATATGCCTATTTTTGATTATGCTGAGAAACAAAATCAAGATAATACTTTAGAAAAGAATTGTGATTCCAATTCTGTACTTAGCACTTAGTTTTAAACCTTACAGTGAATACGATTTTCTCCAACAGATGGTACAATTCTGTTTCACCATTAACTAACAGGTAAATAAGTAAATATATTTAAATAAATATTATAATCTTCATTTGTTAATATAAACATTATACATTATTGAACACTTTTTCCAATAGACAAGCAGCTTTAAAAATGTGCTTTCACCACTCTTAATCCTCTGAGGCAAGGAGGTCTTTTAAACTATAGTTGTATAACTGAACAAAAGAAAAATGTTTTAGTTAAGTTTTTATAATTAATAAAAACATAAGGGAAGACAAAAAAGCAAACTTTTTTGAGTGCTTACTTTTGGGGAAGCATTGAATTTTAAGTCTGGTATATGGTAATTTATAACTAGGCTATGCTCCCCTTTCTATTAGTGGGAATTAGGAAACACAGAGGTGAAATTTTTGCTCATGAATGATTTTACCTATAGGCACTTTTGAAAGGGATCAGTAGACAGCAGTTATCACTTTGCTTGCTATCCTTTGTATTGCTAGAGACATAGTGGCGCCACGTCTTATAGAAAGTTTCTCTTTCACTTATTCCAAATCATATGCCAGCTATTGAACCAATCAATTTTAACAATGGAAGTTCTAAACCAGGAACCATTTACACTGGATCTTACATTTGCCCCTGGTAAGATGGCAGTTGATGACAGTTTCCATCAACTGCATCAGGAAGAAGTCGTCTTCTTCTTCTTCTTCTTCTTCTTCTTCTTCTTCTTCTTCTTCTTCTTCTTCTTCTTCTTCTTCTTCTTCTTCTTCTTCTTTTTGAGACAGAGTTTTGCTCTTGTCACCCAGGCTGGAGTGCAATGGCACGATCTCGGCTCACCGCAACCTCCGCCTCCTGGGTTCAGGCAATTCTGCCTCAGCCTCCTGAGTAGCTGGGATTACAGGCACGCACCACCATGCCCAGCTAAGTTTTAGTATTTTTAGTAGAGATGGGGTTTCACCATGTTGACCAGGATGGTCTCGATCGCTTGACCTCGTGATCCACCTGCCTCGGCCTCCCAAAGTGCTGGGATTACAGGCGTGAGCCACTGCGCCTGGCAGAATTCTTTAGATTCATGACTTAAGTCCTTAAATATAATTTTATTACAGAAAACATAGCCTATATTCAAGCCTTAGCCTTAATTTAGTCCTCATATTCATTATTACTCTTACCAAATTTTCCTTAATTGTATACCTAACATGCAAATGATTTGGGACAGGAGACAGGGAACGACTGGGTAGAAAAGGGAAGTTCCCTAGCAAAAGCCCCACCCTCAAGCCTGAAAAACCATGGCCATAAATGAGAACAGGCAGTCCTGTTGTCACACCCCAAAAGTTGCCTTTTGGCCTGCTATGCCCCCTATCCTGTACCCATATAAACACCAAGCCCCAGGCTCCAGAAGCAGAGGAGCAGGTGAGGAAATGAGGAGATAAGCAGAAGAACAGTAGAAAGACACAGCAGAGAAAGAAGAGGAGGAACGTCTGAATACCAAGAGGAGGTCAGCTGGGGGCAGTTGGAGAGCAGTTTGGCGGCTGAATGGCCAGGTTCCAGGGGAAGATCAACTTCCCACTCGATCCCCTCCTTCCGGTTCCCCATCCAGCCCACTGAGAGACACCTCCACTACTCAATAAAACCTTGTATTCATCCTACAAGCCCATGTGTGACCTGATTCCTGCAGGACACTGAGCAAGAGCTTGGGATACAGAGAGCTGTCACACAGGCCCTCTGCCCTTGCAAAAAGGCAGAGGGTCCATTGAACTGGTTAACACTTAAAGCTGTTTGCAGACAGTAAGGCTAACAGAGCATTGTTAACACTGGGGCCACAGGCACTACCATGAGGCCAGAGCCCAAATTGCTTGCCCCAGCCTCTGCACCTGCCTGTCTGCATGATCCCTCTCCCTCAATGGGTTTGAGCAGCAGTGGTGACTGAACAGACGAGTAGCACCCCTCTTGCAAGTCCTGAGAGGGTGGTCAGGGAACTCTCCCATTTTACTTAGGTAGGGAAGGGGTAAGATTCTGGGATGGACTAAGAAGTAGATTTTACATATCACTTGGTAATTTGTTACAAATCATTTGATATTGTTTTTTTCCGGAAACAGAGTCTTGCTCTGTCACCCCAGAGCAATGGAGTGCAATGATGTGATCTTGGTTCACTGCAACCTCTGCCTCCCAGGTTCAAGAAATCCTTATACCTCAGCCTCCCAAGTAGCTGGGATCACAGGTGTGCGTCACTACACCTGGCTGATTTTTGTATTTTAAGTAGAGATGGGGTTTCACCATGTTGGCCAGGCTGGTCTAGAACTCCTGACCTCGTAATCCGCCTACCTCAGCATCCCAAAATGCTGGGATTACAGGTATGAGCCATTGCACCTGGCTTACTTGGTAATTGTTAAGAGCTACAGGTTTAGTAGTGAAATTTCTCAAGCAAATAAAAAATATTCCTGACTCCAAACTGTTCTATTAAATAATTTAACATAATTAAATAGATACTGATCATGGACTATATAATTTATTATCCAAACTGGAGCCACAGGCAATAGAAGGGATTGATCCAGACAATTCTCCAAGGTCACCCTCTCTCATCCTTCAAAGAGACATTGGCTATAAGTGGATGTTATCCTTGCAGCCCTACACAATCAGGATTTTTTTTTTCCAATGGACAATTGCATATAAAATAACAGTAGAAAAATTAAAAAGCAGGGCATCCCCAAGGGCTAAGTAATGTAGGCCCAAATCAACACATCAGAGATGAAAAGTTGCAGAATATAGTACTCATCCAACTTGAGCTGTAAAAAGTTATATGCTTCAAATGATTTCACTACCACTCTATATAACCATGTTAACTACATTAGCACAACATACTGATGAAAATAAAGGTCTTCCAAGATTTACACATAAATGCAAAGAGGATCGTAATCATCACTTTTAAGAGATTTGGAGTCTGTTGCTGTGTGTGTAGGGGAGTGTGTTTTCTTGTGATATAATTCAAAAGTCATGCAACTGAACAGTTTAATACATTAGCAGAGTTCTGCAACCATCACTACTATCTAATTATAGAAGAATTTCGACATCTCAAACACAAACTCCATACCATTTAATAATCACTCTTAATTCTTCCTCCTCCCCACTCCCAGGCAAACACAAATCTAGTTTCTGTCTCTGAAGATTTGCCTGTTCTGGACATTTCATATAAATGACATAACAATGTCTTTTCTGGCTGATTTCTTTTTACAATACAATAATTTCAAGGTTCATTCATGTTGTAACATGTATCAATACGTCATTCCTTTTTTGAATTGTATGGACATATTACATTTTGTTATCCACTCATCAGTTGATGGACATCTGTATTATTTCCATTTCTGAGGTATCATGTATAACACTGCTGTAAACATTCATGTGCAATTTTTTTGTGGACATATGTTTTCATTTCTCTTGGATATATACCCAGGAGTGTAAATTGCTGGTCATATTGCTCTATGTTTTTTCCTACGTTTTGAGGAACTGCCAAACTGCTTTCCAATGTGACTTCACGACTTTACAATCCCACAGCAATATATGATAATTACAATGTCTCCACATCCTCACCAACATTTGTTATCATCTGTCTTTTTTATCTTAACCATCCTAATGAGTATAAAGTGGTATCTCATTATAATTTTATTTGCGTTTCCCTTCTGGCTAATGGTGCTGAGTGTATTTTCAGGTGTTTCTTAGCCATTTGTATATTTTCCCTTGAAAACACTCTATTAAGATATTTTTCCTTATTTTGAATGTTTTTTTTTTAACTACTAAATTGTAAGAGTACTTTTTTATGCTAAATACAAGACCAATATCAGTTATATGATTTGTATTTTTTTTTCCTTTTACTGGGTTGTTTTAATAAAGAGTTTGACTCCATTATTGATATGTGACTCCTGGCAGCTTTTAAAACCCATCTTAATGTCTTCCCTTGTGTCTCGCAGTGGACCATATGTTAAGAAAAAGTTTTCCCACCTTTGTCACCGAAGGGAAGTTCAAACCATGCTTGAGGATCCTCAGCCCAGCCTCATCTCATAACCCCCATAAAACTCCCAAACCATTCTCCTTTCCTGGCTCTCTCAAACGTTTTTACACCTTCTTGGGAGTGAGCTTGCTCACCTAGAAAGCTTTATTCTATGAGGTAATATACTTTATAACCTGTTGGTGCATGTGTGTCGTCATCAGTCTTGACATCAGTAACCAAATTTTGGGCTGGAGTCCATTCTATTTATATGATGAGGACAAAGAATTATGTTTTAGTATCTCAATAGTGTTTTTCGAGACACAAAATTTAATAATTTTGACCACGTTCAATTTTTCTTTTTAAATGTTGTCACAGGCTTTTCCTGCCATCTATAAGACTTTGGACAACCCAAGCATATGAAGTTTCACTCCTATGTTTTATTTTATTCTGAATTGTATTGTTTTATCTCTTACCATTAGTTTATGCTCCATTTTGAACTAATTTTTGCATATGGTGTGAAGGGAGGGCACAGCTTTATTATTCCTTATGTGGATATCTAGTTTTCCTAAAATGATTTGTTGAAAAGATTATTCTTTTATTGAATTGTCTTAGCATCCTTGTTGAAAAGCAATTGATACTAAATGTAAGGATTTATTTCTGGACTTTCAGTTCTATTCCACTGATCTATGTGTCTATCCTTATGCCTGTATAACACTGTTTTGATTAGTGTAGCTTTGTGGAAAATTTTAAAGTGAAAAGAAATATAATGTAAGTTCTCTAACTTTGTTTTTCTGTTTTTATGGTTGTTTTGGTTATTCTGGTCCATTTCATTTCCATATGAATTTTAGGAACAGTTTGTTAATTTCCTAAAGAAATCATTTAGGATTATGGTAGGAATTGCACTGAACCAGAAATTCCATTTGGGGAGAACAGCCATCTTAATAATATGAATGTTTTGTATCTGAAAACATAAGAAGTGTTTCCATTGATGTTTTTAATTTCTTTCAACAATGTTTTGTCATTTTCAATGTACAAGTCTTGCTCATGTTTTGTTCATTTTATTTCTGACATTTGTTCTTTTTGATACTATTGTAAATAAAAAACGTGTTTTTAATTTCATTTGGATTGTCCATTGCTCAAAAATATACAATCAATTTTTTTGGTATGTTGTTTTTTATCCCACAATATGGCTGAATTTGTTAATGCATTGTGATAATTCTCTTGTTCATGCCTTTGGTTTTCCTATATACAAGATAACATTCTATACAGATAGAGTTAATTTTATTTCTGTCTTTTCAAGACGGATACCTCTTATTTTATTTTCTTGCTTAATTGTCCTCCCTAGTGATGCAGGATTTTTCTCTTTAGTTCCACTAAGTCTGAGTTCTTGTCTCATAACCAGGAAAAATTAGACTCACAGACTCATGGAAGGGTGAGAAGGACAAAATGTGTTAAACAAAAGGAAAACTCTCAGTAAAGAAAGGGGTTCTCCAAGCAGGTTTTCCCTTCACAGTGGAGTACAGGACTCCACACACCAGCTGAAGGGGCCAGGCCCCTCCCTTGCATAAGGTACAAATTCCTGGTGGCTCTCCCCTATCCTTCTAGGGCACACAAGGGCCCTTTGTGTGAGTCATTCCACATTTTGATTTATTTCCCTTAATGTGCATGTGTTAAGGAATGGAATTTTTCACCGTGGGTGTGTTTAGGCAAGCGACCTATGCACAATGACCTGGTGGGTTGAAGGTTTTCCAGGAACCCTCCTGTGTCTGCCTAGGAGAGTTCTCTGCCTCCTGCCTCTATCACCAGGAGCTCCAATATAATATTTAATGTAAGTGATGAGACCATACATCCTGAGTTATTTCTAATCTTGGGGGAAAAACATTTCTTTTTTTTCACCATTAAATTTGATTAACTGTGGAATTTCATAGATGTCCTTTTATCAAGTTGAAGAAGTTCTCTTCCATTTTTAATTAGTGAGTAATTTTTTCAAGAGGTGTTGGATTTTTCAAATTCTTCCACATTTATTGAGATGATCATGTGGTTTTTGTTCCCTGTTCTGTCAAGATTGTGCAGTACATTAATTTTCAAATATTAAAGCAACTTTGCATTCCTGGCATAAAAAACACTTTGTTGATGGTATTTAACCTTTTTTTGACTGTGTTGGAGTCTGTTAAAATTTTGTGAGGATGTTTATATTTATATTTTCCTGTAATTTAGTTTTTTCTTTCTTGTGAGTCCTCTCTTTCTGAATTTTGATAGCCAAAGTAAAGATAGTATTAATTCTTCTTTAAAACTTTAGCAGAATTCACAAGTATGTCATCTGGTCCAAGTGACAAATACTACTTTGACATACTTATTGGATACAATGTGATGTTTTGATATACATATAGAATCAATAAGGTCATTAGAAATATCTTTCATTACTGATTTCACTAATTTGATTTTTCTCAGTCAATGTAGATAAAGTTCTGTTGTTACATTTACAAAAGCACAACATTCTATGTGCTGTACTTTCCTGGGGTTTTTTGCACGTGTTTTACTCCCGTGGCTCATATTTGTTTGGTACAAACTAGACAAATAAAATAGTATTGGCAGCTCTGGAGCTCAGTTGCTCTTCCCTCAGGTTTGTGTTTGTTGCTATTTTGTTGTTGTTGTTTTGCTGTTTTTTTCCCCCTAACTTTACAGGAATAACTACATAAAGACTGTAGTTTTGGTTGTATGCCAACACTGAATTCTCTGCTCTGTTACTTTAGTTTTCAGCTAATGATTGGGCAGATATTTTCTTAGATGCCTTGAAAAAATAAGTCTCCCACATTTTGCTCTGTGTATCATGGGCACACTTTCATTACAATGAAATATCACTTCATACCTACTCCGATGAGTATGATAAATAATCAGAGAATAAATTTTGGTGGGTATATGGGGAAATTAAAACTCTTACTCATTATTCGTCAGGATGTACAGTGATGCAACCAGTACAGGAAACAATTTGGTAGTTCTTTAAGAATTAAACACAGCTTTCCTATATATTCAGTGATTTCATCCTGAGTATATACCTAAATAAATCAAAAGCGGAGACACAGATACTTGCACACTAATGTTTACATTAACATTATTCACAACACCTAATAGGTGGAATCAACCCAAATGTTCATCAGCAGATGAATATACAAAATGTGTAATATAGAATATCATTCACTCATAAAAAGCAATAAAATTCTGATACATGCTACAACAACATGATGAAACTTAAAACGTTATGCTAAGTGAAATAAACTAGATGTACAAAAAAATTTTTGTATGATTCCAGTTATACGAGGTAGCTACAATAAGTAAATTCAGAGACAGAAAGTAGATAGAGGCTACCAGGGCTAGAAGGAGAAGAGAATGGGGAATTAATGTTTAATGAGTAAAGAGTTACTGTTTGGGATGATGAAGTTCTGGAAATAGTGGTGATGATTATACAACATTGTGAATATATTTAATGTCATTGGGCTGCAACACTTAAAATGGCAAATTTTATATTATGCATATTTTACCACAATAAAAAAAACTCAAATGTAGTCTTAAAATGTGAGAATTTGTTACAAGTGAAGATATTCTGTGACAGTTGAAGAGGTTCAATAGTATTTACAAGTAAACGAACAATTTTAAAAGCAATTTGAAAAAAACTTCACCGTGTGACATAAAATATATGGTGAGATACACTTTTGAAATATTTCATGTCTTGTAGCTTCAACTATGTTTAAAGTTCTGAAAAGCTTGAGCTATTCCTTATCCTAGGCCCTTGACTCATACATTCGTATTCACTTAGTATTTATTATCATAGTTTCTTTTATACATATGATTTTATTTCCTTTTTTCCCTATACATAAATACACATTTAGAAAACCCCCTTCTCATGAATTCACCCATGTTTTGACATGTTTATGGTTTGTTCAACTATAGCCCATCTAACTAGCTAAAAAACAAGTTCCTTTTCATAAGTTATTCATCCCCCTCTTGTATTACATTGTCCTATGTGAGTATTCTTGTTTTAGGTGTATAATTAATTAATACTTAGCAAAGACCAGGCGTGGTGGCTCAAAGTGCATGGCATAAGCCCAGAACTTTGGGAAGCCAAGGCCTGTGGATCACTGGAGGTTAGGAGTTTGAGACCAGCCTGACCAACACAGAGAAACCCCGTTTCTACTAAAAATGCAAAATTAGCTGGGCGTGGTGGCGCATGCGTGTAATCCTAGCTATTCGGGAGGCTGAGGCAAGAGAATCACTTGAACCCAAAAGACAGAGGTTGCGGTGACCCGAGATGGTGCCATTGCACTCCAGCCTGGGCAACAAGAGCAAAAATTTGTTTCAAAAAAAAAAAAAATTAGTGAAGACATTGTTTTATGATTGACTCCCTTCATTCCTAGGAACCGCTGTGAGCAGTTGTGTCTCCTATTGCCTATTAATTTCCTAGCAATTCCCCTGACTACTACTAGCTCCATTCATTTTCATCCAGCCTCTTGAAGTTGTTTAAAAACTTTTATTGCTTGCATGAATGAGCCACATATTTTGTAATTTAGTTTTAAATGTGGTCTTTTTTCCCCGAGATAATTTTATTAATCAAAGTACTCAAATGCATTTAGTAATTGCATACTTCAGAATTCAGTCGAATATTTAGGATAGAGTTCATGAGGGTCACTGCTCATTTATTTGACTTTTTAGTTTTTTTGTCACTATCTTTCCTTCTCTTAGTGTCTTTGGGTCCGAATGTCTCAATTTTGATCCTTAGGGCACCTCTTTCCATTAAATATGTTTTTCCCTTGGTTCTATTTCCCCGCTTTGACTCCTATACCTAAGAATTTGTTTCCTAGGCCAGACGCAGTGGTTCCCACCTGTAATCCTAGCACTTTGGGAGTCTAAGGCAGGTGGATTACAAGGTCAGGAGATCAAGACCATGCTGGCTAACACGGTGAAACCCCGTCTCCAATAATAATACAAAAACTTAGCTAAGTGTGCTGGCGTGTGCCTGTAATCCCAGCTACTCGGGAGGCTGAGGCAGGAGAATTACTTGAACCCGGGAGGTGGAGGTTTCAGTGAGCTGAGATCATGCCACTGCACTCCAGCCTGCTGCACTCCAGCCTGGGTGACAGAGCTAGACTCTGTCTAAAAAAAAAAAAAAAAAAAAAAAAAAGAATTTATTTCTAATGAAATACCTACTGTTGAGGAAGTGTTTTCTAGTCTATGCAATATTTTAAGAAAGCTAACTTCATTTTCCCATTCATTTATCACTCAGATGTTCTATAACACTGAATTCTAATTTTAGGGTGAAGAATATGAAAACAGTTGCTGATATAGATGGCTGCCAGATTTAACTAATAAAAATACAGGATACTCTGTTAAATAAAAATCTCAGATAAACAAAAAATATAAACATTTTTAGTATAAGTATGTCTCAAACAATACTTGGGATATACTAAAAATATTTTTATTTGAAATTAATATTTAATTGGGCTTCCTATATTTTATCTGTAACCAATACCAATGTCGTACCCAAGAGAGGGATAATTTTAGTATTTTTTGAGATGATAACTCTTGAGACACTTACGATTTCTTAATTCCAAGTATTTCCTTTGGTAAATAACATTCATCTTTGAATACTAAACAATGAACAACTCCATAGATAACTCTCAAAAAAATTGTGAAATTCAGCTTTATGTTGTCAATACAATATTTTCTGTGATTTCTCCATGAATTAATACACATTTTAAAATTCCTTAAAAAGTTAGCAGTCATATGTATTTTTAATAAAATTAAAGAAACATGAAAGCATACCTGTCACCTAAATTGGACTAATTTTCCTACAAACCTTGCAGAAATATGTGTCCATTTTGAGAAGAATAAAATAAAAACCCATACATATTTTATAAGATTTTTTTGCTGTTGAAAAAAAAAACCACTTTCCTTTTTTCCACAAAAATTAGAGCCTACATGCACATCAATTTTGAAACAGCTTTTTTTTCCCCCAAATTTGTCTTGTTGGAGCTAAAAATAAGGTGTTTCATAGCTCATGCCACGTACTTTAAACATGTACAGCCTAAAGCACAATTTTACAGCTGAATTTTAAGCCCCTGTGAAATGGGGTTTCTAATGGAAATGCTGACAGACTGTTAGCTGCAGGGACACCAGCAGGCACCATTATAATAAATGGGTCTGAGGGAGACATGATATAGGCCCACAGGTAATTAATGGCAGGAATAAAATAAAATATAGGCACACTGTCCCACTGAGAGCATGATGCAATGGAAGAAACTTGTAAAAAAGCACAAAGAATGTCCATTTAGCAAAGAACTGTGAGGAAAGACTTGTAAAATAAATCATGAGCCAGGACTGCAGCTATATGCAGTCATTGTATATTCCCTAGTAGTTAGACTTTTTAGAAAAACACTGTAAAAATCATTTTTGGCTAAGTAAAATTACTCTGTGTAATAGATTGAGAAGGCAATGAAATGTAAACTCAACTACTCAAGAAAGCTAATGATATCCAGGGTTTTCTATTTGGAATGTTTAGCTGTAAGAAGTCCAAGCATAAGACTCCATAATGCAGAAGAATTGCATATAAAATATATTCTTAGAATGCAGAATAATATGGCTGCATTATTTCTTCCTCAAATGTCTTCATTCAGCCTCCTAACAGCATTTTTTGTTACTCTCTGGAGTCCAAGAAGGCCCTTAGAACATTGATCATAATTTTTCTTGATATTTGAAGTCTGTAGTAATTGTTGGTTAATTTTTTTCTTTCTGCATTACAGTATGATTGACATCAAAGTAACTGAAATCCATTTCAATTTCTTCTCCATGTTTGCCTTTAGCTCAGTTGTTATTTTGCAAAGTGTAAGTGTGTGATTATTTCTTTGCAGACTAAAATGTGTCCTGAAGACGGTGCAGTCAGATTAAGACACTACTGTGCAGCTGAGAGAATCTGAAATATGTGGCAGGTAGGGGAGGGCATTAAAAAAGACAAAGAGAGAGAAAGAAAAGAAAAGAAAAATGGCTATGCCATACGATTAGCCTAAAATTTTCAAGAAATTCCCATCAATTCTCTGTTACTTCCTGGTCTCAAGATGGCAATAAATTAATCCTATATGTTAAATGGGATGACTGCATCCTGAAAAGTTTGAATGACTTGCCAAGGTCTCATAGCTAAGACACTGGAGAAGTAATGACAAATATCAACCATGTCCTCCTGCTGAAGTTTTCCATTTTAACACACTGCCCTTGTAATTTCAGAAAAGAGTAAGCTGTTTTTTGCCTGAGTTAGAGATATTTATAATTGCTTTACAAATATAGATTTGGGCTGAATAATTTAGATAAGTGGGTTTCTAATAGCAATATCTATACAGATATTGAGTTGTGTTTTCCTATGCATAAAAGCATCATCAGTAAAAATCAGCGGTCATTGCTTTCTCAGTAATTACTTACTAGAAAAAAATACCTTAATAAAGTGATTTTTGTTTCTTTTTCTAGTAAAATTTGTAAAACTATCCAAAGCACATTTTGAAATTAGCAATTCTCTTTTTACTCCCCTTTTTATTTGACCTATGAAAGCAGTCATTGTAATAACATTGAGTCAAATGTGCTGTAATGAAAAAATAATAGCAAGTAACAAAAATTTATCAACTTTTAAATTTTGGAATATGAAGAAATGGGAATTCATTTCATTTATATTTGTTGCTTGGGTGGCTGGTGTTAGCTACTTCCAATTTTTAGGTTAGTATGATTATAATTTTATAGTTGGAATGTAGTGATAACTAAATTGCTTATCTTGAAAATAATGTGGAAGTATGGTGGACCAGTACATTATTTTTTTTAGAACTGTACTCTAAATGCATTTCCAACCTTTTATAAAAGTAAGAAAACTCTTTTAATGATAAAAAATAAAATTGAACTTGGGAATCTAGGAAGATAAGTAATTAAAGTGGAGAGAATCTACAACCCCCTGTCACCTTGTATTTCTCTTTCAATAGCCACATGTGGTGTGAGTTACATGAGGCGAAACGTAGCCCCATACAACAAGGGAGTCAGCCAGGAGACATGCAATAAGGCCCAAGTGCTACATCCTCAGTAAAAAAGTGACTTAGAAGGGGGTCCACTCTACAAAGAGAGGCAGGAGAGAACCTGGTCTCTCTTTCACAAGTGGAGGAAGCTTATTTCCTATGAAATAATTGCATGAAAAATGTACAAGGCAGTATTTGTGTGAATTTGTAGGCCAAGTTCATATGGACTTTTCATCCAAAATACATTTAGCCTGATGCTTATTTGTAGGTGATCTCTGATATATAAAGTATTTACTATACCTGGGGTTGATTTATTCATAGTAGGATGCTTTTATTGACATCTTTGGTCAATAAGCCAGCTTCTAAGCCTCATAAAATTTGTCTTAAAACATAGTTAATAATTTTATTTCAAATTATGTATGTACTACAGCCAAAGAAACCCTATCAATTACATTTCTAATATCTGAGTAGAAAGTTTGTGTGTTAAATGATTATTTGTATCATAGATATTTAAATTAATACCTTATTAAAGCTATAGATTTTAATAACTAATTTTATCAAGTTTAACTATAACATATAAGATTGTTAATTTAAAAATCTGCTAATTTTTGCAAAAATATTAAAAATATCTTTATTTTTTGATCATTGTTAAATCAGTTCAATTATATTGAAATACTAAAATCTTAAATTTATGACACCACTTACATGATTGATTAAATTTACATTTTAAACTATGGTCACAAAGTTTATATGACTAAATCTTTTAGGATTTTAAACACCAAGAAGACAGATTCACAAATAAAACAAAATATACCTATGCACTTAAACTCCACTTACAAATTTATAAATATATCTAGATAAAATAATTTATGTGTAAATCCAAGCACTGTTTGAAAACTCAAGATAATTGTCTTGTACATTTAAAATTGTCAGAGGCCTAATACGACTGGCCTTTAAGTACATCAGATGTTTTAAATATTTCTAATACTTAAATGACAAACACATACAAAAGTCACCATGGTTAGAAAACTGAATGTTAAGCTTAATATAAATATAGTATAATTTTTTTGATTTGCTTTATATTTTTGTATTTATTTCTATGTCTACCAGTTATTACAAACCAATCAATCATAAAAGGGGCCTTCAAAAAGTTCATAGAAGATGAATATGATGAAAAACCTAGGCATTAACTTAAAAATGATTTTGCACCAAAATAAAATTAGCTGTGATAACATGTCTGAAAAGGATTGAGTTTGAAGCACTAAGAAGGGTATGCCATCAATTTGCTAACAGTCCACATCTAACATGAATTCTGTTAAAATTGAAGCAAGATTTGTCAAAGATCGGATGGCTGTAGATGTGTGGCATTACTTCCGAGGCCTCTGTTCTGTTCCATTGGTCTATATCTCTCTTTTGGTACCAGTATCATACTGTTTTGATTACTGTAGCCTTGTAGTATAGTTTGAAGTCAGTGACATGATGCCTCTAGCTTTGTTTCTGTTTTTTGTTTGTTTGCTTTTGTTTTTGTTTTTTAGCTTAGGATTGTCTTGGCTATGCGGGCTCTTTGACGAACCTGACAAAAATGAGCAATAGGGAAAGGATTCCTTATTTAATAAATGGTTTTGGGAAAACTGGCTAGCCACATGCAGAAAGCTGAAACTGAAGCCCTTCCTTACAGTTTATACAAAAATTAACTCAAGATGGATTAAAGGTTTGATCAAAAGACCTAACACTATAAAACCCCTAGAAGAAAACGTAGGAAATACCATTCAGGACATAGGCATAGGCAAGGACTTCATGACTAAAACACCAAAAGCAATGGCAACAAAAGCCAAAATAGACAAATCGGATCTAATTAAACTTAAGAGCTTCTGCACAGCAAAAGAATTTATCATTAAAGTGAATGGGCAACCAACAGAATGGGAAAAAGTTTTTGCAATCTTTCCATCTGACAAAAGGCTAGTATCCAGAATCTACAAAGAACTTAAACAAATTTACAAGAAAAAGCCAAACAACCCCATCAGAAAGTGGGTGAAGCATACGAACAGACACTTTTCAAAAGAAGACATTTATGCAGCCAACAAACATGAAAAAAAAAAGCTCATCATCACTGGTCATTAGAGAAGTGCAAATCAAAACCACATTGAGATACCATCTCACACCAGTTAGAATGGTGATCATTAGAAAATCTGGAGGTCTGTAATCCCAGCACTTTGGGAGGCCGAGGCGGGTGGATCACAAGGTCAAGACATCGAGACCAACCTGGTCAACATGGTGAAACCCCGTCTCTACTAAAAATACAAAAAAAAAAATTAGCTGGACATGGTGGCACGTGCCTGTAATCCCAGCTACTCAGGAGGCTGAGGCAGAAGAATTGCCTGAACCCAGGAGGCGGAGGTTGCAGTGAGCCGAGATCGCGCCATTGCACTCCAGCCTGGGTAACAAGAGCGAAACTCCGTCTCAAAAAAAAAAAAAAAAAAAAATCTGGAGGTAACAGATTCTGGAGAAGATGTGGAGAAATAGGAACTCTCTTACACTGTTGGAGGGAGTGTAAATTAGTTCAACTATTGTGGAAGACAGTGTGGCAATTCCTTAAGGATCTAGAAATAGAAACACCATTTGACCAAGCAATCTCATTGCCAGGTATATACCCAAAGGATTATAAATCATTCTATTATAAAGATATATGTACACATATGTTCATTGCGGCACTGTTTACAATAACAAAGACTTGCAACCAACCCAAATGCCCTTCAATGATAGACTAGATTTAAAAAAATATGGCACATAGACACTATGGAATACTATGTAGCTATAAAAAGGATAAGTTCATGTCCTTTGCATGGACATGATGAATCTGGAAACCATCATTCTCAGCAAACTGGCACAAGAACAGAAAACCAAACACCTCATGTTCTTACTCAAATGTGCATGCTGAACAATGAGAACACATGGACACAGGGAGGGGAACATCACACACTGGGGCCTGTTGTGGGGTGGGGGACAGCTAAGGAAGGGATAGCAGGGGGTGGGGGGACGGAGGAGAAATAACATTGGAAGAAATACCTAATGTAGATGATGAGGGGATGGAGGAAGCAAACCACCATGGCATGTATATACCTATGTAACAATCCTGCATGATCTGCACATGTACCCCAGAACTTAAGTATAATTAAAAAAAATTAAAAATAAAACAAAAATAACATTGAAGCAAGAACAAACATTAAATTTATAGTGAAGCTTGGGTCAAAGGATGGTGATATTATTGACACAGTTTGTGGGGACAACTCTTTCAATGAAATCAGTAGTTTACAAATGGATCACACATTTTAAGAGGGATGAAACAATGTTGAAGATGAAGCTAGCAATGGCAGATTATCCAAATCGATTTATGAGAAAAATATTCATTCTATTTATGCCATAATTGAAGAGGACTGATGATTGGCAGCAGAAACAATAGCCAACACCATAGACATCTCAATTGCTTCAGTTTATACAATTTTGACTAAAAAATTGAACAAACTTTCCAGTTGATGGGTGCCAAAACCATTGTGCTCAGATCAGCTGCAGACAAGAACTGAGCTTTCAAGGGAAATTTTAAACAAGTGGGATCAAGAACCTAAAACATTTCTTCAGGGAATTGTAACAGCACATAAAACATAGCTTTGCTGGTATGATCGTAATGACAAAGCACAACCAAAGCTATAGCTCCTAAGAGGTGGAAGTGGTCCATTTAAAGCAAAAGAAGATCAGCCAGGAACAAAGATCATGACAACTGTTTTTTGAGATACTCAAGGCATTTTGCTTGTTTACTATCTGGAGGGCCAAAAAACAATAACATCTGACTATTATGAGACTGTTTTGAGAAAGTTAGCCAAAGCTTTAGCAGGAGATACCTGGGAAAGCTTCACCAGAGAGTCTTTCTCCACCATGACTGCTCCTGCTCATTCCTCTCATTAAACAATGGCATTTGTATGAGAGCTTCATTGGGAAATCATTAGATATTCACCATGGTCCTAACTTGTTTCCTTCTGCCTTCTTTTTGTTTCCTAATCTGAAAAAGTCTTTGAAGGGCACCGTTTTTCTTCAGTTAATAATGTATAAAAGACTGCACTGACTTTGGGAGGCCGAGGCCTGCGGATCACGAGGTCAAAAGATGGAGACCATGGTGAAAACCCATCTCTATGAAAAAATACAAAAATTAGCTGGTTGTGGTGGTGCATACCTGTAGTCCCAGTTACTCAAGAGGCTGAGGCAGGAGGATTGCTTGAACCTGGGAGGCGGAGGTTGCAGTGAGCTGAGATCACGCCCCTGCACTCCAGCCTGGTGACACAGTGAGATTCTGTCTCAAAGAAAAAAAGACTGCACTGACATGGTTAAATTGCAGGACTCTCAGTTCCAAGGATGGACTTGTATCAACTGCTTATAAAAGTGTCTTAAACTTGATGGAGATTATATTGAGAAATAAAATTTATATATTTTATATTTATCTTTATATTCAAAATTTCCATGAACTTTCTGAAGCTCCCTCATGCAAATAAAAGGATTTAAAACTGGCTAAGTTTTTTTGGTCTCAAACTTAGTTCTAAGACAATTACAATTTGGGTAACGGCCCAAGATTCTGGACGGGCATATGGGATCTGGGTTGGATTACCGGATGATTCCACTAGAGCTACAGGTTAATATGGTTAATGGGTAAAAACACTCATTTATGTAAAAGAAATTAATTCAAATGTTTATTAGTAGTGCGGGATGTCTATAGTTAACCACAATGTAGTTTTCAAACTAGCTGAAAGGGAAGACCCGAAATGTACCCAACACATAAAAACGATAAATACTCAGGTGATGGGTACCTTAAATACTCTGATTTGGTCATTATACATTCTATGCATATAAAAAAATTTTACATGTACCCCATAAATATGTAAAAATATAATGTAAATAAAAGGAAATAATGGCTGTTCTTGGGAAATAATTATGTCTGAACTGAAGGAAACCAGGGAAAGTGAAAATGTAAAAGTCATGCTCCTCAGCTTGAATTTTGTAGTTAAATATTTGATCCACCCTCCTTGTATTTTCATTTTAACCCTTTTTGATCTTTTAACCTTATTTGAAAGATGGAATTCTACACTTTTCAACTACTTGCACCATACATTTCTTTGCTGCCAGATTGCAATTCATAAAATGTATACTCCATATCCTAGTAATAAAATTCCTTTTTCTCCTCAAGGAAAAGATAATGAAGTTTTGTCTGCCTTTTATGTTTTACTTTATTGTCTGTGCAAATGGTTATCATTTTATACTTACTGGTTTAAATTACTAATCCTATGCAACAAATTACTCTTGAAATTAGTAGCATAACCAATTGGTGATTATAACCATTATTTCCAGAAAATTTTGTGAGCCGGAAATTTGAAAAGGGTCCAGCTGTTGGCTGCGCCTGCAGTTATTTTTAGGCTTGACCAGGTTGGGGGTCCAACACAGCTCACTCACATGATTGGCAGGTGATGCTGGTTGTTGGCTGGGCTTTCAGCAGGAGTGGTCAGCTAGAGAGCCTACATATGGCCTTTCCATATGGTGACTCACAGGAAGGTAGGTTTAGAGTAGTTGATTTATTTATTTATTTTTTTTTGAGACAGAATCTTGGTCTGTTGCCTTGGTGCAATCTCGGCTCACTGCAACCTCCACCTCCTGGGTTCAAGTGATTCTTCTGCCTCAGCCTCCCGAGTAGCTGGGACCGCAGGTGCATGCCACCACGCCTGGATAATTTTTGTATTTTTAGAAGAGACGGTGTTTCACCATGGCCAGGATGGCCTCGATCTCTTAACCTTGTGATCTGCCAGCCTTAGCCTCCCAAAGTGCTGAGATTACAGGCCTGAGCCACTGCTACTGGCCAAGTGGTTGAATTTTTTGTATGGTGGCTCTAGTGTAAGTGGTCCAGCAGGTAGGGTAGGAGCTGCATTTCTTTTATGACCTAGCCTAGGAAGTTGTATAATTTTACTTTTCTGTGAGCACTTGGTCAAAATAGTCACAGTCCATACAGATTCAAGAGGAAAGCATAGGCTTCACCTCTAGATAAGAGAAGTGTCAAAGGCATTTTTGCCATTTAAAATAAAAATTTCACACATATTTACTGACAAATTAAAGTAACTAAAATTGCCTCCCATAATATGACTTATCAAATCCTAAAATTATTATCTTGTTATATGTCCTTTTCCATTTAAGCCAAAGTTCAAGACAATGTTTTCTTTTGTGTGTGTGTGTGTGAACTGTTTCATTCATTAAATTTATTACATAATTTTGTGCACCATAAGTTAAACTGATAGTTCTAATTGAAGTGGTAAACTGTTATTTGCAATGAAAGATAGGAAATTCATTTTGATTCACTCTTATAATGCTTTTACATTTAAGAGCATTTTTATTTTACGGCATTATTTTAACAAAATATTTTCTTACTACTAGAAATAAGACATTCTTTAATTGGTCAATAAAACTTTAAGGGCCTTGTTACAGATGTTATAAATAGAATTTATCAAAGGCACTTCTCTCATCAAGAAAGTAGGAGATTGCTTCAACATAAGATATATCAAATCAGGCAAGTAATAACACAAATCAAGTATTCTGCAACTTATAAATCAAGACAGAGGCTTATAAAAAATAAAATGCCTAGAACATTTTTAATACTAATGCTCTGATTTGTGGTGGTTGTGTTATTTTTAACATGTAAGTTACTTTTAACCAGAAGACTTTGTCCAGAAGAGAATGTTTTTCCACAATTTCTAACAGCTCTAGACTGGATTATCTTGCTCTTAATGAATGACAAGGAGTCTTTGCTAGAAGTAGGTGGCACAATGGGAATCTGTGGCTTTTATCAATACATTCCTGTTCATCACCAGTGATACTACCACCTCCCAAACCTCTCCCCTTGTGGTAGTTTCCTGAATTGCTTTCTTCCTTAAACTATTGTTTAAAATGACTTTTTATTTTGAGATTTAAATGACTTTTAAATTAAGTTATTTAACAGTGGATTTACATAAAAGTAGAAGAAACAATTTAGAGAGTACCCTTCACTCAGTTTTCCCACAATGGATGACATGTGGTAATAGTATAGTATGAAATCACAAGCAGGAAATTGACATTGATACTATCTGCCTACCATTTTCACATTGCACCAAACTCACATGTACTTGCATGCATGTGTATGTGTGACATGGTAATTGCTCCATAAACTGCATACCTCCACCATACCTCGGCTTTCCTTTGAAACTGCTCTCTGTAACCCTAACGTGGCAGGCAAGTGTCCAAACCAATGCCATTTTGGCCCCTGGGCCATTTTAAGACTTGTAATAAGTAGCTAAGGTCTGTAATTTCCACCCTACTCAGACAATGTGTAAACTAATGCTTACCTTGACTTCTGTGAACCACTGAAGTAACAATCGAAATATCCAAAATCCCCTGGTCCTTGGGATGTCCAAAGCCCCTCACCCTCACCCCTACTCCCACCCAGGAGGTGGTTTACAGAATGTCCAAAGTCCCCGGGCCCTCAGAATGTGCAAAGCCACTCGCCCCCACCCCCAGCCAGGAGGTGGTTTACGGGCATAAAAGGTCTTGACATCCTCCTTTCGGGGCCATGGGTTAGAAAGACGGGAGTCCTCTGTGGTCGCTGGCAATAAAGACCCTGTAATTTGGCCTAGTCTTTGTCTCAGTGGTGATTTCGCGTTCGCTTGGTTACAACACGTGTGTTGTATTTAGTTCAATGTAAATTTATCACGTGTAGGTACATTTTTTTTTTGCCACAGCTAAGATACAGCAAAGTTCCATTACCACAAACATCACCGTTATTGTCCTTTTATTAGCACACCCTCCTACACTTTCCACACGTACTTACTATTAGATTCAACAAACATATAGGCCGGGTGTGATGGCTCATGCCTGTAATCCCAGCACTTTGGGAGGCTGAGGTGGGTGGATTACTTGAAACCAGGAGTTCGGGACCAGCCTGGCCAACATGGCAAATTCCTGTCTCTACAAAAAATACAAAAATTAGCCAGGCATGGTGGCACATGCCCGTGGTCTCAGCTATTCAGGAGGCTGAGGCAGGAGAATTGCTTGAACCTGGGAGGTAAGGTTGCAGTGAGCTGAGATCACATCGCTACATTCCATCCTGGGCATCAGAGCAAGACTATAGCTTAAAAAAAAAAAAAAAAAAAAAGAGGAAAGGTAAAAAGAAGAAGAAATAAAGTTTCAACACACATAAAATAATTTAGTAAACATAATACAACTAAAATATAGAAAAAGAGGACTATAGAAACTACAGATTTTTAATTGAAAGTATTCTTAGACATGATTAACATACATAATCACTTTTACACACTTATAACTCTTTATTGTTCTACAATTGTAACTAAAGAAAAATTTATAAAGAAAATAGCAATTCCTGCATTAAGTTCCTATACGAATAATTGGAATGAGCATCTGTTAACCTATGTAATCTAAACTTTTTTTATGTGTTGTTTTAATAGCAATCATAGTAGAGCAATCATCTTGCAATGGTATATCAATGGGAACAAAAAAAGAGATTTTTAAGGCAATCTCAGCAATCTCAGGATATTGATTGTTTTTTATCCAATAAGGCAAGTGATGCTGTATTTTCAAACTGCATCTTAAATTCTTTATCACTAGTTGTTTCCAACACCTTTTATCTTTTAAAACCTTATTTAAATTTAAATTACCTTTAGTTGAATGAAATGAATTTTGAATTTATAATTTCATATGTTTGGATCTTCTTTTGACAAAACAATATATTTTTAAATTTGCAAGTTGTCTGTGATATCTCTTTTAAGCTGCAATATTATCTACTCCATGTCCACCACCTATTTCACTGATAATCATACAGAATCTCTGTTCATCCAAAAATCTAACTTTTCTTTTGGTTCTTTAGTCCTATCTACCGTTAATAATTTTGATGCATTCATTCTGTGTGTAGGTATATTAAAATAATTTTTAAAATTCCTAAGACATCAGGCAAATATACAAGTGTTCCAGAACAATTCACATACTTAACAATTTGGACAAAATCAAAATTCATATTTAGATATGCTAAATTTGTTTCATGATTCAAACATTCTCCACAGAAACTTTTTTCTTGAGCATGCAATGGCAGTTATTTATAAGCAACTTGCATATTACCATATAAAAAAGAGCATAATTTTTAGTTTAATGTATTAGGTTTTACATAAATCACAATCTTTACTGTGCTATGCAACATACTCTTTAGCTGACATTCATCTGACTTTCTTGATGAAAGAAGTGATCGGTTGATTGACATCTACTAGAGTCTTTTTAGTCTGAGTTTCTGCTCCATAATGTTTTTCTGTCATTAGAAGTTACTTCTGTTCAAAACTTAAACTTCAGACCATTTTGACTGAAATTTAAGACATACCTTGATGCCACAGCAATGTCAAATTATTAGAGTATGTAGAGTATGTACTCTCAATTTCCAAATTCAGCTTGCAGATGGGTTTAAATTGTGTCTTTGTGCATACTACCATTGGTCTGTGAAACACACTTGGAATAGTACTACGTTAGATCCTTTTTCAGTCTAATAATTGTGATTTACTTGTCTCAGAAGAGTCAAGACTAAGTTTTGTTTTCCCACTTATATTCCTGAAGAAGTAGCATTTCGGAAAGTCAGAAATATTAGATTTTTTTGAGACAGAGTCTTGTTCTATTGCCAGGCTGAAGTGCAGTGGCATGATCTCAGCTCACTACAACATCTACCTCCTGGGTTCCAGTGATTCTCTTCCTTCAGCCTCCTGAGTAGCTGGGACTACAGGTATGTGTCACCACATCCAGCTAATTTTTGTATTTTTAGTAGAGATAGAGTTTCACCATGCTGGCCAGGATGGTCTCAATCTCTCGGCCTTGTGATCCACCTGCCTTGGCCTCTCAAAATGCTGGGATTGCAGGTGTGAGCCACCATGTCAGGTCAAAACATTGGTATTTAAAGACATATATATTTTTAACCTTTCTAAGATTAATATTTTGAAAGAAAATAACTTTTGTACTTTTTAATACAATAAAAAGTTCATTAGAAAAGTTTAAATACCACACACCTATCAAATAGCTCTTTCTTTCATCTACAAACTGAGTAACATGTCTAAGATGACTAGAAATATTTTCCTAAAATTTCAGTATCTATATGTTAGTTTAGCTTTCTTTTGCTTTTTATTTTGGTCTATTTCACCAGTGTCAGTATTCTGATTAGTTTCCACTGGCATCAAATAAAATGGATCCACACATCATCTGTTGGATGCGATCCTTCTAGTGCTGCTCTTTTTCTCAGACTTGACACAACTTAAAAATTGTTCAGGAAAGTGAACCCCTTTTAAATTCAGTGTTAGTCAAGTACAAGAGTGTTGTATATCAATAAATTCTGCTGGTATTCTTGGGTATATAAGCTCTTAATTTCAGGAATTTTTAAAAGTTAGGATTTTAATACAAATTTATAGTTGTATTTTTATAGTTATGTAGCCTTTGAATTATTAGAGCCACATGGAATGATATGTGGAATTTTTGTTTACATGCTTTTTTTGAGCCGTGTAGTTTCATTTGTACACAAACTTAAAAACAAAACAAAACAAAACAAAAAACTGATCTATAAACGATTCTCCATATCTAACTTCTGAATTCCCTTCTTTCTACATAACTAGAAAGTTTATTTTAAAATACATTTATGACATACATCGTATCCAAAGAATAATTTCCTTGGCTAGATTTAGAGAATTACATTACCTATTTTGAGACTTCTTATACATAGCAGTAAATTCTTTAACTGATGAAGTTTGATAGCTCAGTGTCAATCAGGATACACCAGTAGTAAATTTGAACAACATAAATGTAAATGCCAAAATATTTAGAATCATACTGATTACATTTCACATGGAAGGCAAATCACCTCAATTTTGCCTTTTATGCCAGCAGGAAACACTATATCCATACCATTATTATTTATTCACCTTAAAGTGTCCCGCATTGGAAATGATACATATTTACTTACTGAATGGCAAATCTGTTCATAGTATGGAAAACTAACTGTATGAGTATAACATCAGAATTTGAGGTCTTTGGTAGTTTAAATTTATTCTTTGAAACATATCTGCTTATGTATGCAGATGGGCTAATAGTGTTGCTACCGTCATTAACCCGGAGTCACTTCCAAAATGCTATGCTGAGAGATTATTTTCTATGATTACAGTCTTGGGTTTTCAGTTACATGGCCTATTTTTGAGCGAAATGTCATTTTTTGGGGGCAGGGGGTCTCTTCTCAAAACACAAAGATTTTGCTAAAATAAATTAACTCTGTGGTTGATTGCCTCCCAACCCCACGTTCTCTCAACTGCAACTCCTGTTTTTCCCAAAGCACAATGCATTGCTCCACGTCATGGCCCAGTAAGTCACTGACTTATCTTTCAAGGCACTTGCCTCCCATCAGTTCACTGGGTCGCACATCTCTGTTTCCTCATTGATTCTTTTCACACAACCAGCTTAGTAAATCTGAATTCAAATGAGCAGAACATCAGTGCTGATGAACTAGTCACTCTGCAACACTTGTGCTGTTTGTTTTTTAATCCTTCCATTCAATAATAGTGACAGTATGTAGGAAGCATTAGTAAAATTAGCTAGATTCTGAAGACAATTTCAGACACATGAATATTCCACTAATATTAATGTTAATATTCTATAAATATTCCTTTTTGGAATTTGTACCTTGGTTTTTTAAAGCTTAACTTCATCTGGGAACATCTTTTATTGATATATCTATGTACATGTATATGTGTATCTCTATCTGTATCATCTATTTATATCTATATAATCATGACACCTAAAACATTTTTGTTTTTTTACATCTGAGTTTTGTCAGAATCATTGCTAATTGTCACCCAGGTGTGGATGTGAATTTGGAAGCCATCCTTATCTCTCTCTCTCTGTCTTTTTTTTTTTTTTTTTTTTTTTTTTTTTTGAGATAAAGGTTTGCTCTTCTTGCCCAGGCTGGAGTGCAATGGTGCAATCTTGGCTCACTGCAAACTCCGCCTCCCAGGTTCAACAATTCTCCTGCCTCAGCCTCCTGCCTCAGCCTCCTGAGTAACTGGGATTACAGGTGCTCACCACCACATCCAGCTAATTTTTGTATTTTTAGTAGAAACAGGGTTTCACCCTGTTGGCCAGGCTGGTCTTGAACTCCTGAGCTCAGGTGATCCTTCCGCCCTGGCCTCCCAAAGTTCTGGGATTACAAGCGTGAGCCACTGCACCCAGCCTCCTTTTTTATTTTTAACTAAACATTCCTACCCTGTCTTGTTTTTACTTATTTTGCTTCTCAAATTACTCTTTTTGGCTTACTGGATTTCACCCCTTCAACAACTCCCGGTTTCACTCAGTAAAAGCTGAAGTCCTTAAATAACTCACGTTGTTTGAAGAGATGCCCTCTTCTCTCTGACCTTACCACTTTGGCCACTTTTTGAATAAAAGCTTTTATTCAAACACTGTTACACACTCCCACCAAGTGCTGGTTTTCCTTTCTACCTGGAAAGCTCTTTTCCCAGACACTTTCATGGCTAATTGAGTCACCTCTTTCAAGTTTTTTGCCTGAATGACACTTTTTTAGATGAAGTCTCATTAACCATGCATTACAGTCTTCACAATGACCTCCATTATCTATCTCCCTTACTTGTTCTGCTTTCTGCCACAGCATTTATCATTTTTCTAACAAACTATATACTTCCTTATTTATAGTGTTTACCATTAGTTCTTATCCCTACCTTCACTTCTGCCTTCCCAACTAGAATGGAAGTCCACAAAAATAGGATTTCTGTCTCTTTCATTCACTAGTACATGCTGGATTTCTTGAACAGTGCCTAACAAAAACAAAGGTGCTCATTAAGTAAATGTTGAATAAATTACTGAGGCTGTCCACCACTATCGAGGCAGTCCACCATTACAGAGGCAGTCCACCATTACTGAGACAGTCTACCATTACTGAGGCAGTCCTCCATTACAGAGACAGACCACCATTACTGAGGCAGACTGCCATTACTGAGGCAGTTCTAACTATACCTCTATAAACAAATCCACAAGGCAGTTCACACAGCAACCGGACAGAGCCCATGGCAGCTCAATAACGCCTCTGCTGGCAGACTGTGACTAGGCTACCTCCTTGCTGGGCAGGGCATCTCTGAAAAAAGGCAGCAGCATGTCATGTACTTATATATAAAGCCTCACCATCCCAGGACAGAGCACCTGGGAAGAAAAGGTGGTTATGAGTTCTGCTGCAGCAGACTTAAAGATACCTGCTCAGCAGCTCTGAATGGAACAATGGAGCTCACAGCTCAGCACTTGAGCTCTGATAAGGGACAGACTGTCTCCTCAAGCAGCTCCCTAATTTCCATATATCCAAAGAGACACCTCATAAAGGAGAGCTCAGGATGACATCTGGCAGGCATCCTTCTGGGACAAAGATAGCAGCAGAAGAAACTGGCAGCAACTCTTACTGTTCTGCAGATGCCACAGGTGATCCCCAGGCAAGCAGGGTCTGGAGTGGACCTCAGCAGTCCTACAGCAGAGGGGCCTGACTGTTAGAAGGAAAATTAAAAAACTGAAAGAAGTAACTTCAACATCAAGAAAAAGGATGACCACTCAGAGACCCCATCCGAAAGTCACCAACTACAAAGACCACAGGTAGATAAATCCACAAAGATGGGAAGAAACCAGTGCAAAAAGGATGAAAACACCCAAAATCAGAATGCCTCTCCTCCTCCAAGGGATCACAACTCCTCATCAGCAAGGGAACAAGGCTGGATGGAGAATGAGTCTGATGAATTGACAGAAACAGGCTTCAGAAAGTGGGTAATAACAAATTTCTCTTAGCTAAAAGAA
Source organism: Saimiri boliviensis (assembly GCF_048565385.1). Classification (NCBI taxonomy): domain Eukaryota; kingdom Metazoa; phylum Chordata; class Mammalia; order Primates; family Cebidae; genus Saimiri; species Saimiri boliviensis. Next base: position 151,219,573 of record NC_133451.1, read on the forward strand.
CATGTTCTAACCCAATGCAAAGAAAATAAGAATCTTGAAAAAAGGTTTGATGAAATGCTAACAAGAATAAACAGCTTAGAGAAGAATATAAATGAGCGGATGGAGCTGAAAAACACAACACAAGAACTTCATGAAGCATACACAAGTTTCAATAGCCAAATCGACCAAGCAGAAGAAAGGATATAAGAGATTGAAGATAAACTCAAGAAAATAAAACCAGAAGGCAAGATTAGAGAAAAAAAAGTAAAAAGAAATGAACAAAGCCTCTAAGAAATATGATATTATGTGAAAAGACTTAATCTACTTTTGATAGGTGTACCTGAATGTGATGGAGAGAATGAATACAAGTTGGAAAACACTCTTCAGGATATTATGCAGGAGAACTTCCCCAACCTAGCATGACAGGCCAATATTCAAGTCCAGGAAATACAGAGAACACCACAAAGATATTCATCAAGAAAAGCAAACCTAACACATGTAATTATCAGATTCACCAGGGTTGAAATGAAGGAAAAAATGCTAAGGGCAGCCAGAGAGAAAAGTCTGGTTACTCACAAAAAGAAACCCATCAGACTCACAGTGGATCTCTTGGCAGAATCCCTACAAGCCAGAAGAGAGTGGGGATGAATATTCAACATCCTTAAAGAAAAAAGAACTTTCAACCTAGAATTTCATATCCAGCCAAACTAAGCTGCATAAGTGAAAGAGAAATAAAATCCTTGATGAACAAGAATTGTTCAGAGATTTCCTCACCACCAGGCCTGCCTTACAAGAGCTCCTGAAAGAAGCACTAAACATAGAAAGGAAAAAGTACCAGCCACTCCAAAAACATACCAAATGGTAAAGATCATCAACACAATGAATAAACTGTGTCAACTAATGGGCAAAATAACCAGGTAGCATCAAAGTGGCAGGATCAAATTCACACATAACAATATTAACCTTAAATGTAAATGGGCTAAATGCCTCAATCAAAAGACAAAGACTGGCGAATTGAATAAAAAGTAATAAATAAATAAATAAATAAACAAATAAATAAATGAAAAGTCAAAACCCATTGGTATACTGTATCCAGGAAACTCAGCTCACATGCAAGGACACACATAGGCCCAAAATAAAGGGAGGGAGGAAGATTTACCAAGCAAATGGAGACCAAAAAAAAAAAAAAAAAAAAAAAAAAAAAAAAAAAAAAAGCAGGAGCTGCAATCCTAGTCTCTGATAAAATAGACTTCAAACCAGCAAAGATCAAAAGAAATAAAGAAGAGCATTATATAACGGTAAAAGGATCAATGCAACAAGAAGAGCTAATGATCCTAAATATATATGCACCCAATACAGGATCACTCAGATATATAAAGCAAGTTCTCAATGACTTACAAAGAGACCTAGACTCCCACACAATAATAGTGGGAGACTTTAACACTCCACTGTCAATGTTAAACAGATCAATGAGACAGAAATTCAACAAGGATATCCAGGACTTGAACTCAGATCTGGACCAAGCAAACTTAATAGACATTTACAGAACTCTCCACCCCAAATCTACAGAATATATATTATTCTCAGCACCACATCACACCTACTCTAAAACTGACCACATAATTGGAAGAAAATCACTCCTCAGCAAATGCAAAAGAACAGAAATCATAACAGTCTCTCAGACCACAGTGCAATCAAATTAGAACTCAGGATTAAGAAACTAACTCAGAACTGCACAATTTCATGGAAACGGAACAACTGGCTCTTGAATACTGACTGTATAAACAATGACATGAAGGCAGAAATAAAGATGTTCCTTGAAACTAACAAGAACAAAGACACAAGGTACCAGAATCTCTTGGACACATGTAAAGCAGTGTATAGAGGAAAATTTATAGCAATAAATGCCCACATGAGAAGCAGGGAAAGATCTAAAATCGACACCCTATCATCAAAATTGAAAGAGCTAGAGGAGCAGGATCAAAAAAACTCAAAGGCTAGCAGAAGACAAGAAATAACTAAGATCAGAGTAGAACTGAAGGAGATAGAGACATAAAAAACCCTTCAAAAAATTAATAAATCCAGGAGCTGATTCTCTGCAAGGATCAACAAAATAGACCACTAGCCAGATTAATAAAAAAGAAAAGAGAGAAGAATCAAATAGATGTAATAAAAAATGATAAAGAGGATATCATTACAGATTCTACAGAAATACAAACCACCATCAGAGATTACTACTAACAACTCTATGCACACAAACCTGTAAACCTGGAAGAAATCGATAAATTCCCGGACACTTGCATCCTCCCAAGCCTAGACCAGGAAGAAGTTGAAACCCTGAAAAGACCAACTAATAACAAGGACTGAAGTTGAGGCAGCAAATAATAGCATACCAACCAAAAAAAACCCCAGGTCCAGATGGTTTCACAGCGGAATTCTACCAGACATACAAAGAGGAGCTGGTATCACTCCTTCTGAAACTATTCCAAATAATCCAAAAAGAGGGACTCCTTCCCAAATCATTTTATGAGACCAACATCATTCTGATACCAAAACCTGGCAGAGACGTAACAAGAAAAGAAAACTTCAGGCCAAAATCCATGATGAACATTGACTCAAAAATCTTCAATAAAATACTGGCAAACCGACTGCAACAGCACATCAAAAAGCTTATCCACCATGATCAATTAGGTTTCATCCTGGGGATGCAAGACTGGATCAACATATGCAAGTCTATAAACGTAATTTGCCACATAAAAAGGCCAAAGACAAAAACCATGTGATTATCTCCACAGATGCAGAGAAGGCGTTCAACAAAATTCAACAGCCCTTTATGCTAAAAACTCTCAATCAACTAGGTGTTGATGGAACGTATCTCAAAATAATAAAATCCATTTACAACAAAGCCAGAGCCAATATCGTACTGGTTGGGCAAAAACTGGAAGCATTCCCTTGGAAATCTGGTACTAGACAAGGACGCATTCTCTCATCACTCCTATTCGCTATAGCATTGGAAGTCCTAGCCAGAGCAATCAGGCAAGAAAAAGAAATAAAGCATATTCAATTCGGAAAGGAGGAAGTCAAATTGTCTCTATTTGCAGACGGCATGATTATAGTTAGGAGGTATAGTTAGAAGACCTCATTGTCTCAACCCAAAATCTGCTGAAACTGATAAACAACTTCAGCAAAGTCTCAGTATACAAAATCAGTGTACAGATATCACAAGCATTCCTATACGATGATAACAAACTTAAAGAGGACTAAATCAAGAATGAACTGCCATTCACAATTGCTACAAAGAGAATAAAATACTTAGGAATACAACTAACAAAGGATGTAAAGGACCTTTTAAAGGAGAACTACAAACCACTACTCAAGGAAATAAGAAAGGACACAGACAGATGGAAACACATTCCATTCTCATGGTTAGGAATAATCAATATTGTGAAAATGGCCATACTGCCCAAAGTAATTTATAGATTAAATGCTATCCCCATCAAGCTACCTCTTCAAAGAACTGGAAAAAAAACCACCTTAAACTTCATATGGAACCAAAAGAGAGTCTGTATTGTCAAATAATTCTAAGCAAAAAAAAAAAAAAAAAAAAAAAAGAGAGAAAACTGGAGGCATCATGCCACTGACTTCAAACTATAGTACAAGGCTACAGTAATCAAAAGAACATGCCACTGGTACCAAAAGAGATGTAGACCAATGGAACAGAACAGAGGCCTCAGAGGCAGTGCCACACATCTTCAACCATCTGATCTTTGACAAACATGACAAAAACAAACAATGGGGAAAGGATTCCCTGTTTAGTAAATGGTGTTGGGAAAACTGGCTAGCCATGTGTAGAAAGCAGAAACTGGACCCCTTCCTGACACCTTACACTAAAATTAACTCCAGATGGATTAAAGAATCAAATATCAGACCTAACACCATAAAAGCCCTAGAAGAAAATCTAGGCAAAACCATTCAGGACATAGGTTTAGGCAAGGACTTCATGACCAAAACACCAAAAGCATTGGCACCAAAAGCCAAAATAGACACATGGGACCTAATCAAACTCCACAGCTTCTGCACAGCAAAAGAAACAGTCAGTAGAGTGAATTGGCAACCAACAGAATGGGATAAAAATTTTGCAGTCTACCCATCTGACAAGGGGCTGATATCCAGAATTTACGAAGAACTAAAACAGATCTACAAGAAAAAAGCAAACAAGCCTATACAAAAGTGGGCGAAGGATACGAACAGACACTTTACAAAAGAAGACATACAGGAAGCCAACAAACATATGAAAAAATGCTCATCATCACTGGTCATTAGAGAAATGCAAATTTAAAAAAACCTTCTATTTGTACATTTAAGAAATAATTCTAAACAACAAGGACATGCAAATTAAAATGAGATTAATGTGAAGAAGACATTCCCATACAATGATGATAAGATTTAGAATGGAACAATCCTCCTACAAAGGAATTTAGCATTGTGTATACTAATCTAAAAATTGATCTTATTACTTATAAAAACATTAATGTTATATTTAAGAGATAAACAGAATAAAATGGAGCATTGTAAAGTTGTGTGCTTAGCAAATTTGGGACAAGGCATATTTCCTATTACAATCAGTGATGGTTATAGTATTTTACATATTTTATGTATTTAATACAAATACATGGTACACAATTGTAATTTTCCATTGGATGGCTGTTTATATCAACTCTGCCTTTTATTCAATATATACTTGTTATCAGTTCTGCCTTGAAGAATCTTCCCAGAAAATTATAATTTTTAAGTTATTTGTGATTTCTTTCATACTAACTTATCTTCATTTCAGTCTAATATCAGCTCATGGATTTTCATTCTTATTTTATACATATCACATTTCCTTGCTTTTTCTTTTCAGAATGGCAAAGGGCTTCCTGAAACTTCTTTTCTGGTTACAGCAGCAGAATATTTTTAGATGTGTTTACTTTTTATAAATATTCAGGATGATTATTTGACTCCCCTCCACACTTTTGTATATCCACCATGAGGAATCTTTTCTTGCTTTAATTACACAAAATGAGATGAGCTCCCACAAGATTCAGTTTTGGTAAAGAGGTAAGGGGTTGGAATATACTTGCCTCGGTTCTCTGTTCCACTGTTGTCTGGAGGGCAAGACTGGTGAGAAGATTGATTGGTTGCATTTTTTCCCGGACCCATAGCTAGAGAGTTTAGGTTGACATGTTCAACTGTCAATCTAATAATACTCAATTATTTTTGGAAAATACTGTCCTCTGAAATTTTTTCCTTCCTCTTAATTACTCTGAAAAGACACCATGACAAAAAAAAAAAAAAAAAAAAAAAAAAAAAACAGTCAAAATCTTCAGTTCTCCAAACTTGGGGTCAATAGGATTCTTTCCTCAAAATTATCACACTTGACTTTTTGGGACTGTTTATTCCAAAAAGCAGGGTAATATTATCAGCATGTCTTCTCCATCAACCATACTCTCCAGCACCCATTTCCTCACCCTGCCCAGTTTCTTTTAGGTTTGTTGGCTTAATGCAGAAAGGGGATGGAGAAAAATGCTCTGTCTCAAAAATAATTCATTAGGAAGACAATTGCCTTCTTTTCTGGTTGGCATACATTCCAGATCTAAAGCACGAGGGAACTTGCCAATTTGTGAATCTGTGTGTCATTATATTGTCTATTACTGAAGCAAAGTTAGGATTTGCTACAACTTGTGCTGGTTTTCTAATAACAAGTAAATATCCTCTCAAAATTCTCTAATAAATTGTCTGAGTTTTTAAGGGTTTTAAGGCTTCACATTTTCTATGCCATTTAAAACATTCTAGGAATCTGAAAGAGGCATGGCAGATGACATTTAAGCTTAAAAATCTTGTGATCTCGGTTTGCCTCACTTGCTTTGAGATACATTCCCAAAATTTTACTGTAGCCTTTTCTGTTAGATCCCAGTTGTGAGAGTAGAATGCTCATTGTGAACTCTCTTCTAAATTTAGTCGCAAATTAAGGTCTGAAGTCTGCAGTCAATTAAGCCATGTTGTTTCAAAGCTGTTGTATTGAGAAAATTTGTGGCCATCAAAATATGTAAAAAAATGTGTGCTCAAATTAAACAGCAATGGTATTCTAGTAGAACACTATAGGAAGTGGAAAAAAATGAATACTATTTCAAAGGGGTAGGTATAATTATAATGAAACATTTGGCAATGTGTGCTTGATATTTTAATATGTGTGAAAAAATAAGTTATAACTCAACTTGATTACTCCAACACAGAGATTAAATTAAGTACTGAACTTGAATTTGAAACCCTGAAACTACATGAGCTCAGCAACTGCTTAGTTTGTCAGTCCTTAATGAAGATGCATAAAATTTCCAGGGTAGAGAACACAACTTCTGACCTTGGGAAATTTGCAATTTGATGGACATTCCAACCTTCTGATATTATGCACACCAGTAAGTCAACTTATTTTTTAAAAAAGGAAAGTCATAAACATAGCTGATTCTTGCAATGCTGATTTTTTTTTATTCAACACAAATGAAAACGGCAATAAACACAGAAAGAAAACTGTCTATTTTTCTGTAAGTGCTAGATGACTTGAAAAAACTTATACATACAAAGTTTCATCAAATCAATATTTTAAATGACTTTAATTTGTTCGTAGAGGTTTGCCTTCAGTTATAGCTTACCGACTACACTAAACTCCCAAATGCCAAAGAAGTCATGATACCCAATAGATAGTTTGAGTGGTTAAATGGACACATATAAAATGGTTGTTAATTTAGAATAAGGATCATGATTTCCCTTACTTTTAAATGGTTTTCTATGAAATAAGTTTTTGAAAATTTTTTAAGCCTTTGTCAAACCTCAAAAATGTATACAGGTAAATAAAGTCTTCTTTTTATTCATTGATTTAAAAATAGGCAATTGACTAGTACCTTAAAAAATCCTGCTTTGGTTCATGACTAATCTCTTAATATTTACTAATCCTACTGCTTTCCTGCTACTCAGTATAATCTATTAGAAGTTGCCATGGATCTTTGTAATGCGGGTCTTTCGCTTTGCAAATGCTAGAAGCAGGTAACGGGCTGCTAGGTAACGGGCTGAGAATTTAGGAGGGAACACAATATGAGTTCTAACATGCTAGATTAATCCCATTTGCCCTTACATGTCAGCTCACTACTCTTTTTGCCCTGTTCTCCGACCCTAGAAGGTTAAGTGAGGTGAACAACATTACTGGTTTCTAATAGGGTTTTGCCAATGGAGAATTTAAGCAGCATATGGTAAGAAGCGGAGAGTGGGGGATGGATGCTGTGTCCTTTGAGAGAAGTTTACAAGTCGTCTCAAGGCAGCTCTTCTTTGTAACTGTAGCATCCTCCCCTCCTCTGGCCTAGCCATGGAGGCATGGGGACAGCCTTGGAGTCCTACTTCATCCCTAATGGTTTTTCTACGGTACACCCTGTATGCGTGTTTAAAAAACTTTGTTAAATCCTTTGAGAATGATAGTGATTTGAATATTAAATCTGTTTTGTATTGGGCCCCCACAAGAAGAAGGTTTTGAGAGGTAGTTGTGAAAACTTTACAATATAAGAAAGCATAATCTACTTTCTTCAATGTAGACAATGCTTTTTATCACTTCAGATTTTTAGAGAATATTGGTTAATTTTCCCTGAATACCCATGTTTATCCTAGGTTTCAGTTGTGAAGGTATAGAAGAAAGAAAAATACAATTACTGACTTTAATTGAAACTAAGTACTGGTGAAGACAATAACAAAATTGTTAACTAGGAAAGCATAAAGAACTTAACGATTGCTAAAATCAGTATTTCACAAAATTTTAATTGGTCTTAATATTTAAGGTAGACATTTTATAAACTATTGATTGTAATACCTTTCAATGAAATATCATTTTCAACATGCTCAAGGAGGTACCAATAATTTCTCTGCCATTATTCTAAGCAAACTGAGCTTTCTTTAACAATAGCAATGACATCATTTGGATCATAACTGAAATGAGAGAGTGCCTCTTTCTTACTTTTATGCTCTCGACTACAGCACTAAAGCATTACCTTTCTGAAAACAACTCTGACATGACAAGATAATTTTCAGAAAGCATCTAGGAAAATAATAAAAACACCTTTAGATTTTTATTTAAATGTCTATAAAGCATTTTTTCTCCTGAAGGAATGATGAAAAGACAAAAGAGCCATTCATTCATTGCAGGTTTGTTTTTGCCTCCCTGTCTCTTTTTTACAGGTGGATTTATCAGAAAGAATGCAATGAACATGTATTACGAAGGAATATCTTTCTGTGGGAAATTCTCACAGATATGTCAATTAATGGGGAAAAAACTCTCAATTTCAAAATGCTACTCTGAATATTTTAAAGAAATGAAATTAGTTCTACTATCTAAAATTGTTTTCTAAAAATAAGACATTCTGTTGAAACACTGATGATTGACATTATAAAATATATTTTAACAATGGATTGTAGAGACTTTTGTTTATGTATAAACCAAATTGCTTCACAACATTATTATTCAACAGATTTTTATTTTGAGAATGTTATCTGTCCCTGAGTTTGGGCTGTATAAATCAATTATACTTGTGATCTTGAAATAAACACAGCCCACATTAATCTTTCGGTTACTTGGTTTTTTCCTAACAGCTATGCAAGAACATCTATACATCATAGGCACCTGCTTATTTCTGCCTTCAACTGTTTTTCAAGTTGATTTCCATAAGAAAAATTTCATCTCTGTATCAGGATTATGAGTGTTTTCGGTTCATGGACTGTGCCATATACTCCTTTAGAATTTTCTGAAGTTCACATTAAAGAATTATGTACCCATATAAATGTTTGTGGATAGACTTCAGTGAATACAGCTATTCTGTAGCTTATGCTAAATTGACTGATTATAGAAGCTCTATGAACACAAGAATAGTTATTTGAAACAAGCTTTAAAAGCATAGAGGTTTAGTCTATGTTTCTAAGTATATATATATTTGTATGAAAGAGAGCTTTCTAGGGCTGGGCGTGGTGGCTCACACCTGTAATCTCAGAATTCGGGAGGCCAAGGCTGGCTGATCACCTGAGGTCAGGAGTTTGAGACCAGCCTGGCCAACCTGGTAAAACCCATTCTCTATTAAAAATACAAAAATTAGTTGGGTGTGGTGTTGTGTGCCTGTAGTCCAGCTACTCAGGAGGCTGAGGCATGAGAATAACTTAAAACCAGGAGGCAGAGGTGACAGTGAGCTGAGATTGTGTCACTGCACTCCAGCCTGGGAGATAGAGTGAGACTCTGTCTCCAAAGAAAAAAGGAAAGAGAACTTTCCTATATTTATCTTTAAGTACCCGCCTATTAACAAAGACTAAAATGCATACTATATAGCCAACTTTGTTTTAAGCAGTTTTAATGCAAAGATAATATACAAATGGATCCAAATTAGTTTGTTATGAATTGAAAAATATGGTAGACACTTTCCAGCATTTTAGCTTTCTCAAATTTAAACATTTGCACTGGTTAGGAGAACCCCTTATGGACTAAGGAGGGTTGAGAGTCAAGGCTTCACTGCCCACCAAGTTGAAGCTGTGGAAGTTAGATAGTTTTTCCTTCTTCCAGTTGCTGAGGAGAAGGGACACAACTTGCTGAGACTTCAAATCTTGAGGATATAAAGCAAATACAATAGGGAGGTTAAGACATCATTTATGACATTGAGAGCTTGAGGCAGTGTGGCAGTGGAGACAGAACCTCTTAGTCAGACTGTTCTAGAACCAGCCTGGACTACTTTTCTAGTCTCCCTTGGATTCTGTTCATGCCACAAGCATGCTTCTTTAAGCTTCATTGATTCTCTCAATTCTTTTCAGCTGAAGCTACCTAGACTTGGTACAGTTGCTAATGAAATTGCCTTTGCAAAGATGATGAGTGAGAGAAATCTAACATGGCTGGCTCCATCTTGCATCTAACCTCACAGGCTGGCTGTCTTTTCTCATTTCTGGACATTGGCCAGGCTAACCATGGGTAGAATTTGATTTATAGTTTAATTTTGAAGCAAGGATGATAATAGTCCCTCCCTATAACAGATATCCTCCCCATCTCTGTAAGACTAATGAAAGTCCATGAGATTAGGATTATAAGCAAGACCCCAATTCTGCTAAAATGTAGGCATAGTTTCTATAACCACTTACTGCTCAGGAGTCATGTGGCCAGAGGTGACAAGATTTGTCACTTCCCCAATTGCTGTTATAGATAACATCACTGTTGTTAAATCTAAAATTTGTATTTTCAGATAGTTTATAGACTGACCCCACCTGAATTTGTGACTCATGACTCAGCTGGCACTATGGGCCCCACCCAGAGGTGGATTCAGTGCATGAGGACCATTTTCCACACCCTTGCGATTGCTTCCCCAACCAATCAGCAGCACCCATTCCCTAGCCCCTTATGCAACAAACTGTTTCTGAAAATCCCTAACTTCCAAGTCTTTCGGGAGACTGATTTGAGTGATAACTCCATCCCACATATTATTGGCCTCCCATTAAGTTAAACTCTTTCTTTACTGCAATATCATGTGAATTGTTTTTGTCTGTGCAGTGGGCAGGAAGAAGTGGTCAGGCAATTACACTTACAGTCAGAAACTATAACTGATGCATAGATAAAAACTAAAATGTATGCAAAAATTTAGAAAGTTAAATGCTAGTCATATAGCAATGTCTATAAGCAAAATAAAGGGTGACTGTAGGCTTTAGTTTTCATAGAAGATCCATGGAAGAGAAATACATTTGTTGAAACTTGATGGATAAATAAAATTTAAAAGGCAGGGGCAAGAAGGGTGGAAATTCCAGGTCACATAAGCAACACTGCCAATGTCATGGAATCAGGGATGAGTGGACATTATAAAAGGGAAATCCCCATTTTTGGAGAGTTAATCCATTTTCAGTATTTCTTTTGAATCTCACTATAGTTTCCTTATATATATGGCTCTTGCTAATTTATATAACATCCCCAAATAATATTCATTGCCAAAGGCTGGTGATAAATAATGTTTATGGTTTATAAATGTTTACACAATCAAATGTCAACAGATTCCTGAATAAGCATGCATATGAATGATACATACACACATGTTCATGTATTAACACTTTCTTACTTAATTTTTTGTGCCCTATGTTTTGGTTCCTTTCATTTAATAGGTCTCCAGTTGCTGCCCGGTGTTCTTGCCATGATTTATGGCTATTCCATGACAAGTAGGTCTATGTCAACATAACCCCAAAGGCCAAAGGAGCTAAGAGGCTGAAGAAAGAGACTGACAAATCCAGTTTCTCAGAAAGAAACATTTACTAGGGACTTACAGACTGAAGCCATGCTTTGGTCAGCCACAAGAGAGTACTTGCCACATGGTTACCCCAGACCAAGGGCTTATATACTTTAGGCAAAGGGTACACATGCTTCAGAAGAGATATGTAAGACAATTGAAGTCAACCCTTTAGGGATAGGATGCTGTGTGTATCATACACTACAATTTGCTCAAGGGCAGGATTTATGGTAAGTAAGTGTTTATCACTAGACTAAGGTGGTTTTGACCTAAGGGTAAAATTTACCAGTAAGTAGGTGCTGTTATTAGTAGATAAAGTAGAAATCTTAGAGGCATTCCTGGTACTGGGGTCCATCAGTAGTCAACATGGCAGATTAGCATAAAAGATGGAGTTCCTTTAGCCTCCACAGTGACCATGGGAGAAGGCAAGTTACATTAGTACTTAAGAAATATGTTCAGTCAACCAGCTCTTGAAACCCTCACTGATGGCTAGATCAAAAATATATTTTGTTAGTGACTTGAGGTAGTGTTTACAAAGATTAAATAAAGATACAAATAAAGTGTAAATTTAAATGTATTTGGTTGGATCAAGTGGCAGAAATTAAGGTTTCAGTTGCCACATATGTATATATTAATAAAAAGGTGTTTTTATCTTTTCTTTCTCCTATTTAGTTGATTATTCTATATATACTTCTCAATTTTATGAAAAAACTGAGCATAAGAGTTAAAATAAATGTCAATGAAGCCATTTTTAGTGAATAAGAAAGCTTAAAATGTGGTTGCAATTGGATTAAAATAAATGGTTTTGTTTAAAAATTCAATTAAAATTTTTTTATTGAGTTTTAAAAAAATACTCTAGTTACTGCTTTAGTGATAGATCAATGACAAATAGGAAGAGAACCCTGGTTCCAAATGCCTGCATCTGAGAGAAAAGGACATTTTTACATTCCATTCTGGGAGACAGAGTAGGCTTCATATGGGAATATAAATTGGAATTTGCCTGCTGTATTTAAGGTCGATATTTTTTTCACTGTCTAATTGTGGAACATTCTCAAGCACATGTAACTACAAAAATGCTGCCTCCAGAAAATACCTCTTAGAGATTAGTATTTCTCCATTTAAAACGAGGAGGTAAATTACTTTTTATTAGAGTTATTAGACATCTTTTATAATTGTTTTCTTTAGGAAGGGGCTATTTGAATATTAAAAAAGGAGTACTTTGTCTCTTGAATGCAGAACTGCCTCTGAACTCACATTTAATATATTGTCTATGCAAAACCACTTTTTAATAATATCCTTTAATATATCACATTGTTTTAATGGTAGCAGCTCTTTTATGGCAAGTTGCTGTAAAGAGAATTATAGTAGTCTAACACTCAAAACTCTTGGCATATTTCACTGGTTCTTGTGTTTACCAGTTGTGTGACCTTTTAAAAGTACAATAATCACATTTAATATGTTTACATCATGGAATCGTTGCAGGATTACATATAACAATGAATATAAAATCCTAGGTGAACTGTGAAAGGCTACAAATAAAAGCAATTATTTTTTAGTTTTTTTATTATTGTACTTTAAGTTCTGGAGTACATGCACAGTTCATGCAGGATTGTTGCATAGGTCCACACATGCCATGGTGGTTTGCTGCCTCCATCCTCCCATCACCTACATTAGGCATTGCTCCCAGTGTTATCCCTCCCCAACCTCCCCGCCACCTGCTATCCCTCCTCTAGCCCTCCATCCCCCAACATACCCCAGTGTGTGATGTTCCCCTCCCTGTGCCCATGTGTTCTCATTGTTCAACACCAGCCTGTGAGTGAGAACTGCATGTTTGGTTTTCTGTTCTTGTGTCAGTTTGCTGACAATGATGGTTTCCAGATGCATCCATTTCCCTACAAAGGGCATGAACTCATCATTTTTTATGGCTACATAGCATTCCATAGTGTATATGTGCCACATTTTCTTTGTCCAGTCTATCATTGATGGGCATTTCGGTTGGCTCCAGGTCTTTGCTATTGTAAACAGTGCTGCAGTTAGCATACATTTGCATGTGTCATTATAATAGAATGATTTATAACCCTTTGGGTATAAAGAATGCCCAGTAGAAAATGACAGCACATTTATCATTTAACAGTTTCTACTCTTTACAATCTCTGACACTGGAAATCCTTTAATTTCATACTGGAGAAAGAGAAGGTTATGTTTTCCTTGTGCACAAGAAGATAGTTTCTTCATCCAGCCATAATTGTCATAGATTTTTCAGAGAAAGAACTAACTAAACAAGGATTTGCAAAACAGGTGGGTTAACTGTCAGTCCTGCTTGCCCAGACATATATCCTGACCTGGGACTAAGTCAGCCTTGAGGAAGTGATTGTTTTGCATTTGTATCTATTTCTAATTTTCACACCATTGTCTTAATATATTAGAGGCACCCTAAGCACTTTCTATAGATTAGGAAAGAAATGATGAAATTGTCTATTTCTGTTACATTATCCATGATATAAAACTGTCTACAATACAATTCAGAGATCTCTTAATATCAGGCTTACTATTTGAGTGGGGATAAAGAAATTGATCTGTTGACACTTTGTGCTACTTCAGTTTGATAAAATAATATCTCTCTGTACTTTGACACATTTAAACTGTCATTATTTTTTTATTTTTTTGAGATAGAACTTCACTCCAGTTGTTCAGGCTGGAGTGCAATGGCATGATCTTGGCTCACTGCAGCCTCCAACTCCTGGGTTTAAGAGGTTTGCTTGTCTCAGCTTCTCAGGTAGCTGGGACTATAGGAGCACACCAACATGCTTGGCTAATTTCTTTCTTTTTTATTTGTAGAGGCGGGATTTCTCCATGTTGTCCAGGCTGGCCTTCAACTCCTGGACCCAACAGATCTGGCTGCTTTGGCCTCCCATAGTGCTGGGATTACAGGCATAAGCCATTGCACCTGAACTAAACTATCAAATTATAATGTTTTAATTTCAAGTATTGTTATTTAGTTGTGTAAGATTATCAAAACATGGTGACAGATACTCCTCTAGGAGCAAAACAGTCACTACAGTTTATTATTGATTATATAGTCACTAATTTATTATTCCACCAAACTGATACAACGGTGGCTTCTGATTTGTTACATTGCATATCTTGAATGATACTGAACATTTTTGCTACCCTACAGTATATTTTGAGAAACCAATAAGTACTGCTGAAAAGTTCAATGAATGTGAGACCAAAATATTGTGAATTAAATAAACATTTAATAAGCATAATCTAAAGTGGATATATGCATGTGTCCTATATTTAAAATACTCTACATAAATGCTCTGATATGAAAATCTTACAGAATATAAAATGATTGTTCACCCTCAAATATGTTACCTGCAGAATTTTTTAAAGTTGTAAACTAGCATTCTACATTTTCCAACTAATATTAAACACAGACACAGCTTTCAATATGTATGCCTCTTCGTGTAGTGGTGAGAAATACACACATAGTTGTAACCACAGCATTTTTTGTGTTTATTTTTACTGGAGTTGCTAAAGTTTAAAACCAAAATATACTTTAATCCACTCTTCTTATTTCATAAAAGTGATCACTCTTCATTGTGAAATCTGGATGGGATATTATAACAGAAAATGCCATCAATAATGAAGTATCTTCTTTTCCATAGAAAAGAATAGCAAGGTGTCCAAAAATTTTGAGACTGAATTTTCGTATTTGAACATATCTACTAAATGTCTCTTTCTTCTTGTTGCTGTTTCTAGCACACATACTTACATTTTAGTAATAAAAGAATCATAAAAATGCATAATAACAATTAGTTTAAATATTTAACCAAGCAGTAAACCTGATATTTAAGAATTTCTTAATAATTAGGATGAGACAATATATCCTCTTTCTTATTTTCCATAGAAAGCAATGTTTTGTTTAAGGACATGGATGAACCTGGAAACCATTATTCTCAGCAAACTGACACAAGAACAGAAAATCAAACATCGCATGTTCTCACTCATAGGCTGGTGTTGAACGATGAGAACACATGGACACAGGGAGGGGAGCATTACCCACTGGGGTCTGTGAGGGGGAAATAGGGATGGGACAGCAGGGGTTGGGGAGTTGGGGAGGGATAACATGGGGAGAAATGCCAGATATATGTAATGGGGAGGAAGGCAGCAAACCACACTGCCATGTGTGTACCTATGCAAGAATCTTACATGTTCTTCACATGTACCCCAATACCTAAAATACAATTTAAAAAAAGAATTAAATAATAGGCTGGGTTCTGTGGCTCACACCTGTAATCAATCCCAGCACTTTGGGAGGCCAAGGCTGGTGGATCACCCGAGGTCAGGAGTTCAAGACCAGTCTAACCAATATGGTGAAACCATGTCTCTACTAAAAGTACAAAAATTAGCTGGGCGTGGTGGTGTGTGCCTGTAGTCCCAGCTATTTGGGAGGCTGAAACAGGAGAATTCTTGAACCCTGGAGGCAGAGGTTTCAGTGAGCCAAGATCATGCCACTGTGTTTCAGCCTGGGTGACAGAGTGGGACTCCATCTCAAGAAAAAAAAAAATTATAATATTTGTTATTTATAATAGTAGCAATAAAAGTTTCTAAAAAAAGATTCTCCAAAATAATTTTTCTGAGACGTCTTTTTACAATAACCCAATGGAAAATAAAGTTGTTTTAAAAATTCAAATTTTCTAATTGACAAATAATAATTGTACATATTCATGGGGTACAGAGTGATATTTCAATAAACATAATTCGCATATACATTATTTCAAACATTTATAATTTCTTTGTTTTGAGAACATTCAATATCCCTTTTCTAACTATTTGAAATTGTCTATTACTGTTACTGATAGTCTTCCCACAATGGTGTAGAACACTAGAACATATTTCTCCTATCTAGCTGTAATTTTCTATTCTTTACCAAATCTCTTACCATCCCCACTTTCCCTAGCCTTCAGTATCCACTGTTCTACTTTTTAATTCTATGAGATCAACTGTTTTTTGCCTTCCACATATGTATGAGAACATAAGGTATTTAACTTCCTGTTTCTAGCTCGTTTCGCTTAACGTAATCAGTTCTCTCCATGTGGTTGTAAAGGATGGGATTTCATTCTTCTTTCATAACTAAATAGTATTTTGTTGTGTATACATCACCTTTTAAAAAATCATTTCATCTGCTCTCGGACTCTTGTTTCCATATCTTGTCTATTGTGAATGGTGCTGTAATAAACATGAGTGTGTGTATATGTCTCTGTGATATAATGATTTTCTTTTCTTTGGGTAAACTCCAAGCAGTGGATTTGCTGGATCCTATGGTAATTTTATACGTAGTTTTTTGAGAACCTTCCATGCTTTTCTCCATAGTGGCTGTACTTACACTTCTACCAACAGTGTATAACCATTCCCATGTCTCTGCATCCTTACCAGCATTTGTTATTTTCTGTCTTATATTTTTATTATAGTTGTCCTAATTGGGGTAAGATAATCACTGTGGTTTTGATTTGCATTTCTCTGATGATTAGTGATGCTGAGCATTTTTTTTTTTCATATATTTGAATGTTCAAATAATTTGCCTATTTTTTTAAACAGATGGCTTGTTTGTTTGTTTGTTTGTTTTTGCTCTTGAGATGTTGCTATTTGTATATTCTGGCCATAAATTTCTTGTCAAATTAGTACTTTGCAATTATTTTCTTCCATTCTGTATGTTGTATTTTTACTTTGTTTCTTTGTGTTCTCTTCAATTTCTTCTATCTGTATTTTGTAGTTTTCTTTGTAGAGGTCTTTAACCTCCCTGGTTAAATTTATTTTTAGGTATTTTATTTGTTTTTTTTCTGTTTTTGGTAGCTATTGTAAATCAAATTGCTTTCCTGATTTCTTTTTCGGCCAAGTCATTGTTCATATATAGAAATGCTACTAATTTTTCTGTGTTTTGTATCCTGAAACTTCACTGAATTCATTTATCAATTCTCAGATTTGTTTTGGCAGAGTGTTTAGGTTTTTCTATGTATTGATCATGTTGTCTGCAAAAAGGAACAATTTGACTTTCTCCTTTCCAATTTGGATGCCCTTTATTTTTTTTCTCTTGTCTAATTACTCTGCGTAGGACTTATAGTACTATGCTGTATAAGAGTTGTGAGAATAAGCACTCCTGTCTTGTTCTAATTCTTAGAGGAAAATCTTTCAGCTTTTTCCCCATTCAGTAAAATGTTGCTGTGAGTTTGTCATATATGGCCTTTATTATGTTGAAGTACTTTCTACCTATACCTAATTTATTGCGGGTTTTGTCATAAAGGGATGTTGAACTTTAGGAAATGCTTTTTCTGCACTTAGTGAGATGATAATATGGTTTTTGTTCTTCATTCTGTTGATGTGATATATGACATTTATTGATTTGTGTATGTTGAAACATCCTTGCAATCCTGAGATAAATCTCACTTGATCATAGCATATTATCTTTTTGATGTGTTGTTGTCATTGGATTCAGTTTTCTAGCTTTTTTTAAAATTTTATTTTTTAGAGTTTTTGTATCTAGGCACATTAGGGATTTTGGCTTTTAGCTTTCCTTTTTATTTTTTTTAATTTTTTAATTTTGTCCTTGTCTGTTTTTGGTATCAGGGTTATGCTGGTCTCATATAATGAATTAGAAATAATTACCTCTACTTCAAGTTGTTGAATAGTTGGAAGAGAATTGGTATTAACTATTTTTTAAAGGTTTGAAAAAATTTAGTAGTGAAGCCATCCTGTCTTGAATTTTATTTTTTGGAGGGCTTTAAGTATTTTATTACTTAAATAAAAAAAAAACTTACAGTAAATAACGGTTCAGTCTCATTACTTGTTATTAGTCTGTTAAGATTTTCTATTTTTTAGTTCAATCTTGAGAGATTGTCCAGGAATTCATCTATTTCTTCTAGGTTTTTGAATCTATTGATGTACAGTTGTTCATAGCAGTCTCTAAAGATCCTTTTTAAGTCTGTGGTATTCATTGTGACATTTTCTCTTTCGATTCTGATTTTATTTGTTTGAGTCTAAGAAATTTTTGTTTTGTTGATCTTTTGCATTTTTTAGCCTCAATTTTATTTAATTCTATGATGATTTTTATTACTTCTTTTATTAATGTTGGATTTTTTTTCTTGCTTTTCTGGTTTCTTGAGGCACAGTGTTAGGTTCTTTATTTGAAATCTTTCTAATTTTTCGACATAGGCATTATTGCCACAAACTTGCCTTATAGTACTGCTTTTGCTGTGTCTCCTATGTTTCCATATGTTGTGTTTCTATTTTCATTTGTTTTAAGAAATTTTTAAATTTCATTCTTAATTTTTACTTCACTCATTGGTCATTCAGGAGCATGTTGTTTAATTCCCATGTGTTTGTACAGTTTCAAATGTTCCTCTTGTGATTGATGTCTAGTTTTATTCCATTGTGGTCCAAAAATATAACTTAGTTTTGATTTTTTAATTAAATTAAATTAATTAATTAATTTATTTTTTGAGACAGAGTTTCACTCTTGTTACCCAGGCTGGAGTGCAATGGTGCGATCTCGGCTCACCACAACCTCCGCCTCCTGGTTTCAGGCAATTCTCCTGCCTCAACCTCCTGAGTAGCTGGGATTATAGGCATGCACCACCACGCCCAGCTAATGTTTTGCATTTTTTAGTAGAGACGGGGTTTCACCATGTTGACCAGGATGGTCTCGATCTCTTGACCTCGTGATTCACCAGCCTCGGTCTCCCAAAGTGCTGGGATTACAGGCTTGAGCCACCGCGCCTGGCCAATTTTGATTTTTAAAAGTTGTTTGAGACTTGTTTTCTTTCCTAACATATGGTCACTCCTGGAAAACGTTCCATATGCTGATGAATATTCTGCAGCTGTTAGGTATCATGTTCTATAGATGTCTGTTAGGTCTCTTCAATAATTTTTAAACCTTGTCTGGGATAGAACCTTTTATACAAGGAAGTTAACTATTTTCTCCTGAGATGAAGTTAATTTTCTGATAAAATACTTAAGTATATGATAAATTTTAATGGAAATAAAACTTGTTTTGGAGACTACTCATCCACCTACACTTGATTCTCAGTTGACTATGAGACAGACCAAATATCTTTTATTACAGTAATTTCCTTTTGTATGTAGGTTAAGATTGGTAATTTAATACTTTTTTTTAATCTTATAAAATACTATTACCAAAATTGAATCTGTTAATGATGTTTCGATATGCTAGAAAAACCGAATGGCCAAAGTTGATGAGAGAAAGATCTATTATTCTAGTAACACAGAATTTAAAGTTAATCATAAATTATTGTTGAGGTCTTTATGCTGAATGCCCCTTGCTAATGCAGGAACAGATCACATGCATTGGCTCAGTAGTTCAGGCAGAAATTTCTAATGAACTTGCCAGTGGACACAACAAGAGGGCATTTGTTAACATCATGCTTGTTTTCAGTACTGTAGTTATTGCAGTATTTGGAATGTTAAAAAGAAGTTAAAAATCCAGCAGGAAAATTGAAAAATCTTTATACTGAATTGAGATACATAGACAAAGGGAACTATGATAGGTGTGAAAAACTAATTACTTAGAGGAAAGATTTTGCCATATAATGATCAGGGGACTAATTTACTAGGAGATGTTAAAATTTTGGTTTATTGTTGAAATACTGCTTTCTCAATGTATAGCATTTAGTTATACATTGACACAAAAAAGAAGCAATAGCCAAAAAAAAAAATGTGCTAAAGAAAGGTGTAATATACTAATTTTACATGTGTTAAATTTTTGGTTGAGTTTACATGCAGAAAACACCTCTTACAGGTTTATCTTCTTCAAATATACAGATATTATATTAAAGCTGAAGTTCAAAACTTAGTTATTTTTATAATTTTGAGCTCAGCATGGCAATATTATTCTACCTTATAACTCTAGCAGATTTTAATAATTATTTTTTGGACACTGAATGTGTCTAGTCTCATTAAAAAATTTATTTAAACATTTTCCAATATTTTAAACTGCCTTTATAAATTTAATATTCATTTTAAACAGATCCATTTTTTAAAATTAATAACATCTTTCTGTATACTTATTAAATAAGAAATTTAGCATATTAAAATTAAATAGAATGAAGTTTAAAGCCTCTTTAATGTTTCAAAATTATTAATATTTTTATTTATAATCACAAATCTAAATTACTTTATTGCATGTTGTAATTTAGAGTTACAGAACTCTAAGTCTTCTCAGAAGAAAGTATCAAATGATTAGAAGGAATGTAATAAATTATTGGGTACTGTGGGCTTCTGGGTAATGTCTACTAGACTTCTGGGCATTTTCTGATTCTGTAGTCAAGGGTGCACTGGTAATTGCCCAGTTTACAATTTTGTAGATATAGAAGTTAAATTGTAGAAATTGAAAACAGTGCAGGTTTACTAATCACAAAAGTAAAAATGATAATAAAGATGATTTATCACAAAATGATTAATCTTAAAAATGATCCCTAAAGATGACAACACTAATAATTTGGTCTGAAAGAGAATATACATTTCTGAAAGCCATATTCTCATTTAAATCAGTTTTAAAATCTTACTTATTCCTTTAATAATCAGTAAATTAAACAAAATATTTGGAAGTGTTCATTTTCTATATTTACGAGATTCATGATTTTAGTAATTTGAAAATTATACTTTAAAATTCGATTAGGCCAAGTTGTCTCAAATATATTCAACTATATAAACTATCAAAAAAGAACTGGTTCCCTCTTAACATGAAAGTATTAATAATAGTGCTTTGGCTCTTTTAGACCTTTCTGTAGTTAATTAGTTTTCTTTCCAGAGTTGAAAGATGCTTACACATCTAAAAGGACACAAAGCAATCCAAATAAATCCTGTAACACTAGAAATTTTGGCCTGTTAGAAAACCTAAAGCTATGGATATCCATAGATTCTTCTCATCTCCCAACTACCACACTGAGATCTTTTTCTGGATCCATAATCTCCTGCACCAAAAATCTTAAATTGCTCACATTACCTAATTCTCTTTGTCTTTAGTCTGCAATTCTCACCCATGTTACTCAATTTATTGAATTGCACATTGTGTTTCTTCTTAAAGGACATAAATGTCTTCTCTGAGTCTAAAAAGGCCAAAACTTAATATAATTTAAGCTCTTCCATATTTTTAGAATCATTTAACTTCTCATGACATTTAAAATATTTTGCAGTTGATTTGTGGATATTTTTATATGGTTTTGCCTGACATGTTACAATTTGCCTGACATGTTACAATCTACTGACGGATTGAACTCTGCTTTATAAACACACAGATACAATTTTTTTTTTTTTTTTTTTTTTTTGAGACTGAGTCTTGCTCTGTTGCCCAGGCTGGAGTGCTGTGGAGTGATCTCAGCTCACTGCAGTGTCTGCCTCCTAGGTTCGAGCAACTCTTTTGTCTCAGCCTCCTGAGTAGCTATGATTACAGACGCCTGCCACTACACCTGGCTAATTTTTTTATATTTAGTAGAAATGGGGTTTTACCATGTTGGCCAAGCTGGTCTTGAACTCCCAACCTCAGGTAACCTGCATGCCTTGGCCTCCAAAAGTGCTGGGATTACAGGCATGAGCCACCACACCCAGCCTATATTCATTATTTTTTAAACAAATATTTAACAGAAAGAAATAATTTTATGGAAGATAGTTAAACCCTGAGATCTAGACAAGTGTTTTTAGGGAACAAATGACATAGATGTGTATATAGTTTATAAATATTTTCTAGAATAAAACCTGATGCTTATTTATTGCAATTATATATTGTAGAAATGCTGCCTCATTCAAAGTTTTCACCAAAGAAAATGAACTAAATAAAGTTTAACAATTTTATTATTCTACTATTACTAGCTAAGCAATACGAAAAGAAATCATAGATGTCTTACATTTAAAAAGTTGGCAGCCCATACGATACATTTAAAAGATTTAATATTTTTACTTTCCATCAACTCAGGAGATTATCATGAATGCTTGCAAAAATTAGCACTTGACCTTAACTGGTGACTTATACTCTTATTTTAAACCCAGAAATGCCACCTTTACTCATGAGTTTGGAATTGACATGGCACTCCAAAGGCCCTCTGGTTAGCGAACCTTAAGGGCAATTGCACTGGTTTGAAACAATAATGAGCTCTCTATAAGGCTGACTATGGAAACCTATCTGTCATTCTGACATGTTAGAAGAAATCTACTGGAAATGTTGGTGGCAAAAACATGAAATAGACTTGTTGAGATATAAGATATCCAAAAGGAGATAACATTTAAAGACATCCCATTAATCAAACTGACAATGGAGAAGCCCAAACAGAGTAAAGAGTACAGCTGTCTTAAGAAACCATGGCTCATTACTTTTCTTTTTTCCTCTTTGGTTTTCTGTATTTATCAATTGTAACATTTCTTGAATCTGAATACAGTCAGTTTCATTGGATGATTTAAATCTTGACAGTTATATTACACAGTAACTTTTTCAAGAAATGTGATTTTTTTTTTTTTTTTAGAAATTCAATCTCTCCCTTCAAATCAACATTTCTTTTCTCTCATCTAGGATTAAAAATAGAATGAAATGAAATGTTACAGGGGAGATCTGCAAGAGTTTCTACAAATAAGTGGAATCTAAAGTGCTAGTCACCCAATTGCTTTGCTAAAGGTGATACAGCAAATGTTAAAAAAAAGTGCTAACATTCACATTAGCAGTAATTAAAATCTAAGCATAATGTAATTTTTAAAAGTTATTATCTAAACTTCTTTTTAAAAAGTTTTGCTAGTATAATCATTGAATTGAATAAGCATGACTCTGGAGATGTGAAGATAAAACACTTTGTTATTATTTTCCCATAGTCACTTAAAATTTTGTATTGCTAGTTCTTCTAACTGGATGAAAAAAAAGTACAGTGTACTTTGTTTTTTCTTGTGAATGTTAGGTGCAAAAAGTTCTATGGTCACTAAGACTCATAGAATGCAGACTTTTTTTTGGTGATTTTGTAAGCCTGGTCTAGTGCAATAGCAATACAAATTTAAATTCCAGTTGAATCTCTACTCTTTGAGGTAAGTCAAGCTGTAGCAAGAAAGAGCAGAAAGGTCAGGCTCTTCTCACTCTGCTTTGCCAGTTCCAAACTCTCTGTTCATTTAGCCATGACTTCTGATTCTTGAGGTTGAAGAAAGAAGGAGTAAAAGAAAGGGCAGAGACAGCTAACTGACACTAACAGACACCTAACTGACACTGTTCTGGCATAACTCTTTTGTAAACCTAATAGGCTTTCCCATCAGGTGTTCTCATTTTTCATTTGAAAATGTTTCCTTCCCCAACTCCCCAGTCTCAGTAGACTGGTCAACTATTGTTTTATCGAAAAGGCAAATGCATCTCTCTCTTTATCTTTGTTCTTCCTTTTTTCCTCAATGCTTATGCATATGGTGTCAGTGCAGCTCATTTTTGCTGAGTTTTTTCTTTACTCTGGGTGGTCACTTTGATAGCATCCAACATAATCCCACACCACTCTTCCATCCAATTAGGGCCCGTATCTGGTTCAAGGAAAAATTCATTCACTTTTGTGACAAATCATGGAAATGAAATTCTGAAACTATGGCTCTTACTCTTCTCTGACACAGATCCTCAGCCAACCCACCCAGCCACTTAGATTTCTAAAGCATGATTCAGCCACTAGTTTAGTAATAATCTCACAAACAGCAAGGGGCATATATACCAAGCATTCTGCAGAATCACCTGGAAGCTTTTTCACAAGGCCTAAGTTGAGGAGGTAGCAAAATGGGTGTTTTGCGGGGAGTGGGGAATAGTGAGACTCACCGAGAAATTCTCTTCAAATAACTGTTTTTTGCATTTCAACCTAAATTGATAACCTATTTTTATGGGACAGAATTTAAACACAGTTAACTAAGAGGACATGACCAATTTTCTCTCACAAATCTTTTTGCAACTTCTGCGTGTTGGTGTCGAATCTTATTTTGAACTATAGTCTCAATGGTCTCAGTGACATAGCTGAAACTTCAATTAAGAGAATTCCATTTCAAAATCCAGACCAAGATAGCTTTAGGCAAAGACACAAATATGGCTCATTTTCACCCATCTCTGGCAATTTAACAGAGCATTTGCCCATTAAAAGAAAAGAGAATTAGTAGCTATTGAGACTATTTTGTTCACCAGGGACCTTCTATTGTTACATAGACACATAGGTGTTTCCTATACCCAATCCTTATAAATATGTTGAACGTTTCAGGTGCCAGGTTCTTCCTTTTTTCTTGAGCTGGTAAGGGATCTTATCTAACCTGGGGTTAGTACCTAAGGCTGTGCCTTCCAGTGATTGCTTTTGACTTATCTGGCCTTGAGCCCATAGGGGCATTTCACGTTCTCCTAACAAACAAACTAATAAGCAAACAAAAATGCTATCTCTGTAGCCACTAATTACAAAAAAAGAGGCCTGATCCTTGACTGGGCTTCTACATTTTGAAAACAATACACTCCAGAGCTGTGCATTTTACTAGATCTTCGATAGCAATTCACTAAACAAATCTGAGTGGGGGCCCTACAACAAGAAATTTTAGAATCAATCTTGAGGGCAATGAAACAGTCTTTTCCTGAACCACATATTTTCTTCAGAATCCATAAAATTACAGATGTCTGTGACCACAAATTTTTGGTATTTGTAGACAAAAATGTCACAGTCTTGGGCAATAATAAATGTACTTTAAGTTTTGGTGTGCTGATCTTTCTTCCACTGATCTGTAGTAAGTGCGATTCTGTTACTAGGACCTACTGTAGATAAACAATTTCTCTCATAGAAAGTTAAGACTGTCAAGAGTAATATTTTATACAATATCCTGATGGGTCCTGTCTAAATCAAAATTTCCTAAGCTGTGATAAACCCCGAACACTTTTATTGTGAAAGGAAAGTTGCACCTCTGATGAGGAGAAAATCTTTCACACTTACTAATCTAAACAAAGCACGTGAGAAGATAACTAAACAAAAACCAAAAAAAAAAAAAAAAAAAAAAAAAAGAAAAAGAAAAGAAAAGAAAAGAAAAACCAACCAAAAATCGGACTAAACCTATAAGAGCTCTAAATCAGACAATTAACTTTATAGTAATAAACAGTTGTTCTCTGATGACCTCATGTATAAGGTTTGCCACCAACCAAAAGCTATTATTTTCTTAATCTGCAGAATTAACTAATCATGGAATCTTTGGCAGAAATTTGGAACTATAAAAATAACCAAATGTGGGCCGGGCGCAGTTCCTCATACATGTAATCCCAGCACTTTGGGAGGCTGAGGTGGGCGGATCATAATGTCAAGAGTTTGAGACCAGCCTGGCCAATGTGGTGAAACCCTGTCTCTAATAAAAATGCAAAAATTAGCTGGGTATGGTGGCATGTGCCTGTAATCCCAGCTACTTGGGAGGCTGAGGCAGGAGAATTGCTTGAACCTGGGAGGCAGAGGTTGCAGTGAGCTGAGATCATGCTACTGCACTCCAGCCTGGGCAATAGAGCAAGATTCCATCTCAAAAAAACGAAAATAAAAAACCGAAAAACCAAATGTGCATTGTACAACTAAAAAACACCATGACTAAAATCAAAATAATAAAATTAAGAACAGAAATTAAGTTGAGTAGAGATACCAGAAGAGATAATAAATGAACTTCGAAACAGATGAGCAGAAATGATCCAGAATGTAGTACCAAGAGGCAAATGGCTGCAAAACAGAAAACAAAATGCACAGAAGATAGAGTGGCATCTAATATTCATACAATCAGTTTCCATAAAGGAGATAGAAAAGATGGGGCAGAATTGATATTTAAGGAGAAAAGTGGCTAAGGATTTTCCAAAACATTGCACATACTATACTATCTCAAATCTTTCTTGAACTCTCTACTGGTTTCTGTGACCTAGAGGTTCACGACTGAATAGAATGACATTTCTACCAGAAAAGATGATAATGGTTTCAATAAATCAGAAAGAAAATCTCAGAAATCTTGGCTCCTTATTACACATGAGAACACAATTTTGTTTGTTTTCTTAAAAGACAGATGTGTTACATTTTGGATGAATAAATGACTAATTTTTAATATAGTAATTAATATTTTTAGTATATAATAGGGACCATATAGTTAAGGGTAGAATCCAGAAGAGCCTGTAGGTGTTATACTTCTTTTCCATTTGTAAAGATTAACTGAAGCTTATAGGGCACGCTTAAAGTGGACTTTGACTCATCTGTAATAAAGATTCCATTATATGTGAAAAAAGTCTTGATAGCTGTACTGGCTGAATGCCTGAAGAACATGAAAGTGAGTTAAGGAATGGCTTCTGACTAGCTGTAATGATTAGGACTCAATAATGAAGTTTGCAGTAATTTCCTGTTTTGTTAAAATTAAGTAGAAATTACGATTAGCTTTGATTATTGAATATTCTGCTTGCTTTCTCCCATTATTCTATGTAGGATATATTAACATTGCCTAAAAATTTTAAAGGATACAGAATGACATTAACCCCAGAACTGAATTTTCATGCTGGGAGCAGCTCATGCTATGGAACTGTGCTGTTAACACAGAATGCATGGCCAAATGTCTCTTTGAGGAGTGTGTGTTTTAATTCACACACAGGGTGATAATATGAAGGTGGATGATATTAGAAAAATATGTGATCATGGTACTGAATGTGTTATTCACAATTCCTGCTTAATCTTCATCTCTCCCGTCTATTTGCTTGTGTCAAATCATTGACAATTTATACCACATAATGAGTCCTTCCTTTCACTTTCGTCACTGATCACAGTTGATTGACTCTGATCTAAGAAAATCTATAAACTGATTAGACAGCTAAGATTTATGCCCTGATTAAACAAAAGCAAAATTGGGCAATACTTTTTTTTGGAGGAAATAGGGATTTGGGAAAATTAGAAGTCAGTCCATGGTAGTCTCTAGAATCTAAGTATAATGTAAAAATGCATCTGGGGAAGCAATACTGGCCAAGTTTCTGGTCCCGTGAATTATTAATACATATTTATTCATATCCATAAATTTTTCTGAAGTTAGGCCACACTGTCTCATCATAATGTATACTTTATGCTAGCTTCTTTCAATGAATTGTACCCTTGAAAACAAGCTTCATGACTTGAACAATGATTTCACTGAAATGTGCTGTTGAAGACATATATTCTTATTACTATCAGTGATTCTGGACCCTGACTGTTTGGGTATAAATCTCAGCTGTCATTTATAGTGGGACATTAAACATTTGAGAAAGTAGCCCTGAGACATCAGAAATGGACAGTTTTTCAAAATATGAGAAAGATTTGAGTTTTGAAAGTGCTTAGGAAAGAGAAAAGACTAATTATCTTGCCAAATCCTTGCTCACAATGTAAGTAATATAAGGAATTAATGCATAATGAATTATGTTTCCCAGAATATTGTCTACTTTCTTGCTTCTCTATATTTTTTCAAATTCATGGTTCTAAAGTTACTCATAAAATAGCAAAACATTTATAAGTGCTGAATATGATGGGCAAAAACCAGTTTTCCAATATTGTTTGACAAAAAGAGTGGGTCAACAGTTATATAAAAGGAGCAAAGGGGGCATAACTCACCTAGCATTGATGGAGGGATGCTACTTTGTGTTGAGAATAATATGAGATCAGGCGAGGAAAAAGCAGAGACCAAGGAGATCTTAAAATCAACAACAGGAACAAAACAAGTTGAATCATCCATTACCAGAACAAGGGAGAAAGATGTCATTTCCCCAAAAGAAAGCTTGGATAGCTCATAAACATGCCAATTAGTTACTTACTTAGCTTCATTAGTAATCAGAAAATGAAAATCACAACAATATAATTTTATGCCAGCTGAACTGATAATTAGAAGATTGGATAAAAGTACATAATGGTTAGGATATAGGCAAATAGAAATTGCTACTCACTGCAAGGCAGAGGTATGGATAGACTTGCAGAATAATAAATGCCTAAATTAGGCAGCACCTTTTGATCAAGAAAATATATACTATGCGAGACAGTAACTCCTCTGTAGAGTAAGTGAATAAGAAAACTTCTAGAACCATGTTTAAATATATTCAATGGAGTATTATTTGTAAAAGTAGGATTTTAGAGGTGATATAGAAATAGTGGAATAAACAAATAAAAGGTAATCAACCCTTAAAAAATAAGTTAAAGAAATTTATTCTATAGCATGGTAACTATAGTTAATAAAGGTACATCATATTCTTGAAAAATAAAAAGAGAGTGGATATTAATTGTTCTCACCACAACATGATAGTATGATAATTAGCTAGATTTAACCATTCCACAATGTATACATACTTCAAAATGTCATGTTGCACCAAATAAATTCATAAAATTTTAACTGTCAATTTAAAAAATAAAAATAAATATATTTTAATTAAAATAATCTTAAATTAAAAAAATTAAAAGACAATAAAGCTCTCCAAAAATGTAATCAATCCTGACATGATGTATCACATAGCAGCCAGAAGCAATTAAATACAGGGATGGCCAGGCTTGGTGGCTCATGCTTGTAATCCCAGCACTTTGGGAGGCCTACATGGGCAGATCACCTGAGGTCAGGAGTTCGATACCAGCCTGGCCAACATGGTGAAACCTTGTCTCTACTGAAAAACAGAAATTACAAAAATTAGCCTGGCATGATGGCAGGTGCCTATAATCCCAGCTATTGGGAGGCTGAGGAAGAATTGCTTGAACCTGGGAGGCAGAAGTTGTAGTGAGCTGAGATCACACCACTGCACTCCAGCCTGAGTGACAGAGAGAGACTCATCTCAATAAATAAATAAATAAATAAATAAATAAATATAGGTATGTACAACATTGATAGATTTTTGAAGGATTTTGAGTAAAAAAGAAACAGGATGAGATTTACAGAAAAATATCATTTATGTAAATTTACAACACTTACATACATGGACCAACACTCTATTTTTCAAAAATATAAAATATCAAAGCATACTTGTCAATTAGGGTCTGATGGGTGATCACGGTAAGGCAGAGAGTGGGGGTTGAGTAGTGGAATGAGATAGTGGATAGAGACTAAATGCAGAATTAAACAAAGAAGGGCTTTGCATGATAGATGATGGTTGTGGAGCTGAGGAATTCTGATCAAAGATGAGCATATAATCAAAATCCTCAAATGTCTTTGAGTTCAGGAATATAACAGAGAAAGAAAGAGCATGTATGCATTTGTGCACTTATTTTAAAAATATTTCTCAGGATAGTTGTTTTACAGATCAGGACACAATCAAGGAATAAAGTGAAATAATAAAGTTTAAATGAGTATTTTTTTATTTTATGCAATGACTCTAAAGGCAAGCAAAAAACACACCTCTTCTAAACTGAAGGTATTGCAAATAACTGCCATGCACTTCCAGCCACTTATATTCATTAAGTCAGCATTAATTTCATCCACGTAAGTGGCTTTCTTTGGTCATGTGTAGAGTTTTTAGATGGATTGAAACCAAAGACCATTTAATTCAGATAGGAAGGAGACAATGTTTTATTAATCTCCAGAACTCTCCATTAAAAAATAATTAAAAGCAGTTTAGCTAGATTTTTAAGTATTAAAGCATTCACCCAAATATTTGTCTTTACTTTTAGTTTAGTAAATCATAAATTTAGAAGCTTGCTATTTTGAGGTAAGATTATCAAAAAAACTGAGGAAGTCTTTCTGTTATACTTTCGATCTTGCTTCTTGCCAGAGTCATCATGAAACATACCTTTCCACTTGATTTCCTGAATTGCCAGCAAGTTTGATAAAACTTTTTAGAAGACCAAAAAATGTAACAAGAAATAAGAAAGTTTTGATGGAGAATTCTATTGACTTCTTTGTCTAGCATGGAGACTAGAGTTTTGATGACGATATTTGGTGCCTGCCTAGTATATTTTCTTGCTCTATAGTGAATATTCATAATAAAAAGTGAAACATTTAGAGCAGCTAGTCTCTATTTCCCCAGAGGAAAAAATGGAAGACAATGACAGTGCATTTATATATCATTTTAGGATCAATATCTGCAGACTTGAATATGGGTTAGTAGTACTTGGAATTTCTAACTTTGAATAGCAGCAAGGGTAAGCCAGTATTTTTTCTCCATTGAGACTGGATTCACGGTTTTATTTAGAATTAGAATTAATTTATTAAAACTTAGACCTTTCCAATGAAGATAAACCGAGAGGTAAAAAACAAATCAAATCAAACATTTCTCTCTCAAATCCAATCTAATCTTAGCAAGGCTTTTCTCTGAAGTTAAATACTATTTAAGTATTTAGCAGCATACAAAAAAAAAGAAACAAATTGGGATAGAAAAATCAAGAAATAGAAGGTAAAACTGAAGGAAAAAAATAGAAGATGGTAAGAGATTTTATTGTTTGTTTGGGTTTTGGGGAGTGTTTTGTTGTTAATTCATTGGAGTGAAGAAATGAAAGTTGATACTTTCAATCAAGCACAGAAGCCAAGTTTTATCACAGTTTCTGACAAACATTAATTCCCTCACAATCTTTAACACTTACACACATACCAACATATGCCATAAATCCCTCTATCAATGTTGTATTATTCTTAGGTTGCAAGTTACTTTAGGGAAACCAATCCATGATAAGCATATTTGCAGACTATGCAAGATCTGTAAAGACCTCAGGAAATGCAGAAATACTAGGCCTTTTAGGCACTAGAAACTCTTGTCCCATGAGTCTCATGATTTGTGACTTGTTCTCTCTCAATCTCTCATTCTCTATCATAAAATCCTAGGACAACTACCATGACACTCAGCTCTCACCACATATAGAAGTGGTAGTTTTGAAATTTATCATTTGCATTATCATTTTCAAACCCTATGCAATATCTGATATTGTCAAGGAATTCTTCTTTCTTAAAAGTTACTTTTTCCTTGGTTTCTGATTTATCCCATACTATTCCAAATAAATCTCTGTGTTCTGGAGTATACATGATATTTCTTTATTTCTTCCTATTTAAGGCATTCTCAAAGCTGGAGCTTCAAACTAGAATTTCCCTCTTTTCTAAGATTTTAACTTTCCCTTCTATGTGAATATTTCGCAAATTCTTATTTTACTTTTAAATCAATAAACCTTATCTTAAATCTGTAAACATTCATGCATTTTATCTTATATGAGTCACAATGCACAGTTGGTGTTTGAAGAAGCCAAAAAATATCACCCTTTTTCTTTCCCTGAATTCTGAACTAATTGACAAGTAAGACAAAAGAATAGGCAGATTGAGAAGTTAAAGATAACTGTTATTAATGGGAAAGTGATTTTAAAGAATGTGGCTTCTCCTAATACTAATACCCTATCC
Source organism: Saimiri boliviensis (assembly GCF_048565385.1). NCBI lineage: Eukaryota > Metazoa > Chordata > Mammalia > Primates > Cebidae > Saimiri > Saimiri boliviensis. The sequence continues at coordinate 151,251,237 of NC_133451.1, forward strand.
AAATATTGAGATGAAATGTAGAATCAGACCATCTTAGTCACCTCATTTCTGAAAGCTCTGGGCCAGGACAGAGGCCTCATTGTGGGGATAGAGTCTAATGTTCTAGAACTAGTGGCTTTGAGGTAGGAGAGAGCAGAGTATTCCTTAGAAATAGCTTACTCCAAAGAAAAGGTGGGTTAAGGGGAGAAATAAAAGACACGGAATTCATGCCAAGAAACTCTCTAACTCATCCATTATTTTGGGAGGTGCAAGTAAGAGAGGAGAGAGAAGCCAGGTGTGCTGTGTTAATGACCCTTCCTCCACAGGTACAGAAACATAAGAGGAAGAAAGAAAAGATACTTACATCAACAAGACATACAACTGAATTCATTCTCTACCAGTTCTTCCTTTCTGCCTTTTTCTCTTACCTTTTAAGATATTTTGTCTTGTTTTCTGTCAAAGAAATGGTATAACTCAAGATCACATTTTTAAGAGTTTCTCTTTTCACATTTCACTTCATATTCTATTGTTTTGGCCATCTATCATTTTTTATTTTATTTACAGTCAGCAACAATGGACTTTACTTTCTTCAATTTATGCTCAAGTTATTGCAATAACTTTTCTCATTTTTTCTGTCCCTTCATTATGTCTGCCTTCAATCTGTGTGTCAGGAGAGCAAAAGAGTCATCCTCTAAATACATAATTTTCCCTATGTTATCTATTTAATTCCTCCTCCATTCCCCAAATTTAGTGGGAATAACTTCAAATCAAAAACAAGATACAGTTGTATCATTATGGGAGATAGCGTAACAATTCCTAAAAGACCTAGACGTAGAAATACCATTTGATCCAGCAATTCCACTACTGGATATATACTCAAAAGAATATAAATCATTCTACTACAAAGATATGTGCACGCATATGTTCATTGCAGCACTATTCACAGTAACAAAGACATGACATTCACCCAAATGCCCATCAATGGTAGACTGGATAAGGAAAATGTGGTACATACACACCATGGAATACTGTGCAGCTTTAAAAAGGAATGAGATTATGTCCTTTGCAGGGACATAGATGAAGCGGGAAGTCACTATCCTCAAAAAACTAATGCAGGAACAGGAAACCAAATACCACATGTTCTCATTTCTAAGTGTGTGAGCTAAATGCAGCATGGTGGGGGGCAGACAACACACACTGGGGCCTGTTGGAGAGTGGAGCGTGGAAGGTGGGAAAGGATCAGAAGAAATAATTAATGGATGCTGGACTTAATACCTGGGTGGTGGGATGATCTGTGCAGCAAACCACTGTGGCACACAGTTACCTGTGTAACAAACCTACACATCCTGTACGTATACCTTGAACTAAAAATAAAAGTTGGAAATTTAAAAAAAGATATGGTTGTATGATAGTTATTAGAGTGGCTGAGTATTAGCAATGAAACCGATGAGTCTTGAGCTAAGTTTTCATCTCTGCCAGTAAATGCCCACAGAAAATTGGATGTTACTTTTCTCTATGATTATGAGAAAAAAGAACTTGAACAGATCAATAAGCAATAAAGCAACTGAAATTGTCGTTGAAGTTTTCCTCTGTCAAATAGCTACATGGCCTAAGAAGGTTTTACGTGTGAGTGCCAGGAAAATTTTTTTAAAACAGCCATTTTCTTTTTTATATCAATGAAATTTGATGCAAAAATAAATAATTAGCTAAATAAATTTAATAACACATTAAGCATAGATTGTAAAAATATAGGTTTTATGACAAAATTTATGATTTTTTAAATATCATAAAATTGATTCATGTATTTAATGAAATTAAAAGACCAAATGAGAAAAGTGATACAATTATTTTAATCAATGTAGAAAAAGCAATTGGTAATGTTAAGTATTTTTTATTAAAAGTAAAATCCTTAGCACTTTAAGACAAGGTAAAAACTTCCTTAGTTTGTAAAAGTTTTATAACCCAAACCTAAATAAAATATTGCACTAATTTCCTTTAAGATAGGAAACATGAAAAAGGTGTCCTATCTCATTAGTATTTAAAAGAATATGTTAGTGACCACAAAAACCAATGATAAAAAAAGGAATATTTAAAATCCTGACCAATTTTATAAGAAAAAAACAAAACTTGGCATAAGAATGAAAAGATGTCAATTCACTACACATTCTATATACGGAATCGAAATAAAATGAAGTTTATAATGGGTCTTGACAAGTCCACTTTTGAAGTATTATAGAAGTGCATAATTTTGGCAAAAAGAAAAAATAGTGGGATCTGCTCTTTGAAATATCAATAAAAATTAAATATATAACAAATTAGTGTAACTAGCTTACAGAAATGGAAAAAATTTTACATAACAAAGTAGAAAACAAAGAATAGGTCACCACAGCTATAAAGTCTTAATAAATGACTGAGCTGGCATTGCTAATTAAGCTGAAAGAATGAACAATTTAATAAATGGTGTTGGGACAATTAGTCTCAAAACAAAAATTTCTTCTAAAGATACAAATTTCAAAGGCAGAATTCTAAAACTCAGAAGAAAATTTTAAAAAATCTTCATGACCTTGGGTTAAGAAAAAATGTGCTAACCACATTTTAACAAATAAAAAAAATTATATCGATAATTTAAACTAAAATATTTGAATATTCTGTACATTAAAAATACAAGATAGAAGACATATTATAGATTAGAAGAGGATATTCACAAATACTAATATTTAAAACTTATAAAATATTTATACAAATCAGTAAAAAAGACAATACAGAAGAATACTCAATATATGTATGTATACATATACAGATATTTCTTGAAAGAGGAAACCTGAATGAAACAAAAAAAACATGAGAAGTTACTCTGCCTCCCTAGTAATTGGCAAAATGCCACTTGAAGCCACAATGATACCATTACATACTCAAGAAATTAGAAAACATTAAATACTAGAGAATACCATTACTGGAGCAAATGCAGAATATTGAACATACTAACTTTCTTGGTGATAGTATAGATGACTTCTACCACTTTTTTTCCCTTAAATATTAACAAGTAGTTTGAATAGACATCACACTTTTACTTAGCAATTTCTCTCCTGAAATGTCAAATTTAGACAAATGCTTTCCTGTTTAAGAATGCTCATAGGTACATTTTTTTTTTGTAGTAGAAAAATTTAAAAATCCTTGAAGTAATTCAAATTAATAAATGCAGTGAAATGGAAGGGTAAAATGACTGAATTAGAGCAACACGCACATATACACACAGTGAATGTGCACAAATCTCAGAAACTTAGAGGGTGAAAAACAGCAAGTTACAGAAACATACAAATAGAATGAAACAATTTATGTAAATTTCATGAATATTCAAATCATGTATATTATTTAGATATATATGCATACAGAGTAAAATGCACTAACATACAAACAATATGTTTCTTAGAGTATTTACCTCTGAGAGATATAGGAAAGTAATATGATCAGCGGTTGGGGGGCATATTTTAAGTTGTTTCCTAGGAACAGAGGCTAAGATGGGGATTTTACGAAAGTGACTTATTAAGGGAATGTTCTCTAGGGAAGCAAGATGAGGAAAGCAGAATAGGTAGGGCAGGAGGAAGAAGGCTAAACAACAACATGGTCTCTGCTTGAAACTAGATTCAGCCTGATCCTATGGGACCACTGGAGGAAAACTTATATGTCATAGTTGGCCTTATCTTTTTTTTTTTTTTTTTTTTTTTTTTTTTTTTGAGATAGAGTCTCACTCTATCACCCAGGCTGGAGTGCAGTGGCGTGATCTTGGCTTACTGCAACCTCTGCCGCCCAGGTTCAAGGAATTCTCCTTCCTCAGCCTCCCAAGTAGCTTGGATTACAGGCGCCTACCATTGTGCCTGGCTAATTTTTATATTTTTAGTAGAAATGTGGTTTCATCATCTTGGCCAGGCTCATCTTGAACTTCTGACCTCGTGATCCACCTGCCTTTGCCTCCCAACGTGCTGGGATTACAGGTGTAAGCCACCATGCCTGGCCGTAGTTGGCCTTACCTTGAGGCCTCATCCCACATCACAGTCAGCCATTGACCAATAGTTGCTGGTGGTGGTGGTGGTGGAGTAACATGCTGAGAGATAGGGCTGCTGTTATGGCAAGGATAGTGCTCCGCAGAATGAAGCAGCTGAAATGTTTGCAGGCTGTACTCATAGCAACTAGTTGATGGATTAATTGGTTTGCCGAAGTGAGTCTGGGGGTGTACCATGAGCATCTACACTAGTCCACCACTTCAGATCCTCTTGCTTACCATTCAGATCCTCTTGCTTCTCACATTTAGTTCACTACACTTAGGAATAGCTTATTTAGAATTCTGGTAGTTTACAATTTCTAGAAAACTTATATAAGAGAGTTTGTGGCATAGACCGCAGCCCTGGTAACTACATTTGTTAATAAGGAATTAACTGATTACTCATCATCTCTCTTCCACCGTTCACTCTCTGTTCTCCCATCCCCTTGACTAGCATTTCTGCTTATCTAGATGGCTTGCCTTATGGGGTGACCTTCTGATGGATCACTGGTTACCAAGTCCTTATCAGGCCATGGCTGGTATACTTGTTTATTTACAGTTAAGACTGGAGGCCAGGAGACCATTCAAGTGGCAAAAACTCTTGTTTCTACATCTGGTTTGTAGCGGTAGTTTTACCATCCTCATGAAGATTAAGGTACACCTGCCTTGCCAACATGGTAACACCTTGCTGTGTTTGCTGTTCTGTTGGCATAAGAAGCTCAAAATGGCCAATGGCCAGGAAACAGCTCCAGTTTTATCCTTAATAAAACTCAGTTTCCACTAGTAGACACATCCCCCTCTGGCACTCAGTTCCTCCAAGAACTTAAAGTTGTAGGAAAAAAAGTACAAATTCCTCAAGTTGGTAACTAGAAACAATTGATATTGGGTGTAACCACCACTATTTCCCTTTTGTTTCTCATGCCTTTCTTTCCTGACATCTATCTATTGATAACATAGAATCAAATAATGTTTGTTGGCTTGAGGTATACATTCTGTCCTGAAGGCTAACTTCCATTCTCCCAGGGTGTCATTTCCAAGTTACCTCTCCCATAATGCATTCAAGAGACTGAATGAACTCTGTCAAGACATCAGCTTTTGGATAGTTCAGTGTGTGGTAGAAACATTAGGTAGCATGAACATATATGCCCCTTGACACACCTTCCATGCCGTAACGTGGGTCTCTGGCTCTAAGGAAATATAATACAGAATTTCATTATATAGGCCAGGCTTCCACAAATCCTCTAATATTGATGCTTCTTGGGGATTTGTAAGCAGCAAAGGCAAACTCTCATACCCAGCATATTTGCCAGTTCTAGTCAGATAAAATGTTGCTACTTCCAAGGTGCCAGGAGTCCAGTATTGTGATCTTGCCACTGAATGGCTGGCTGGTCTCTTCAAAGGATAATACTCTACTGGATGTCTGCTTTATTATTATTGGACTGTCAAATATTCACGAGTGGCAGTACCATAGATGTATCTGCCATGCCAAGAGTTCTATGCTATTGAGTTCATGCCTAGCCACCACCTCTATAACATTATTACTGTTTCATGAGCCCATGGCACAAGTCCTGAGGACAAATGCTAACTGACATCGACTGCTCTGGTTATCTTATCAAATAACTGTATACCTTGTACCAGTGGCTACTCCAGTAAAATGATTACAATTGAAACAGAAGTGGCAATTCAATTAATCTTTCTTAGGTTTGCAGTAGTCTATTTTCATCCACCAAAATCTGTTCCCCCGCCCCCCCCCAGGGCCCAATTGATCACTTAAAAGGAGATACAATGAAGATCTCATACCTGTATCCTTTACATCTTTGGTAGTGGTACTTATTTCTGACATTTCCTGCCAATTGCAATTGTTTTCTATTTTCTATCTTGACTGGTGGGTGATGTTTCAGAACATGGTTAAGAAGGATTTTAAAATGGCACCTGTTGCAGGCAGGATAATGGCCTCCTATAAGTGTCCATGTTCTAATTTCCAAAAACAATGAATATTTTAGGTTACACGGCAAAGAGAAATTAGTTTTCCATATGGAATTAAGACTGCCAATCGGCAACTAAAATGACCTTAAATTAGAGAGATTAACATGAATTAACCATGTGGGCACAATGTTATCATAAGGGTTCTTAGGAGGAATCAAAGGAGGTAGTGTGAGAAAGATGGAGTTAGACTTTAATGGTTTTGCAGGGGCCTTGAGCCAAGGAGCAAGAGCAGTCTCTAGAAGTTAAACAAGGTGAGGAAACAGATTCTCTCTTAGAGCCTCCAACCCTGCCAACACTTGGTTTTTATCCCAGGAAGACCCATTTCAGATTTCTGGCCTCTAGAACTCTGAGATAATAACTTCATATTGTTTAAGCCTGTAAGTTTGTGGTCGTCCTTTGCATAGCAATAGGAAACTGATCCAACCCCCATGATCTCTGCCGGCTGGCATTACACCCATGATTCACTTACATTATATGGCAAAAGGGAGGTTATCTAGGTGATAATCTCTGTTTAAAATGAACCTTTTAAATCAGTGTTTACTTCAACTTGTGGCACAAGATAATGTCAGAGAGATTTGTGTGAGAGTGATTGAACATGAAGGAGGCTCTCCATTGCTGAGAAAGAGGGGGTCACAGGTAAGAAGAGAACAGCCGCTAGGAGCTAACATCCAGGAGGAAAACAGAAACCTCAATCCTACAGCTGCAGGATGCTAAATTCTTCCAAAAATGTTATTGTGCATGGAAGTGGATTCTTCAGCAGAGCCTCCTGATAAAAGCACAGCTCAGCCTTGTGAGCCCCTAAACAGACCCACTTGAGCCCACCTGGGCTTCTAACCTACAGAACTGTGTTGTTTTTAGGTCACTATGTTAATTACTTATTGCAGTTTAAAAAACAAATTCAAAGAATTTCCACTTAGCTTCTCCAATTATAGTAGCCCTTCCTTTAACTTCTAAAAACCATACTCAGCAGTGTGTTAGGCTCATGTTCTCAAGTCCTCACAAGGATGTTAAATCTTGTAACATGGGTGAATCCACCCATATTGACACACACTCTCTCTTATCTAGTTTTATATTCTCTCTCTCGATCCGGATTATGAATCTGGTGACCAGGAATAGAGGTGAAGAAGATCTTAAGAGGGGCAAGCACTGTTATATAAGGTACCAATAGAAATCTGCCGCAATTGGAAGCTCTGCATGGTCTTTGAGTAAAGGGAGCTCTCCATCTTCAAACAAAGGGAAGTGGACTACTTTTGTAGTTATATATGGTTCAGGATAATCTGAAAGTTCAACTACTCAGGGCATCTGTCCCAGACTGGCCCATCCAAAATCTTAGGGTTCCTACTTTTTGCCTATCAGGGCTGTGACTTTGACATAGAATATTTGGCTAGCCTAAGAATTCAACCTTTTTTGAACTTCTGCTTTTCTTATTTATTTATTTATTAATTAATTTATTTATTTTTGAGACAGAGTCTCACTCTGTCGCCAGGCACCAGGCTGGAGTGCAGTGGTACAATCTCGGCTCACTGCAACCTCCGCCTCCTGGGTTCAGCAATTCTCCTGCCTCAGCCTCTCGAGTAGCTGGGATTACAGGCACGCGCCACCACGCCCAGGTAATTTTTGTATTTTTAGTAGAGACGGGGTTTCACCATGTTGGCCAGGATGGTCTCAATTTCTTGACCTCGTGATCCACCCGCCTCGGCCTCCCAAAGTGCTGGGATTATAGGTTTGAGCCACCGCACCCGGCCTGCTTTTCTTATTCTTTTACAATTAGGAGCTATTCTTGGATTTTAGTGCTGACTGCACTTTATTTGGCAATTGAAGGGTAAACTTTTTAAATGCTGCCAAGTAGGTTCTCTGACACATACTTTGCTTAAAACGTTTTATTTTTGTTTTTAAATAAAATGCCCTTATTTCTCTCAATATAACAGGGCACTTTGGGGCACAGTAACCATAAGTACTATGAAATCAATAGCCACCTAATTTCACAGTACTTATGGTTACGATTTCTCTTATATCATTGCACCAACTTGTATGTCCCCATTTACTTATATCCTGTTACAGTTCACTCAATGAAAAGGAGTGAAGATTGTTAAAGGGTCACCAGGAAATCTCAGTGCTCCTCTGTGCTGGAGACCATCAATTCTCTACCACCACAATGAGTTCTCAATGTCATTTGACTGATGAATGATGGAACTCGAGGCTCCCACCATTAGAGTCTGCTTCCTCTGACCAGTTTTGATACCAATTGCTTGAGGTCAGTTTGCCCAGGAGCAGAAGCTGAACAGAGCAGAGTCGGAAGTCTACATCAGTGAAGTTATTGAGGTCATGCTCTCAGGAAAAACAGCATATGAGGAGAAGCCAGAGCAGGGAAAAAGGCCAAGCAAGGATGTGTTCTCTTCTGGAGGAAAGCTTCAGACTTGTCACATGGAAGATTTGGAGCACAATTTGCATCACAGAGCTGGTTCTGCCTTGAGGTACCCCAGGTAGGTCAGGATTAGGATCACTGGTCAAGGTTTACGGTCCACCCTAATGACCTCATTTTAATTAATTACATCTTTCAAGTTTTGTGACAGGCCGTAACAGCCCTCTATTTTAACTTAGTATTTTAAAATTTTCTGCTGCTAAAAATTGGTTTACTTTTACAACATGTATTATTTCAAGGACATTTTTCATTTTGAGATGACAAAAATGAGAATGATTCCAATTTAGTTTCCATTTTCCCTTGTACAACATAAAAGAATCATCTGTAAATACTAAAATTAAAATTAAAATATTAAAAAGAGTAAATGGTAAAACTTGTCTTTTTTGACATAATTAAGTGAAAGAATAAGATCAGGTATAGACTTGTATCTCTGAAAAGCTAGTGCAGGGATTATTTTTGTAGGAATTTAAGCAGTAAGAACCAAATGTGGTTTGAGTTTCTTCAAATGTGAAGTTTTATTTAATTAGAAATTGAATGAGAAGAAAATACGTTTCGTACATATTAGTAAAATTTTACTTGGTTCAAATTTGAATGCCATTTTCCTAAATTACGTATTTTCAAAGCTTGGATTAACCAAGATCAATAGTGTATAAAACACCAGGGGTCTATCTTTGAAGACAACCCTGGGTATGGCAATGAAGGGAGTAGTGGGTTTTTTGATCAGCAAGAAATAGATATCCCAAGAGACACATTTTTATGGACAAATAAAAACCATTTCAAAATCTATCAATTTTAATTTCCAGAGGTACTGTTTCAGCAGATGAAAGCTTATGGTAATGTGAGAGAAGAAAAAGAAAAACAGTTGACAAAAAGAAATCAAAATGAGTTCATATATCAAAGCAGAAGAAATAGAAACTAATGAAAAGAGCCACATGAGTAAAAGAATAATGATAAAAAATACTTCACAGTTTAAAAATCATGATCACATATACATGTAGAGATTGTTCCTTTAAGCCACCATGGGAAGTAGCAGGATACTTTTGTTTTCATTTTATAAATTGGGGAATTAGAGCTCCTGCTAGTTTGGTTGTTTGATTCCAAATTCTATGAAAGAAGATTATGGCAAAACGATTCTCTGGTAAGTAGAAAGAACCAACTTACTTGGGATAATAAAGTCACTCTTTTTTTCACTGGAAATAGAGCAACGAGTGAAAATGACAAAAGTCTCTGATCCTTTGGCATTTAGAAATGATAGTAAGAGCAGACTTATACTTTCCATCTTCCCAGAAACTGATCAAAATATACAGAAAAGAGTTGAAAACAAAACCATTACCATTTGAAACAGATATGGGAATGGTATCAAACACATTGATGCAATGTAGTAAACAAAAACGAAGTAAAGAATTTAACATTCGATTAAGCCTTATAAGAATGAGTGACTGAACAAAGGAATGGAACAAGTGAAAATTGATAGTCTTTGAGGTCATAGGAGAGAGAGGAGAGAACAGAAAGAAGGGAAAGAAATAGGAATGCAATTACTATCAGATATGCAAAAGAGTTAAAAAAAAAGAAAGTTATAGAACTACTGAATGACATAAAAGACACACACACAAGAAATCACTAGGTATTTGGACACAACAATATTTTGAAATGAAACATATTTAAATCTATAACTTGAAAACAGTGGGAGTTCTACGGGTAGCATTTATCTTTAAAACTATAACCTTAACATAATGATAATTTCTAGGGAAACATGAGCAAAGCGGGATAATTCTAATAGGAAAATTCTATATAAGTAGAATAATGAGCTATTGGAATTTAATTTGAAACAAGGAGAACCACTAAGGCAAGTGTTTGTTTTTGTCACTTATGTAAATACTTCTTTTTAACTGGGATGAAATTAAGTCACAAGTAAGGGAGACTTAGCACCAAAAGAAAACTTCGTGTTTGAACATCTAATTTTTATTTAGAGAAATAGTTCATAGACATGGACTTAGAGATCTGAGATCTGGACGCACAAGAGAAATCCTACTTGGTAATGGGTATGGACTGTATGTCTATTAAATCGAATATTTTTCACTCTTACATTCCCTTTTGTTCACTTAATGCTTTACTTGGATTTTTAAAGCGTCTTTTTCAGTAATTCTTTTCAACAATATCGTGGATTTTTCCTTGGGGAAGAAACACATTGTTCAGGTTTCTTTGAAGAGATTTTTCTGGAAGTGTTGATGTTCTGTGAATAATCTGACTTTTAAAAAATTGGTATGTACTTTTAAAGTTTATTACCTAAAATACCTCGTAGAACTTTTGATTCTGTAGCCATGCATTCTTAGAGATGATAAATGATAAATACCATTCATTATACCTCTGTGAACAACCTTGTCAATTTCCATAGAATTTTGCAGTATTTTCTTAATATAGATTTTGAGCAGCTTTCCTATTTCAAACTGCTTTAATCGTGTTAACAAGGGCCCATATAAAAATGTTTATATTCTCTATGTTTTCTCAGTAACTGACAAGAAAAGAACCAGATTACTCTAACTTTATGTTGACATCTAAGGGAAGAGGAATCTATTTATACAGGCATGGTTGAAAGTTGATGCTTAATGTGCTAAAGTACAGATACAGGGTTTACACTCGAGAGCTCCCTAGACCTGAAGATAAGCATGGGATAAAGTGCCAGAAAAGGGCAAAGGGCAAGCCAGTGTTCTAATTTTTATTCCAGCCACCTGGAATTAAAGAGAGTCATATAAATAACAGTAGCTGATACACATGGTAAGATAATTCAATTACTTCATGACTTGAAACTTACCAGAAATATGAAATAATTTCAATGACTCTTAAGCAAGAATACTGGTAACCTGTATCTACTTCTGTCTCAGGGCTCTGGTGATCAATAGCACTAAGATCTTTGGCAAGTTAGTTAATCTCTGCATCAGTTTTCTCATGGGCTTCATGGGAATACTACATTCCTCATCAAGCTCTTTTGAAAATTAAATGAGATAATGTATAGTAAGCACTTAAGACCACTTATGGTAATCATTTGTACTTGAAAATACTAGTTTTATAATTTGATTGCTCTATTGTTGTTCTTCCACTCTGGATACAATTCCAACTAGGCTTGATAACATTTGGAGCTGTACATAGACTGCTGCGTTATGATATTTAGAGATTCTGGTTGCAGGTAGCGGAAACTGATTCTGACTAATGAAGCAGAAAAGGCACTTATTAACAACAATAACAAAAACAGGTAACTCATGGAACACCAGGGTGCCTAAAGAACCAGGCTCAAGATTCAGCTTCCAGGAACATTGCCCAGAACTATGCCAAGAGCTGGCTTGCTGACTAAACTGCCACCACTCCCACCCTCCACAGCCTCCTGCCAGGAACTCCAATTTACTATTACCCCTATTGGAATCATTTCAGAGCCAGCAATGCAATTTTGCAACCTCTGCCATTCAGAAAGCCAGCTGCCTCTGCTACTGCCCTCAAGCAAAATGGGTTCTATGCAGATTCTCCTTCCTGTTGCTCAATTCTGAATTGAGGGCTAGCGTTAGAGATCTCATTCATTGAGCATAAGCACGAAAGATGAAGGAATCAAGTTTTGTGTATTTTATCTCAGAGAAGCTCAAATCATAAAGGTGGAAATTCTCCAAAATAAGGATATTCAAAAACTGGAGGAAGAGAAAATTGTACATTGTAATTCAGTGCAGAACATTTATTTTTCTGCTTTGAGCAACTGCTGTTAAAAAAAACAGCCATGTTAGTGTGCCTTGATCGTAAGTGAAGAATCTGCTTAATTTATCGTGGTTTGTCTCTGATCCAGCTCCAAATGTTTTAACTACTTGACTCATGGTGAATTAGAAAACACTCCCTTTGCATCAACCAGTAAAACATTGAAACCTTATGCAAAGGCATCAGCATAGCTGATATTGGTAGCTTCTAAACAACGTTTTTGAACAGGCTGTGATAACTTTGGCTAACAAATATATATATTAGTATTTCACACTTAGAATATTTATTTCATTCAACATAAAGTACAGGAAAATGACTTAAATATAATGGCATGATAAGATTGCTAGTAATAATGAATTGGCTTTGTTTAAAACCTTTGTTTGAGTCAACATTATAAAACATGGAATAAATAAGTGCCAGATGACATGTACTTTCATGATAAATGCTACAGGATGCAATGAGGATGCTCATTAAAATAATGAGCAAAGGGGAAAATAATAGAAATATTTAACAATCCAATCTTTCTGTTATTAGTTAACATAAAAAATCTATATTTAAAAGAATATACATAAGGAAAGAATCTATGAGATTATGTACAGAGCCATAGTTTTCAAAAGTCCTGAAATGTAAGCTAAAAATAGCAAAAGTAAAAAATTTACCTTTACTTCACAGAAAAAAAGAAATAGTATTTTTTTTTCCAGATAGGGCTAGTTCACAGGAAGATCCTTTACATTTAAGTTACTATTTATTTTAATTTGTTGAACTTGAACGTTTACACCTAATGGAATTGCAGGTTAATCTATTTTTAATTGCAGTAAATGATAAGGATTTTCAATGGAGGTCAAAGGAACTAAGGTTTAAATGTCAAATGTATTAATACGATAGCTTTAAGTGAACAAGATTTCAACTTAAGCAAGACATTATTCCAATTCGATTGCCTGCCATAGCTTAACATTAATACTAATTGGTACACTTTTGCTAAACACTTTCTGTCCCACTTATTTTAGGAGAAGAAAAATCTGAGGCTTTAGAACTTGAATCAGTTGACCAAGATGACAAGCTTGAAGTGTATTAAAGCAAGACTTCGAACACAATCCGACCCCAAACCTTATTGCTTAAAACACTAGTAATAATAATAACAGGGATACAGCAAGTTTTTCTATGTGCGAGGTACTATTGTACACACTGCATAAATATTTTGTCCTTTAATCTTCACAACAGAACTATGAGGTGGGTATAAATATTATCTTCATATTATACAGGAGAAAACTGACACACAGAGACAAATAATTTTTCCAAGTTTACAGAGCTAGAGAAGTGCAGACATAAATTTTGAAACTGTGAGTCTGGCTTAGAGCCCAGGCTGCTAAATAATCCCCTCCCCTAAATCTACATCTGCTTTCCTTTAAAATATTTTATATTCTGATATATTACATGTAACGTAAAGTCTGAATGTCAAGCTAGAAGGTACTTTTTTGAAGTTTCTGCTTCTAAATGACAGACGTGATAGGGACTGGTCTTACACTAGTGAACAAGGTGGATAGATCCACACCCACACTAATTTAAAAGGTTAGGAGAGATGAGAGAATACAGGAGAACATGTTCATATAAGGAACATACAGATTTATGGGATTCCAATCAGATGACGTGAGTTAATTCAATAAAACAGAGTAGGTCCCTTTGATTATGTAATGCTTAAACTGATAAACGAAGGTTAGACAGGTGCTATCTAGGAACTTATGGGGATGAATTTCAGTCTGACAATGTAGAAAGTCTGCAGGTATGATGGTAAGAGACAACAATCTAATGGAGAAACTGAAAACAGATTCTCAGTGCCTGAGAAGTGATGGTGAGCATACTATTATTTGAGGCTGGAAAAATGTATTGGGAAAAATCATGTGGGGCTGTGATAAAGGTGAGCAATTCTAATGGAAATGAGGTATCATCAAGACAATTTTAACGAAATGGTAAAGTGTCAGATTTATGTTTTAGTAAGGCCGCTTGGCTTGAAGAATAGAGGATGAATGGTAATGGAGCAAGACTGGAGGCAGATAAAATTATAAGGCTATTCCAAATGCCCAAGCAAAAGATGTTGGTGACCTAGACCAGGAAGCTTTCCATGGCAGAGGAGAAAAGGAGACAAATGATGGAAACACTTTACCGTTTTATTAAAAATGTCTTGATGATGTCCCATAGACTATTTGTGGCCAAGTACATGTAAAAGATGACAGAGAGGAGGTAGTTCAGGTTAACTCTTAGATTTCTAGACTCAGTGACTGGGATATTGGTGGTGCTACTTATTAATTCAAAGAGCATCACAGTCGAGAAAGAGGGTGGCAAGTTCATTTTTGGAATATTGAGTTTGAGATGCTTAAAGGAAAATTAAATTGTCATGGCAACAAATAATACAGATTACAAGACAAAAGTTTAAGCTGGGAATGGGCATGTTGAAATCGTAAGTTTATACTAGGTATTAGTAGGGAGAACTTTAAGAGAAGTTCCCACCGCAACCACCACTTTTTTTTTAGAGAGAGCAACAAACTCAGACTTTTCAAAAGGTCCAAAACCATATAGAATTTTAGAAAATTATTATAATTGGCTAAAATATAGAACATATTTATAAAATTATAAATATTGCAATAACCTTTTTATAAATGATTTTTATAAAGATAGAGATGCAAATTCATTATTTAAACATACATTGCCTCCCTCCCAAGCAAGATAAGTTTTAGTTTTGCAGTGCAAAGACAGAAATTCTGAAAAATGAAGGCAACAATTTCCTTACAGTGAAAGAACAAGCATGCTATCCTTGTGATGACTTTGCTTGCTTGCAGTAATGAGTGAATGACTTTGAATTATACGAAGGTTAATTAACTGGTCATTCTTGATGAGAGTGTAACTCTGTTGTGGGTCATTTGTGAGACACAGTAAATGCATGGCAGATTGAACTTGACATTCCTGTTTCAGGCCATCCTTTGTTTTGAATAAAATTCTAAATGCACTTTCTGTTAAATTTTGACTGCTGCCATATGTATGAATTAGTAAAGTCTAAACAGCTGGATGAATGTACAGATTTGATGCATTAAATCTGTTCAAAGGCACAAGTTTCTGGAGAGATGGTGGTTTAAAATGTCTCTAATGAAAACAATGTCTCTAAGGTGTCCCTGCATAGCAGGCAATGCAAAACTAATTGAAGAAAAAGAAGTTTCAAAAAAAAAAAAAAAAAAAAAGTCCACAACTCAGCTGATAAAAGAGAGACCAAAATCATTTAAAATGTACTAAATAATTTTTGCAAAGGGTAAGAAAGCATAATAGGCTAGAAATTAGAGATAATACAGTTTCTTGAAATGATTCTACCCAACATACCACATTTAGTTCTGTAAGCTGTTAACTGCAGAAATATTCATTGTGAATGGTGCCTCCTGGAGGTGTGCAATGAATAGTTACCTATTCCTTTTTGATTTTGTGAAGAGTTCTGCTGCCAGTAAACAATTATTTTTTTTCCTTTGGCCAAACATTTTACCTCAACAAATAAGATAAAAAAAAGTAAATTTTGTCATATAAAGCACTACCATAAAGTATACTGATTAATTTCATAAATATTGAATGTACAATTTAGTGAATTAGAAATGTATGGTTCAATGCATATATACCTAATTTGTAATTCGGAAGCTGTAAAGCATTATAAGGATATTGCTTTGCATTAAGTGACATGCATTATATTCTGCCTTGAAACACTTTATATATTTAGGATTTTTAATTATTCCACTCAACCAATTATATCTAACTAGAATTATTCTAGAATTTTTGAAAATGTCAATTCAGTTTAATGTGAGAAAATGACATTTGACTGGAATCTATTATAACTGACATTGTGGCTGTTTTGATTTTTCAGTGCTGAACACAGATATCATTTATTTTAATATTTCTTTTCTCTGGCAATGTAACAAGAGGCCAGTAAGCCAAGGCTTATAAATAAAGCATGTGCTTGTTTCATTAATACTTCCATGATTAGCTGTTTGGGGACTTATGGATATGTTGCAGGGAATAGAAGTTGAACTAGGGTATAGATTTCCTCAAATAGAGCCAGATGTCATGTAAATTTGTAAAAAGGAAGAACTTGTATTGATTTTCATATATTTTATTATAACCATAATAATAAGAAAATACTCAAAATTTCTTGTTTTGTTAGTCCAAGGAAAATAAAACAAAATAAAATATGATTGCTTTATTTAAAAGTATCTCATAATTGTGTGGTGGTGAAAAAGATATTCTTTTATGCTAAAAATATTTTTGTGGGTATGTGTATTTGTAAAATGACAGAAAATTAGTAATAAAGCAAAATAAACTCCCAGTTAGTATATTAATCATTTGATACAATTTGGTATTCATGTACTTGCATTCACACACACATACACACACACACACACACGCACACACTTGGTGAAGACAAAATGATTACCTTAACATTTCCAAGGCTATCACTTGGTTTGGATTTACTTTGTGATAGTCTGCTGATAGGTGAGAAAGAGTGAAGGCATATACAGTTATAACAACAGAAATACAAATACTGCACTTCCTGTGTCTCTGATAATTTGTGATTTTGCATTTGGATGATTACATACATGCTTTATTGCATAGGAATTTTTCTGTTATATGTTACTCAAATTTTTTGATAAAACAAGGATCATGGAAAAGTAAGTTTTTGAATAAATACAGATTTTGATTTAATTTTAAAACAATATTCAATATACCATGTGATAAAGATTAAGCTCCTTGGATTTTGTTTCTCTACTTTATCTTTCACCAGATGTTCATTTATCAGTGGTGATACCTAAAATCTAGTATTCTTTTCTGTAAGATGAATAGTAATCTTCAGAAATAATATTTTAAATATTTAATAGCTAGGGAGACATGAACCATAACATGAAATCATAAGAAAATCTGTCAATCACATTGGGCAAAGAACCTGAATATCAGTTCGTGTAATATCTACTTTACATGTGAGGTGAGATGAATGTAAGAATTGAAATTAAATAAGATAATATATGTAAAGAAAAGAATGCTTAACACATATTGACTAAGTTAACAAATGTTAGCTGAGTGTTTTATTTCCTTATTTAGCTGACCTCTCAACATTAATTGAAGAAACCATGTAAGTTAGATATTGAAAATGTTGAGAATTGAGTCAAGGACTGATAAAATAAAGGAGCAATTCTCAAATCTTGTTTAAATCCTCAAAGGCAAGGTAAATATTGCAAAACATATTTCTATGTACAATCATGAAATTTAGAATGTAAATTTTGTGAAAAATGGAGGACAGACACCAGGAATCAATAAATTTCTTGCTTAATCATGACCTCTTCTTGAGCTTATTTGAAGTTCCCTGATTGCCAAAATAAACCTTGATAAGTTAATGCCTGTGCAGAGAGCACATTCTAATCTTCCTAGAAAATCGTATTGGAAGACACTATGATTAGGAATGCATCCTCAGGTTTAACTTTATCCTTAAACACTAGTGAGTAAATTTCAAAAGCATAGGAAGAAAAATTCAATAAAAATGAAAATTTCTCTCAAAAGTAACTGCTTGAGGAGTTTACTATGGCGTATTCAAATTAGATATAAATCACAAAGCAATTTGTTGAGGCTTTCCAAAGGTTTACCAACCTGAATGACATAAGAACTTCTATTTTAAAACTTCCATTACCAGCTGTGAATATCTATCCTATGCAGCAGTTTACAATCTTTAATAGCTTCTTATATCATTAGCTTCTCAACTAAATTCCTCTTGTAATGAAATGTGGTCATATGACTAACTTCCGGCCAATGGAATGTAGATGTGAGTGATCAGGACCACTTCTGAGGCCTGGGCCATAATAGCTTTCATTTTCTCTTTCCAATCTGTTTTACTCAATGTGCAATGGAGTAAGAGGTGTATTCCACTTGAAAGCCACATTTTGCAAATGATGGGGCCACTGACAGCCTGGGTCTCTGAGAAATTTTAGAAATTTTAGAGCAAAATCTATCTGAAGCAACACAAAAATGTTTGCAAGGTCATTGAAATCATTTTCATCCTCACTAGTAATGCATGTGAATTTTCCTTCTTGAGTCTCAGCTGAGAGCATGCCATCATAATCCCAACTTTCTGTCTAAAAACCCTGACTTTGGATTTTTTCTCCCTAGCATGTGAGATCACTAGAAATTCTACCTAGGTTTTACTTTTCTCACCTGCCACTCTTCCTATCTTCTCAGTTTCTCATCCCATGAAACTTTAGAATAAACAAATCTCAAGTGGAAATAAAGCTCAAAATATTGTGTTTTCTCCTTTCTCTGTTGTAGCCCCTTTTTCCTGGGATCATAACTCACAAATCCTGGCTGCTCTGTAGCCCAAATTGTCATGAGTCTTTGCCAGTACAGTGAGACTGCTGAGAGTTCTGCCCAACTTTTTGTTTCTTAGATGCCACTTTCCTTTTAGATTCGTCTTCTGTTGATGCATGGAAAGGAAAATAGAAGGTTCACTTCAATAAATTTGCCTTTTCTCTGAGATTTGATCTCCCAAATTCTAATACCTTGATTGCTTTGCAATGTCATCTAAAATTTGTTTTTCATTGTTTTCTACTTTGTTTTATTTCTGTTTTATTCAGTGATTATGGTTGTTTTTGATAGAAGGGTTGGACTGAGACGAGCTGCTTTGTATATTCAGGTGCAAAAGGGTTTAGATTTTCTCTCATATATGGGTGGTTCTCTCTTTGTAGACTGACAGTAACTTACCTCAGTTCTGATATTACAGATTGCACTTACTTACTGTTTCATTGGTGGCCATTAGATTTCATGCCCTAAACAGAAGGCCATTCCAGGGTCCTCAGGGTCATGTTCCTCTTCTGTACTCTGTACTGCTCTTCATCTTCCCCAATATTTCTCTTATTTCTATAAATAAGAGAATTTTTTCTCTATAAATAAGAGAATAATTTCTATAAATAGAAAAATATATTCTAATATATGTTCACCATTTTTACCCAGATTAGTTATTCTCCCCTCTCTTCAGCTTTCCTTGACCCTACAGCTTGCTCATATCTATGTTTTAACATATTTATAAAACAGCTACTGTATGTCAAGGATTGTGCTAATAAGTGAAGATTAATAACTATTTTAAAATTTTGACATATGTTTATTAGATGTCTCCAGATGTACGGATTTGACATTTTGAATTCCTTAAGTAGTATGTATACTTCTGCATGTTTTAAGGCATATTATTCGTACCTATTGAACATCTGTAATACAATAATCTGAAATAGGAAATGCACCAAAATCTAAAACTTTTCGAGCATGGACATGAAGTTAAAAGTAGAAAATTTAATACCTAAGTACTTAGTACAAACTTTGTTTCATGTACAAAATTATTTAAAGTATTGGATAAAATTATCTCAGCTTATGTGAGTAAAGTATATATAAAACATACGCAAATTTTGTTTTTAGACTTTGATCTCATCCGCAAAGTATCTTATTATGTCTGTGTAAATATTCTAAAATTCAAAAAAGCATATCTAAAATCTGAAACAATTTTTGTCTCAATAATGTTGGATAAAGGAGATCCAACTCATATTGTCCATTTTATTTGTTGTTATCCCAAAATGCAGTAACTTAAAACAATAATGTATAATTATCTTTTGTAATCCTGTGTGTTGAGTGGCCTAAGCTGGGCAATTCTTTCCTGCAGTCGCTATTACTGCTGCAGTCATGTTGATGGCTTGACTGGACTGAATGCCCAAGATGTCTCACATGGATGGCTTTCAGTTGATGTTGACTATTGGCTGGCCTTCATCAGGACTGTTGACTTCCTAGGACTCAGGCATGGTCTCAACATGCTGGCTGGGTTCCTAGAGGCAACCTCATGACAGTGTTCCATGATGGCAGAAGTGGAAGAGAACAGTCTATTAAAACCTGAGCCTGGAAAATGTTGCAGAATCAGGGCCACATGTTCTCTTGGTTAATGTAGCCCAATAGACAAAGCCCACTCTGATTCAATGACAAGGTATACAAATGCCATCTGTCAATGGGGGGCTGTCAAAAAATTTGTGGCCATTTTTATTTCACTATATACAGGCATGCATGTGTTTGTGCATTTATAACTACCTAGTAAGTTAAAATTTCAAAGATAGAAAGTAACAGTAGAACATTAATTTCCTTCCTTCCTTTCTCTCCTTCCTTCCTTCCTTTCTTCCTTCTTTTCTTCCTTCCTTCCTTCCCTCCCTCCCCTCCTCCCTTCCTCCCTCCTTTCTTTTTTTTTCTTTTCTTTCCTTTTTTTTTTCTTTCTTTCTGGCAGGTGTCTTGTTCTGTAACCCAGGCTGGGGTACAGTCATGTGATCTTGACTCTCTATAACCTTGGTCCCCGGGCTCAAACGATCCTCCCAAGTAGCTGAGACTACAGGCGTGCACCACCAAACCAAACCCAGTTTTGTTTTTTTTGGTATTTTTAGTAGAGACAGGGTTTCTCCATGTGGTCCCATCTCTACCCTGTCTCATGTTGAGTTGGAACTCTTGAACTCAAGTGCTCCACCTGACTCAGCCTCTCAAAGTGCTGTGATTAGTGGCATGAGCCACCATGCTCAGCCAGAGCATTTCTTTTTTCCTTCCTAAATCTCACTCCTTTTTTTTCAAATATTATTATTAGTTGGTCATTATTTATGTGAGTCTTATTCTACTTACTAAGTATATTTCCATTTTATTTATTTTTACATTACTAGAACAAGTATGTTTTTTTCTGAAAATTACTATTTTCATTTCACAATACATAACATAGAAAAAAATATATATATAATAGCAAATATTTAATGTGAACCCCAAAATATCTGAGACATGTGTCAATCAATTTAGAATATGTATTTTTCCACGGTTAAGAACAGATCTGTGACACAGCCTCAGGCAGTTCTGACAACACATATCCTAGGGGGTCTGTGTAGAGATTACTTTTGTATATTTTAGAGAGACATTGTACATCAGTAAATATATATAAGATGTATGTTGGTTTGATCTGAAAAGGCAGAACCACTTGAAAGAGAAGCTTCCAAAAGATAGGTAGATTTAAAGATTTTCTGACTGTCAATTGGTTGAAAGGGTCAAGTTACTATATAAGGACCTGGAAGCAATAGAAAAGAATGTATGGCTCCTGATAAGGGGTTACAGAGACCAAAGTTTTATAGTGCAAATGAGGCCTCCAGGTAGCAGGCTTTAGAGAGAATAGATTATAAATATTTCTGTATCATATTTAAGGTCTTTGTTGATGTTTTTATTATTTAGGCAAGACCAATAGGTCAGGAAATAATTGCTATTGGAAAGATAGTGTGTTACACTCAGAGATTCTAAGAGAAGGTGGCATGCCAAAACACTAGCTTTGAGAAATGAAGGTTTAAGGTAGCATGGCCACTGTTTATACTTCTAGGCTGAAACCAGCCAGACATGTATGTCTACACTGATAGGGGTCAGGGAGCAAAGTCCTGGGTCTGGTACCAGTCCCCCAGGGTTAGAGCATACAGCCCAAGAATGCTGAGCTGATCCTTGCCTCTCTGAAAATTTTCAGGAATGAAGCTAATCAACTGGGTAGGCTTTATACCACAAACCCTCAAGGACATCAAATAATATAAAAGCAAAAACCCTATCCAAAGGACAACAACCTCAAGGATTAAAGGAACATCAGCCCACACTGGTGAGAAAGAATCAGTGCAAGAACTCTGGCAGATCAAGTATCTTCTTACCCAACCCAGAGTATTTTGTTACCTCCGAATGACCACAGTAGTTCCCTAGCAATGGATCTTAAGCAGGCTGAAATGACAAGTATAGAATTTAGATTCTGGATAGGAACAATGATCTTCAAGATTCAGGAGAAAGTCAAAACCCAATTCAAGGAATCTAAGAAATCCACTAAAACAATATAAGAGCTGAAAGATGAAATAGACGTTTTAAGAAAGAACCAAACTGATCAGGTAGAGCTGAAAAACTTGCTTCCAGAACATTAGAATATTCTCACAGGCATTAGCAGCAGAATCAACCAAGCTGAGGAAAGAACATGAAAGCTCCAAGATTGATTCTTCAAGTCAACTCAGTCTAACAAAAATAAAGTAAAAATAAAAGAATGAACAAAATCTGAGAAATATAGGATTATGTAAATAAACCAATCCCAGTATTCATTGGCATCCCTGAGAGGCAAAGGGAACAAGCAACTTGGAAAACATATTTCACAGCATTTTCCATGGAAACTTCCCCAACCTTACTAGAGAGATTGACATTAGCATTCAGGAAATGCAGAGAATCCCTCTGAGTTACTACCCAAGAAGACCATTCCTAAGAAACATAGTCATTAGATGCTCCAAGATCAATGTGAAAGAAATAATATTATAGGCAGCTAGAGAGAAGGGGCAAGTCACCTAGAAAGGGAAACCCCATCATGCTAACAGCAGCCCTTTCAGCAGAAACGCTATGAGCCAGAAGATATTGGGGACCTGTATTCAACATCCCTAAAGAAAAGAAATTTCAACCAAGAATTTCATATCTAGTCGAACTAAACTTCATAAGCAAAGGGAAAAAACTAAATATCCTTCCAGATAAGTAAATGCCAAGGGAATTTGTTACCACTAGACCTGCCTCACAAGAGGTCCTTAAAGGAATGCTAAACATGGTTAAAAAAAAAAAAATCACTGTCATTGACCACCACAAAAACACAACTATTGATGTATAAAAAAACTACACAATCAAGTCTCAATAATGACCAGTTAACATGATGACAGGATCAAATATGCACATATCAATATTAACTTTGAATGTAAATGGGCTAACTGCCCCACTTAAAAGGCACAGAGTGTTATGTTAAATAAAGAAGAAAGTCCCAAGTGTATGTTGTCTTCAAGAGACCCATCTAACATGCGATGAATCCCATATGCTCAAAGTAAAGGGGTGGAGAAAAATCTACCCAGCAAATGATAAACAAAAAAGAACAAAGATTGCTATTCTAATCTCAGAAAAAACAGACTTTAAACCCACAATGACCAAAAAAGACAAAGAAAGGCATCACCTAATGATAAAGGGTTCAATTTACAAGAAGACTTAACTTCCCTAAATATATATGCACCTAACACTGGAGCACCCAGATTCACTAAGACAAGCTCTTAGAGACCCTACAAACAGAATTAGATAAGCATACAGTCATAATGGAAAATTTTAATACCCCACTGACAGTATTAGAATGATCATTGAGTCAGAAAACTTACACAGATATTCAGGACCTGAACTTGTCTCTTGACCAGATGAACTTAACAGATATCAACAGAACTGTCCACCCAACAACAACAGAATATACATTTTTCTCATCAGCACTTAACACATACTTTACAATTGATTACACAATCAGCCATAAAACAATTCTCAACAAATTTTTTAAAAAACCCTGAAATTATGTCAACCACACTCTTAGACCACAGTGCAATAAAAATAAAAATCAATACTAAGAAAATCTCTCAAAATCACACAACTACATGGAAATTTAAAAATCTGCTTCTGAATGACTTTTAGGTAAACAGTAAAACTAAGACAGAAATCAAGAAATTATTTGAAACTAATGAAAGCAAAGATGAAACATACCAGAATCCCTGAGACCTAGCTAAAGCAGTGTTAAGAGGAAAGTTTATAGTGCTAAACACCCACATCAAAAAGTTAGAAAGATCTCTAAACAACCTTACATCATACTAGAAAACAAGAGTAAACCAGGAAAACACTAGGTGACACTAGGAAAAGAGACACTAGGAAAACAAGAGTAAACCAACCAAAGAAAAGAAACCCAAAATCTGAGCTGAGCTGAATGAAATTGAGACACACAAAAAACGTGAAAAAGATCAATAAAACCGAAACATGATTATTTGAAAGAATAAATAAAACATGATTACAGGCATAGAAAATAAAACAAGAGATAACCTGAGATTGGCCATGCTCTCTACCCGGGTTGTGGAACCATAAGAACTTAAAAACATCATCTTGTCAGTGAGTCCTACAGAGTGAAGGTTGAAAAATAAAACTTGCAAAACTATCTGGTGAGGGCAGGCCAGATATTTACAACCTTATAATTGAGGACTGTGAGGTGAAACATAGTCAGTCACTTCGGTAGTCTTACAAGCCGAAAGATTCCCATAATGTGCAATGGAAATGTGTTGCTGCCATGAGGAGTTAGAGGTTGATTGAATATAAGGGCTATCTACCCACGCTCACAATCAAGGGTAGGATCTTGAAAGAATATGACCACGCCCACCTCACAAAAACTATTCTCAGCTTTACAATGTGAGAGAAATATTGAATATAGAAATATGTAATTTATGTTTCTTTATATGGTGCAAAAAAAGATCCTGGAGTGCTGACATTCCCTTATTCACAGTTACTTACAAGAAACCCAATGAACCATTAATTTAGAGCTCCTTTTAACTGGTACAGCCCTCACTCCATGCAGGTTGCTAAGACTACAGAACTTCAAGAGCACCTGACTGAGGAACTAGGGAGGAAATGGGTGGAGATCATCTGTCTTAAGTTTAGGCTCTGCAGATAAAGAGCCTGAATCTCCCTACTCATCCTGGAAGAATTCTCATCATTTACTCATAGGAGACTACCTTTAGTAGAAGGAAAGTAGAAAAGCAAGAGAGGGCAGGGCAAAAATGTTAAGTAAGAATGTAGCTTTATCCTCAACCCCAAGGGGACCTCTAAAGCTAAATTATAACCAGAGTTAGTCCAGCGGGGAGGCTGGTGAAGGGAAGGGAGTGAAGGAGGTGGGGAAGCCTTTAAAAAAAATCATATATTAGCTGAATTACTAATAAGAAGAGGCTGGAGCACAATTTATATTCCAAGGAATCTCCCTTAGGCACAAGTCAATTTTCCAGAGAAGGGGACAGCCATCAGAAATTAGCAAACCATATCCACAGCTGGATATGGACATATTAGCCAGGTAAAGGGCACCTGAGTGGACATCCGTAGCATGTATAAACTGTCTCTTTAGTTATTTTCTTAATATGATGCATATATTTTACTATGGATTTTGCAGGATCAGTTTTAAATCAATCCTCTTCATTATCTACAATACTTACTTAATCTATCCTAGTTCTGCTTTAATTCACCTAAATACATTTCTTTTCCTGACAATAACCTAAGGAGATTTTATATAGAGTTGGGTCCATATGCCTTTGAGTAAATGAAAAATATCATCTTCCAATATAATGGGAACTAATTCTTGAAAATTGTATGCTTTCATAATTTTTTGGTTCCAATTCTTTATTTTTTTCATTTCTTAATATAGTTAAGATCTGTCTTCTTTGTGTCTCCAAACATTCTTACACTTCTTTTTCTTATAAAAGTGATAATTATGTTTATTAGTAATTCTACTCAAAATCACTACAGGGATAGATGAAGTTTTTCACTATGAAACTAACAATAATTGATCATTTTTGCCTCTCATTAACATATAGAAGATATAAAGATGAGGATTGAGTAATAGAACACAGCAGAGAAAAAAAAACCCAAAAGTGAATGATAAAGACAAATATTTGAGCTAGGCTTATAGATTTATATGAAGAATTAGGCTTGAAAAATAGTTTAATTTCACAAAAATGAACTAAATAATAAAAACATCTAAAACATTGTGAATCTATAGTTAAAAGTAACAATTTAATCAACCTTTTTGAAATTACTATAAAATAAGAACATGAATGTCTTGAAGAAAATCATAGCCAACTTTTCAGAATTTAAGTAAAGGAAATTAGCTTGTTTTTAAAATGTAGAAATCTAAGAATTCATAAATCTATAGTTGGTGCTCAGAGACTTTTGATTATTGCTGTATAACCCAATTAGGAACTTATGTTCTAGTGATTATATCCTATTATTAAGGAAAATAAAATGTTTCAGTAAGAAATTCTTCTCTGTGAATTGCATTTGGTTTTAATTTAATAGTTGATATGGATTTTCTCATTTATGAAATGAAATAAAAACAACTCGTTTTCTGTCCATTAGGTGCCTTTCTTATAGATATGGAGTAAATAGTACTTTAAAATATCAGTGGCTTTATGCACATAAAGTGATGATGCAGTTCTCTTTAAATTAGTTAGGAAAGTGCTTAATGATGTAAGACTTTTGACCTATATCTTACTCAGTTGTGTGAAACTACACAGAGATTTTAACCTTATTTTAAACCATAGGTCCATAGTGGTGTATTCTTACTCTGGTCTTTATACACATACAACAAAGGTTTTACTTTAACCTGTATTTATTAAAAAAAAAAAAAAAAGTAAGAGATTTCATACCATCAATTTTAGGCAGACCAGTTTATTCAGGATTTAGTAAAATTACACCCACATGAAGCATTTGATTTTTCGGGGGAAAGTGGTAAGGACTTGCTGTAACATAATGATTTTCAACCTTGGTTGCATCTGGGAAAATTATGGCAAAATTTTAAAACATAGGATTTCCTGGGGCTCATCCCCAAAGATCCTGGTTTAATTGGCTGATGTGTGGCTTGATCATTTAAAATTTTTAAAACTCCCCAGGTATTTATCATGTGTACCTAAGGGTACAAACACTGGAAAAGCTCATCTATAAATGTCTAGGCTATTTTAAAGACTCAGTTTACCTGCAGGTAGGTAATATGTTTGAGTTTCAATAAGCTCCACTATGAAGACTATCTTCTTTGGACCTCACCTCTGGGAAATGCTCTTTGGAGTTATGAGCTTGTGGCATTTGTTTCATAAATGATGACATTTAGAAACAATATTGACAATATATTGTTTTGTGGATTTAAAAATATATATTAATTAAATCACTATAATGTACTAGTCTAGAATTTGCTTTGTCACTTAACATTGTTTCTAAATTTCATTCATGCTGCTATGTATTTAATTCTCATCACATTTAAAGAGTATAATTTTATACTAATACAATATATTTTATTTTGTTTTTGATACATATTTGGTAATTTTTGGTTTGTTTATTATTACAGATATTACCATGATTAACACTTACATATGTATCTTGTAGCTCTAGGGGGCTTATCAAAAAGTGGAATTCCTGGCTTGTAAAGCATGTATAGTTTCACTTTAATAGATAAGTGCCTAATTAATTTTCAAGTAGTTGTATCATTTTACTTTTTATTAGCCTAGGATCATCCATCAGGGAATTTAGAAAATCTTGCATAAAGCCCAAAGAGAAATGGAGGAATAAATCCAAATGTATCGGTTATCATGAAAAAGAGAAATATACTAAAACCTCAGTGCTACAACAGAAGTGGTCATGCCACAATTAAGGCTTTGTCTTTTGTTCTCCATATCCTTACTCGTGATATAAATACAAAGTTTAGAGCTTACCCAGGCTCTCTGAAATTGCTGATATACAAAGAAGCCATCAAACATGTCATCAGACAAGTAGTATATTGCATCTTAGCCCAGATTTACTTGTCAAAGTCTGAGTTCCTAGCAAGCCAAATGCTATTAAACAATCCAGGTTAGAATGTATAACTGGCTTAGGATGCTGAGAACTTGGAGATGTTTATAAAACGATTGGCTATATACTCTTGATCTGACTAAGAACAATTATTTGTGCTGAAATTTTCTTAGTAGCTTTGGAAAGTGGAAATGCTGCTAGATGGCCCTTCCCACACTCAGTTCTCTGCTATTCGTGGGCATGCTGCTGCTACTTGGCCCAGTTTTACAGCTATTCTGCTACATGCTGCCACCTCTGTGCTTTCCTCTTCTTTTCTGTGCCAATAATCACAGCTGCTGCTGTTTGCTGCCTGCTTTCCCAGATGTTTTTTTATATTTAGGATGGCAACAGGAGTAAGACAAAGCTGTGGTGATTTCAGGGAATTGATAAATGAACAACAGAAAGCTAGACTTGGAGTGTTTTACAAATATTCTCACCATTTTCCGGTGACCCTTGGGGGTGGTTTCTAGTTCCCCACCATCCGTGGAATCTTACTTCATTACTTGGCCCTTTTCATTCACTCAGTAAATACAGTTTTAAATTTTACAGATGAGCTACAATTCAAAAACTTTGTTGTAGCAGAAGAGTGATAGTACCATTTCTTATGCTCTCTTTCTAAACACTGCGGTACAATTTATTAAAATAGACAAGTAAGTACACACCTGTATACATTACATATATATGCATAATTTTCTAATTACCACTCAGTTCAAGATATAAGAATTTTTATTTCTCCACCAGATTCCCTTTTGTCCTTTTCTAGGCAATATCTATGTTTATTCACCATCAGACATTACCACTATTCTGACTTTTATTACTACCAATTAGTTTTGTCTGGTCTTAAATTTTATATAAATGGTACATACAGCATTTTATGGTGAAAATTATTACCTGTATAAAACCATAACCTTTATACTTCAATGGAATGTGATAGAGAAGAACAAGAACAAGTAAATCTAAAATCAGGCTTAATGTGCTGGATGGAATATAATGGTATCTATTTTCTAGCACAAGTATAAACTTTGGTTCTATACATCAAAGAGACCAGGCACTTGTCAAAAGTTATCATTATAATAACACAACAGATGTTGTGCTTAAGAAATTAAACAGAAACTGAATTTATGATTACCTATAAAACCTTATCTTGAATATC
This sequence comes from Saimiri boliviensis, assembly GCF_048565385.1. NCBI lineage: Eukaryota > Metazoa > Chordata > Mammalia > Primates > Cebidae > Saimiri > Saimiri boliviensis. Next base: position 151,280,046 of record NC_133451.1, read on the forward strand.
TACAATTTTGCAACTGAAACAGAAAATTTCATGAATATTATCACATAACTTGAGAGCAAATTTAAATGCAGAGGTAAAAGTGAAATATAAATATGCAAATGTATTTATGAGTTTGAGCAAATTTGCGCTAAAGAAGTCAGATTCACATCTAACCGTGAAATTTCCTAGTCTAGTAAACATAGAAGTTGATGTTGATTATTCTATTTTTTATTAACTGTCTAAATACTTATCTGCAGAAAGCTTTTGAAAACATAGAGAGCAAATATATAAAGACTTTGCAAGAGACCTTTAATGAACTACATTTGTTAATTTTTGTGTTCAGCTAATTTAATATGTTAGAGGAAAATTACTTTATTATGAAAAGCATTGAATTCTTAATATATACAAGAAGAAAAAAGTTAAATGTGTCATAATTTTTCTCTGTGTTCTAGAATCTAGAGTTGATTATATTTTGTTAAGTGAGTTTTAAGAGTTAAGTAAAATGGGTTAAGAAATACAGACTATATAGAGCATACTTTTGTGCAATTTTAACTTCTCAGTTACGTTGAGAAGATATCCTTTTCTATTATCTATTATTTTTAACACCTGCCCCACAGAAAATGTTTTTCATCATTTTCTATGCTTTAAGTAATATTCTCAGGATTAAGAAATATTTCTGCTATTGCCTCAATCCTTCATTAAAATTTAATATAGACAAATGCATGAATTAATTTACAGTCCTAGATTACTATTATATAACAACTCTAGATTTTAAGGATTAATTTTTTTTGAATTCAATTTGAAAATATATTAACACATTTTTAATAATCGTATGCAGTTTAAATGAAATTCAAAAAGGAAAAAAGTGCTAATTTTATTCAAATACATTACATAATGTCCTAAGAGTTTTTAAATCACAGAATTCTTACAATAACTCTCTGAAGTGGGTACAATTATGAATACCGACTGAATATTAAGACACAGAGACAATATGTAAAATTTCCAAGGCCATGTATTTGGTAAATGGAGGAACTTGGATTCAAACTTGAGACTGTGCTCTTAGCAGCTGTATAGTCTCTTAACAATAAAAGCTAGCTTTGGAAAACTTATCCTATAGTACAGGCATCAGCACATTCTTTTTTCCTTTGAAAGAGCCTCATAGTAAATATTTTAGGCTTTGTGGGTTATATGGTCTCTGTCACAACTATTCAACTCTTGTTGTAACATGAAAGTAGCATAGATTATACATAAATGAATTAGCATGATTGTGTTCCAATAAAACTTTATTTATGGTCACAGAAGTCTAAATTTTATATAATTTTTAGATGCCACAGAATGTTATTTTTATTTGATTTTTTTTTTTTTACCCAACTGATATGGTTTGGCCATGTCCCCACCCAAAATCTCATCTTGAATTATAATCCCCATAATCCTCCTGTGTCATGGGAGGGACTCAGTGTAATTGAATGAGGGGGGTGCTTTCCCCCATGCTGATCTAGTGATAGTGAGTGAGATCTTATGAGATCTGATGGTTTTATAAGCATCTGACATATCCCCTGCTGTCACTCACTCTCTCTCCTGTGGCCCTGTACAGAGGTGTCTTTCCACATGATTTTAAGTTTCTTGAAGCATTCCCCACCATGCTGAAGTGTGAGTCAATTAGATCTTTTTCTTTTTTAAATAAGCCAGTCTGGGAAGTTCTTTATAGTAATAACAGTATGAAAAGACTAATACACCAACCACTTGAAAATGTGAAAATCATTCTTTGCTCATGGGTCATACAAAAACAGGCAGTTGGCCAATTTGCCCTGCAGTCTCTCCTTTGCTGGAGTATAATGTAGTGATAGCAAGAAACCTGAAACATGGAAGAGAAAATTACTTTAGATGATGATGAATTTAGAAGCAATTGGCATGTCTCTATTGAGATCAATAATTTTCACTTTATAGTTAAAATATTTGCTTTCTTAGCATTCTCATTTCTTCTAATCACTCTTCAGGCAAGTCAGATAATCTTAAAATACAAATAGCTCATTTTTCACATCGAAACATTTGTATGTTTTAATGAAGTTAAATCATACATTAACATAAAGGGATGAAACAACAGCAGACACATAAGAAACTAGATATTAAAGGTGAATACAAAGTTTTTCATGGCCAACAAACATTTCTTAGAACAGGAAGAATATAAATTAGTATCACCTTTCATTAAATGAAAGCACAGTCAGAGTTTAAAGATTTATTACTGAGGGTGTACAATATTAAAGCAGATGTGCTCATGCAAAAATCAAATAAAATGATTGGATAATCCAAAAAGCAAAACACTACTGTGGTAAAGCTGAAAAATTAAACATTGATTAATAAAAATCAGATCCTGAGGAAATATTTTTGTATCTCCTGTCTCTTTCAAATGATTCAAGAAAATCTTTCAGGAATCTAACATCTGGTAAATTTGACATCATTGGTTAAAAATAGTATTTAGAAATTATTATATATTTTACTTTTAATATGCCCTTCTTTTCCTGTGAAAGACTAATAAAAGAGCAAATAGCTGCTGATTTATTTAATTATAGAGTAGCTCAGTAAAAGTATGTGAATATTGCTCTCAACATGTTTAAAAATAAGTATTTTTCTTGCTTTAAAAAATTTGGAGTTTATTGCTTCTTGGCATTTTAGCTAAAATCACGTGTAAAAAATTGGAGTTCTTTTTTAAGGACATTTCATAACTTTGCATTGTGATATTTGAATCACAACTGCATTTAGAATACTGTGTAAAACCATTTCAGTGACCAGTGACACAGACCTTTCTCCATTGTTTGGTTAATTGGTACTTCATGTGAAAGTCTAAAAACAAGAAATTCACTGCTAGTATCATGGAAATACTAATTGAACCTGAAATACAGAATCAAGTGAGCTAGATTCCATTTATAAAATAAAATTCAGAAGAGATATATTCAATTGTTAAAATGATTTTAAAAACTGATAATAATGTAATAGCTCTGAAATCCATTTAAAAAAATCATCTTGGATAAAGAAAGGATATTTTGATACCTGTCTCTATGTTTTCCAATCTCTGTTACTCAGAAAAAGCATGGTGGTGGTGAATCATAATGAAAGACTGAATACGATTTGCATCCAATTTGACAACCGGGTGCAAATTGAGTAAGTGAACTAACTGCCAAACAAAATATCTAAGTGCTTCAAACTTCACTGAGAACCAGCACCTTCTGTCTGGGTGACTGCTTGTCCTGAAAGGGGAAGGTCAAAATCTGAGTTATCTCAATTTTCTTGCTGAAGTTGTGGTCATCTTACATCAATACCCATCTGCTTGCCTTAACCATTTCTGAGCAAATAGGTGTACCAGATAGAAGTATCTTGTTCAAAGATGAGTTAGAACCAAAAAAATTCAACACTGAAGAGGTAAACAGATGCTATAGGAAAGGGAGGAGGAATCAACACAATAAACAAAATTCCTATGAATAACACGCTTCAGAAAGAAAATAATTCAGCCCAGGGAACAAAGAAAATTACATAAATAAGTCTCCATGCCCTTAAATAAATTGAAGAAAAAAAGTTTTTAATCTAAAAAGAAACTTAAATAGAAGATTTAAAAATTGCAGTAGAAATTTTGAAGAAGGAGGGGAGCCATAGCAGATAAAACATAAATAAACAAAGCACAAAAAAATAGGAAGAGAATTACATATTTATTATAAAAATGAAAGTTACATTGGAACCAAAAAGAAATAAAATAATACTAATTAAAACAGAAACAGGAATAAGAACAAACCAGGAAAAAATATGTACAATAAAATAGTTAAACCTAATTGATAGGTGTGATTAATAATATAGTAGACATGGATAAAACAAAGAAAATCAAACCTGAATGAGATTGAATTTCTTAAAACAAAAAAAAGAAGAGAATAACTCTAAGAAAGCTAATGGAAGAAAAAACTATCCCTTGAAATAATAGAAAAATGGAATCTCTAGTCCAAACATGTAAAATGTATTCTACAAAATGCTGATATAAAATAATGAAAAGTGAGACACGTGCTGTTAAAATTATTGAGCTTGAAGGATCAAGAACGAATCTTATGCTCTTCAGGCAGAAAAATCAAGTTGCATATAAGATGAAAGTACAAAATAACTGGATTCAGGATTCTCTTCGGCCAGTTAATGCCAGCAGTTAAGCAATAGATACATACAGAGAGATTGTTCCAGGGAAGAAATATATCCTAAAAATTTTATAACAATCATATTTTTATTTATATTAATGTCAACAGATAGCCTTTTTAATTTAGACATAATCAATGAAAGGAGCTATTGGTAAACTTTTCTTTACAAAGAACAATTATTTGGTTAAGATAGTCAATCAACTAAGATGGATCATTGTATAAAAATCAGGAATGAGAAGCATGGTTTGAGAATGATTGGTAATTTGTATAGAAATAAAATCTAAATATAGAACTCCATGACCATGACTTTGGAGGTCACAGACTTAGAAATGACAATAATGTAAACCTTTATAGTGGGAGAAAAACATCTTGATAAATTAAGGTCAGGAAGTTGGGGAGGCTATAATGTACCTCATGTTCTCAACTTTCAAAGCAAAAGACAACAAGACATCTCCCCAAATTATAAATCTTAGCAGTTTATACATATTTTAATTAAAACTTTAAGGTACACAGTAAAATAACTACTTGAAAGAGAAATAATTTACAGCCTAGAACAAAACCATATACCAAAACAAAAGAAAAGGGGAAAGTACCCGATGAATACAATGATGAGAGGGTAAAAATCTGAAACATTCATCACAAATATAAATTATGTAAAAATGACTTATGAAGACAACATTATGTCTAGATTGGATGATAAAACTAATTCAAAATATATTTTCTTGTTATGAAGAAAAAATAAGCCCCATGTCTTAGCTCTCTCAGTCTCCAGCTGTGTGACAGTAAGTGAGTAACTGGACCTCTCTTAGGCTCTGTTCCTTTATCTGTAGGTGGGGCTAACAGGAGTTGTGCCATGAATTGCTCTAGAGTAAAAAATAAGGGTATTTGTATAATATGTAGAAAAATGATGACTTTATAATAAGAATTTTTAAAATATTGCAAAATAAAACTTAAAAGTTGGTTAATGAGGTGATTTGTAAATAAATATAGAGACTATAGACTTTGGAAAAGGATATCTGCAGCAGTAGAAAAATTGTCAAAGATTTATGGTTAACAGACTGCAGAACTGTATGATGTCCTTTGAATGTCTCCACATAGGCAAAAGCAAAACAAAATATAAGCAACCAAAATATTTTAACCGTGGATTCCTCTGGGGTCTACGATTAGCAAATCTGAAGTAATTTACTTGAAACATAATTCTGTTGGTGTTATTTGGATTTTTCACAATGAAAATGCATGATTTTATAGGAAATTTAAAGGGAAAGAACATTTGAGAAATGGCAATAAACATTTATTTGGATCGTATCTATTGTCTCTCCTTTCACCGGTCTGTATTTGAGCATAATGATGACAAAATGACTTTGAGAATCTCCACCGTTAGTTTTATTCTTAGGCCTTGCAACTAAGAAAGCTAAAGAGTTAACTGCTCTACATGGGATCATCAGCACAGAGGCTCACCAGCTCTTTTCACTTTTTCTGTGTTCCTCACGGAAGTCCATTCTCCATTCGACTTCTTGGCTCTCCTTTCTGAGCATTAGGCTTATGCTCTCCTTCTGTTTAGCTTTCTTTCTTTCTTTCTTTTTTTTTAATTATGGTGTCTTTATTTCTGGCATATTTAGTGAAGCAGCGGATAATAAATATCGTGGGCTCTACAACCAGAATTCCTGGGTTTGAATCCTGGCTTTGCCACACAGTAGATGGCTATTTTGGCACCTTTGGTTTTTATCTATAAACCATGAAGATAAGGACCATACCTACCTCATTAACCTCAAATGGTGTTGAGAGTGAATGGAATATGGGAATGGTGTCTCAGACTTAGTATTTACTCAAAAGTACTGGGAATGGTGTCTCATACTTAGTATTTACTCAAAAATGCTATCTAGCCATTCTCTCTTTTTGTCAACATATCATCTTCCTCTTCATCATCATCGTTCAATGAGTTATTAGAAGAAGCAAAAATTCCTTTTTCTTCCTTTATAAATAACCAGTAAAATCTTCCACTGTGTTCAGTGATTGGTGAAGCAAATCTTACTGTAACTCTGAAAGAAACAGGCATCTCTCCTCACTATCTTTGTTGTCAGCGTTCCCTACTTGCAACATATCTGTGAAATGTAAATTTACAGTGTTGTGAGCCTAGCATATCTTTCTAAAGCAGTGCCTCTATTCAACCTATTCTAACGTAATCACATTATTTATTAATTTACATTTTTAAATCCCAACTTTCACTGTGGTCGTAGTTTTCTTCTCAAATAATTAATAATTTATTTCTCCTGTAGGTCAACCCATAAGTTCTTCCATGTTTTCAAAATTTCAGGAAAATCAAGTGACATAGACACTAAGCTAAAATTAATCTAGCTTAATCATATTAGACAAAAAGATTCTTTATTAGAATATTGCACATTGGCTTTCTCTAAAAGTAAACTCCCCCAAAAGAAAAAAAAAGTTTTAATGCTAATTCATTTATTCATTCACTGATCTAAAAATATTTATGGAGAATACTAATTATCAGAGAAAGTTGATATCAGTTAATTATGTAATCTTTTGTTTCCTTATTTGTTAAGAAACAGAGTAGTGATAATATTATCCTTAAAATTTAATAAGTACATTGAATTACAAAATGTAATTCCAATTAAACTAAATGATGCAATGAGAAATCAATCAACTCAATGCCTGAGATATATCAAATGTTCAATAATCTTCTCTGAGAGAATTGGCCAACACAACACATTCACCTAAAACAACCACACTGTCTACGAAGTACAAAGCCAGGTGAACAACATAGTAATTGCAAAACAAGAGTATTCAAGCCAAAAATCAACTGTAGGAATACAAAATGGTGTTGCTTATTTCCTTTCAGGTCCAAGAATTCTAGCTTGAATCTATCTATCTCCTGTAGAGTAGCTTATTGGCCTTTGCCCTATCTGGTTGCCTATCCAAATCCTATTTCCTGCCAAACTTATTTCACGATTGACATTCTTCCAGGTGCTATTGCTGCCAATTCTGCATCTTACCTGCTTTCCATCATAGGACTGTGAAGTCAGTTTATAAGAGAGACACCTCTTCATTGCCTGTGTGACAATGAGCCTGCCCCTGTGGTCACCTTGGTTTTTCACTTCCCCTATGTGGGATCTGGCTCCACTTTCAGATTGCCCTGTCTTGTATTTGGGTGTAGAGCTCATGAGATTAGTGCCATTTTTTGTTACATAAATGTTCATAGAGTGATTGTCACTTTGAACACCTTTAGCAAGCAAAAATTAATTTTCAAGTACCATGCTAAGTATTAGGGACAAAAAAAAAAATTAAAGATGGCTCATTGTCATCAAAACCATCGGCAAATTAAATATTCTTCATAATTTTTCTGACTATCTTTTACTGTTGTTCATATCCCTAAGAGAACAGAGATCCAGAATCCAAAACTCAATCTCATTCAGCCAACTTGCTGTACTAAGTTTCTTAGCATAGATGTTCAGGGGTTGTTCCAGGCAAATAATTTCAACAAGGTAATCATAAAAGTGACAACTGGCTGGGCATGGTGGCTCATGCCTGTAATTCCAGCACTTTGGGAGGACAAGGCAGGCGGATCATAAGGTCAAGAGATGGAGATCAGAGACCATCCTGGCCAACATAGTGAAATCCCGTCTCTACTAAAAATACAAAAATTAGCTCAGTGTGGTGGCACGCACCGGTACTTCCAGCTATTTGGGAAGCTAATGCAGGAGAATTGCTTGAATCCAGGAGGTGGAGGTTTCAGTGAGCCGAGATCGCCTCATTGCACTCCAGCCTGGGCAACAAGAGCAAAACTTCATCTCAAAAAAAAAAAAAAAAAAAAAAAGTAACAACCAACATTTATTGAGAGTGTATTATTACCATAGGTGTTTTACGTATGATAATTCATTTATTCCAGATAGCACTCCTAGAAGTGTTCTACCATAATTATCTCTATTTTAGTAGTGAAACAATCTAAGAACAGAAAAATTAACCCCATTCACATAGCTTGTAAATTGGAGCCATGTTTTGAACCTCTCTAGTTCAGAAAAACATGTATGTGTGTGTATACATATATACATGTACATAGATACACATATACAATCATGAGTGATTAATAGATATAGATATAGGTAGATATGGAGATATTACTAGACTACTGCAATGATAGAATATTAATCTACTAGAATACTGCATTACTATTTTGACATTCAAGTGCTTTAAATTGACTCATATACTACACCCATTCCAATAAATATATATAAGGTTTGATTTCAATGAATCTTTAAATAATATAGTATAAACATTTCCTTGACACATAACTGAAAGACCAATAACATGCATAGGCCAACACGTAGCACATATGTACTTTCATCCTCTAAATTATCTTTCTGGGTTTATACTTTTGGTGTCCAAATTAGATTTCCATAGCCTACTTATATTATTACTTATAGTTAGACTTCTCCAATCAAACATCGGACTTCATCCAAGAATGTAGGTTTCCTAAAAAGCTTGATGGTGTTGCAAATTTAAATATGATTTTGTTGATCCTGTGAGCCATAAATTTTGTTGATATAACCAATCTTATATTTTCAGATACATATACTTCACCCAGTAAACCAGGAGGAAAAGAATTTTATAAACACCACAGCATTAACATTGGAAGGGAATGGTTTCAGAAGTTAATGATTGGTATTTTTAGTGCAGGAATTGTTTCAGAGTATAAGACACATGCAATTATAAATAGATTATAATGTGTGGATCAGCTTTTTATATTTTCTTTATGTTCTCTTATTACTAGAAATTTATTACATTTAAGTTGCTACAGGTTTCCATTTTGGAGCATCAGTAGTTTAAACTTGACTAATGTCAAAGTTTATGTGTCACTTCTTATACAGATTTTTAGAGTTAGCCAAAGTAGTCCGTATCTGTGGACTTATGGATTCTCTGTATTAGCCCTATTAATGTTGTGCATTGATTTGAATCCTAGCTACATTCAAAGTCCTGAATTCTGAACTTTAGAAAAAATCAGAGATACCTAATCCTCATGTTCTATAAGCTCCAGAAAATGAGTAGTGGCAAATATATATCTATTTCCTCTCAGGGAGTCATTTCTTCAGCTCATCTTTCTCACAGTCTCTATTAATGAGCTTTCTATGCCTGGATGATTTTGGACAAGTTAAAAATCTTATTGGATATAAAGAAGCTCGTGTAGCTTGAACTTTTATCCCTATGATGTAAGAGCATGGCACTTTGAATGTGAAATTTCCTAGGAATAATTGGAAATTTATAAAGCTATGGAAAATAAGATTGTTTGAATATAAAAATAAAAATGACTTGAGCAATTAAGGTTCAGCATCACATATATATTGACTACTAAATAACAATGAATGTTAGAGCAATAATTGCCAAAGCTTAGTGTGCTATGACAATCACTTAGGATAAACAGATTCTTAAGGCCCCAGATGATTCTGGTTGACAAAATTATTAGGACCCACATTTTAAAAATTAGTTTATTAGAAGACTGCTATTCACAGGAGAAAATCTTTAAAATCCAAAAATAAGGAACATATTAACAAACCAAGACAGAGAACTGGAAATCAATGTGAGCTCTCTTTCTCAAAAAGTGCAATGAATGGGAGTCTTTAAATACCACCCTTTAGTGGTACAATGCTGTGATATGTAGCTAATTGTAGAAATGCACCTTTTAGCTCATCCTTATCAGAAAAAAAAAATCACACATAACGTTTCATTCTTGGCAGTTTAAAAATTTTACAACTGACCCAATTTCTAAATATGTGGCTAATTTTACAATTTGTTATTTGGGAATAAAACTTGCTCCTTTCTTTAAACTTACTCTGACATTGTGCAATGTGGTTTAGTCGAGATGCTAGTTATCACTTGTTGAAGTGGAATTATCATACTGTAGGTTGGCAAATACAGATTTTGCAGCTTGCAATTAAATGTCTCGTTTCTTCAATCTCAGTGAGGAAAACTGAACAGCTAGTAGATATTATAGAAGCATCAAAAAATCCACTTAGCAATCAACTTTAGCTACAAGATTTAATGACCTTGGGCAACACCAAGTTTTAGACAGTTTTGTTGATAATTTGCATTGAATTGGTAGAGTCTTTTCAGCACAACTTTCAATACTAGAGCACATTGCTATCACAATAGAGCATATTAATCATTAGTATCTCAAGGAAAATGAAAGCTGTGATGATTCTTCTGTTGTTACTTTACCTTAAAGTTTATGAGATATTTTAATCTGAAAAGTAGGGCATGTCATAGTGACTAAAACATTTAGAAAATTGCATATTTAAAAATACCTAATGCTTTAAATACATACTTTGATATATAATTTCATGACTGTTTAGTATGGCTTAATTCCTCTTTAATAAGGTAATGAGCCCTTTCTGAACATTCCTCATGTTTTATTTCTAATGAAAAAGCTCCAGATGCATCTGCTGTAGATATTATATCCAAGATACTGTCCTTTACATAGAGTAATGAAAAGCCATCTGTCTCAGTTTTATAATAATTAGAATTGTACTCTCCAAGAAAGAAATTTAAGATTTTCTCAGAATTAAAAGATATGATCTATTTTACAACCAATTTTTTGATATAAGATTATCTCTCTCTACACGGGAGGGAGGAAGAAATATTTCAAAAGAATGCTAATTTTCTTTTTAGCTATTAATATATGTTCTCTATGTTATCTGGGTTAGAGTAATAGGAAAGTTACAAGGAAGGAAACACTATTGAAAAAACTCCCTTCTGAATATAAAAAACTCATGTTTATTATATTTTAAAATATTATTGCACTTGTCTTATGTACTGATTTGTAACAAGTCCTAAATTCAGGAGACACAAATATATGTGACTTAGTAACTCATTTACATAGAAATAATACATATTAAAAGGCTTCTATTATGTTGACTGTATTCAGTAATCTTAAACAGATGTTGAACTAATTAGTCACATACTAATAAACTCTGGTGTTTGTGGTTGAAGATACAGGACTCAGGGATGCTACAGTGTGAGTGGGAAGAGAAGATAAGTTATGCTCACTAAAGAGAAGGGCATCAATTCTATAAAAGCAGCTAGCTGTCAAAATTAGATGATGAACACAACTGAGCAATATGAATTCCAGTGACCAAGTGGTATGGTACCATCATTTGGTATGGTACCAAGTGGTATGGTACCAGTCTCAGTTACCATCATTTTCGGTTTCTGATCTCAGTACATCATTCATTGGTTATGGTGCCATCACTGTCACAGATTTATTTCAGCTCATGTCATTCCAGTGAAAGAGATATCATTTGATCATTTGATATTCTAGAGGTGGCTTTTTGCACACATTTAAAGCTTTAGAGAACATGGTACACCAGGAAGACTACTGTTATGACTATCAGGAGGATAATACCAAGAGTTTGGAGTATATTCCTTAGCCAGGATACCCAAAAACCAAACCAACTAAAATCAAATAGATCAAAGAATGAACTAGATTAAAGAGTCTCATCACTTTAACCAAGCAGTTTGTTAATTCCTAATAACTGAATCTCTATAATACATGATAAATTTCTCCATGGGCAGCAAGAAGTGCCAACAGCTGCACAGATACTTTACTGTTTAGCCAATAAGTAATCTAGGGCAATTCTATTATTTAGCATAACTTTCACAAGAGAATTTAAAGTCTGTTGTGCAATCATAGCCTTTATAGTAGAATCTGTTATACAGCATATCATGGGGAATACATTTCTAATTATTGCCTCATCTACTCCAAACAATGGAGAAAAAGGACCTAATAAATGATGTCCTTTTAGAAGAGTGAAGGCCTTCTGGTAATGTTCTTTTAAACCCAAGATGTAGGTTAAGAGGAGTGGACCAATGTTCTGTTCCTGACTGATTAGGAGGCAATGGTGTGTATCATTAAAATTTCTCATATGCTTTGGGCCTTCATCTTTCATCTATCAAGATGTAAGATTAGGCATGTATAAAGCTGGCTGCAAAATACTTCACAAATAGGCCAGGTGTGGCGGCTCATGCCTGTAATCCCAGCACTTTGGGAGGCCGAGGCGGGCAGATCAAATGAAGAGAAGAGCTGGATAGGATAAGTTATGCTCACTAAAGAGAAGAGTATCAATTCTGTAAAGCAACTAGCTGTCAAAATTATATGATGAAAACAACTGGGCCGAAGAGTTCGAGACCAGCCTGGCCAACATAGTGAAACCCTGTCTCTACTAAAAATATGAAAATTAGCCAGGCATGGCAGTGCCTGCTTGTAGTCCCAGCTACTTGAGAGGTAGAGGCAGGAGAATCACTTGAACCTGGGAGACAGAGGTTGTGGTGAGCTGAGATTGCACCACTACACTCCAGACTGGGTAACAGAGCAAGACTCCATCTCAAACAAAAAAAATCTTTCTTAAATTAAAGTATACCTCATGAGGGCACACAACAGACCTCCTTTTCACCTCTGTTGTTCATAGAGGCCTAAACAAGGGGAAAAATGGAAAGATAAGAGTATCATGACAGTAGAGTATCCTTTATCCCTACCTAAGTGTGAAGGAAAAACAGAGGGGTAGAACACAAAAATAACTGAAAATTTCCAAAATCCTAATTTTACATCCCCTGCAATATTGCCGTTTACTACCGGTTTCCTTCTGACCCAGAAGGTGTAAGAGATCTCTTGCTGGAACCAAACCAGTTAATTATCAGATCCAATCTGATCCTCGACCCAGTCCTGCTACTGTTATGACTTCCAAACCCAGTTTGGGTCAAAACTTTTTTCAAAAAATCTCATAGAGCTCAAAACACAAATCTGAGCAGCTTCAGAATCCAAGAGAGAACTTAGCATGATTCCCATTTGGTGTGAAACTGTAATGGACACAGTGACCCCGGCAGGTACCTCAGTTGGGCACTCAGCTCTCATGGGGGTTGTTGGAAGCCCTATCCTATGTTGGCTCCCTCTTCTGACACCATCTGTTAGAAGAAAAACTTTACCTGAATTAAATTTAAAAAGCTTAATTGAGCAAAGAATGATTCATGAATCAGGCAGCCTCCTGAGCCAGAGTAGGGTCAGAGACTCCAGCACAGCTACCTTGTAGAAGAAGATTTATGAAGAGGAAAAGAAAAGTGACAAAGGAAAATGGAAGTCAGGTACGGAAACAGCCAGAATGGTTATAATGGCTATAGCTCGGCATTTGCCTTGTTTGAACAGGCTTGAACAGTTGGCCACATTTGATTGGCCAGAAATTCGTGCTCAGCACAAGAGTAGGCTACAATCTGTTTACACTTCATTTATGTGCTCATTCACAATTTCCAGAGAAACGGGCTGAACTTAAGGTACGTAAGGCAGCAGCTTAAGGCTAATCTTGATTTAGCAAATGTATTAAATATTATGACTTATTCTTTTTGATTCTTGCCTAAGAGGTTCTACCCTGCCTTATATTCAGGAAGATTTTCTACTATATTTTTTCCAGTGTGTACTATTTTTCAATAATTATTTAAGTTGAATTTTACTGCAATGTTTTGTGTATATGCACGTGTGTGTGTTTATGTGTAGTGTATGGGTCCAATTTTATTTTAGTTTAAAATACTATTAAATTTTTCCAGCACAAATTTTCAAGTGACTCAATAATTTTTCACAGATTTATAATATCCGTCCTCTCATAAATCTACAGTTCTGTCCCTGCTGGGTCGATCTTTGTTTTCTTATCCTTTTCTGTTGTTTCTTTGTCTGTCCCTCCAATGTCCAAATCCTTAGCTTCTCATGTTCATTTCCTTTCTCTTTACATTTTCTGTATAGAATGCAGCATTTAAACAAATTACTTTATATATATATATATATATATATATATATGTATATAATTTTTATTTTTAAATAACTATGTAAATGTTGTTTAACTGCTGATCCAAATGGGGTACTACATTAACATCGTGTTTCTTGCACTATCCCTTAACTCTTTCTCTGGCTGAATCCCCATTGGTTTTCCCTTTCTTCATTTGCTTTGCAGTTGTTAAATCTCTTGCTAGTTTTGGGTATTCTCTAATCTCTCTGAAAATCACCTCTCAATCAAATGTATCTCATATTCTTTATTCTTTGCTCTGGAAAGTGAAGCAGTGTCTTTGTTATTTTCTCTTGACAAAGTCAAATAAAAACGTAGATCAATAAATCTGGAAAGCACAAGGCAAGAAGAGCAGAAGAGAATGAGGGCCGAAAGTGATAATACGTGTTAGGAGGATTTTCAGCTCAAGTAACATTAGCCAAATAAAATTGAATAAGTCACAGGACTATTTATTTTTTTCTTTAACTGAAATTAAGCTTTCCCTGAGCTTTTTGTGCCCACATTCAAGTTATCAAGGACCAAGCTCTGCCTTTCTTCTCTGCCATCCTTAGTGCATTAGTTGCTTCTCCAGAAAGGTTGGCCATAGCTTTAAGCATAATTCTTATACAGAGTAATTGTAAGGGTGGAAGGCAGATCAATACAAATATTGGGGTTTCTTGTGTATGTGTGTGCACTCACGTTTTATCAGAGAATCAAGTATTCTCCGATTCCACCCTTCCCCACAAAGTAGACTTCCCATGACATTTCACTGCCTAAATAGAGTTATACATGTGATCTTCAACTAACTGTTGAGAAAGGGGAATGTTATTCCCATGCTTGGCCTGCAAATTTGGACTCTCTCTAAGGCTGAAGAAACCCTCACATTATCTGCCCAAATTGTTGTTTGAATAATAATTACTGTGATTGAGTATCTACTCTAGTAGGCTCTATTAAAAGCACTGCACATGTCCTTACTCATTTAATTACCAACTCTATGATATCATGACTAGTATTGCCCCAATATTCCAGGTAAAGATAATATCAGAATTTTGTAAACCAAGCAAGAAAGGGAAAAACAGCTGCCATGCAGATGGCCAACAGTTTCTTCATCATTGATGGACTACGAAATAGAGGAAGTACATTATATTTGTCAAATAAATTAACTTAATGATTTTCAAGAAAGAAATTAAAAACAATGAAATAACTATTTTGGAAGAATGGTGGAGGGGAAGAAGAGGGAGAGAGAAGATCAAGTTTATAGTTGAGCTATATACTCATTTTTTTTTAGATTAAAAAGTCTACAGGAAATGGTATAAATTGACTAAGAATTAGTTGTGAGAGAATATATTTTTACATAAAATTAGGTTTCAGGAAAAGAAAGGAGTTCAGACTGGTTTTTTTTTCCTACAAGAAGCAGTGTAAAATATAAAAATAAATAGGGAAAAGATAGTTGATTTTTATGTCAAGTAAGTATGTCCCATTTTTTAAAAAATGTAATGTGCATGCATTATTTGATAAAAACTTAGAGCATTTTGTTCACTTCTCCACTAGGCCTTCCATTAAGACAGAAGAATAACTGTCATTCTAATAGGTCTTTTATTTCATACTCAGCTATATAAAAAAAGGAATCTATCCATTTCAAAATCCATTCCTTCCCATTTTAGTTTTTTTGAAGCATTTAGCAGTACCTCAGACATTGACATGCCACATTTACATTATAATTCAGTGAGAACTTCACTAGGAGTTGACTTTGAAATAGACCCTATTATGTTCCCCAAATACTGATTCTCAAGCTAACTGCGATGTTGGGAGGGAAACAATTACCCCTATTGTTCTTCTCACTTTGTCATTTTCTGGCTCCCTCACTCTAGGTCTTTCTCTCTCTCTCTCTCTCTCACACACACACACACACACACACCAAACAAAAATATGCAATTTCCTAAGTGATATACTTCTTTACTTAACAGACCTTTCGGTTTTCTAAAGTATTTTTAAAACATGACTTGGAAATTGAACAGGTCATTGGAACTCCCATGTAGTACTCATGCCTCTGCATTTAACGCTGCACAGCCATCTTCTAATGTTTTCAACAAAGTCACAGCAACCCATGGGTTTCATCACATCAGAGTACTTTTAAAGAAACATACTTGTGAAACAAAACATTCAGTGAGACTTGAAGGTGTTTCTAAATTGGCAGCAAGTACTGACCCCTGACGACCAAGAAGCCTCAGGTGCCTCAGCTTTAAAAATGTCTTCAAACAATTGGAACCAGACAACCCTCAAGCCTTTATGAAAGGACAGAACTGGTCCAACCACAAACAGCCACGGTCACAATTGCCTTAGAAGTAGAACTCCAATGTCGAGGCAACACATCAGGGTCTTCCAAAAGAGGCACAGGAACGCCTCATGATGGAACCAGCATTATATGCCTGCTACATGGAGAACATTGATGCTTAGACTGCATTAGTCAAGAAAGTGACAATCAATAGAAGGGTCTATTGATGGGCAACGGAGTTAAGAGCATCATCATTACTGTCCCATCTCCCTCCTATTGTACTACATCAATGTAGAAGGGGAAGAATTATTGTAAGGCCAGCCAAGGCATCAAAGTCCTCTGCTCTAAGGGCCAGAGTGGAAAGAAGAGTAAATAGCAGAACACGCTGGCTTGTCCAAGTCTGGATGGTACTTTTCAGAGGTAGGAGAGTAGGGAAGGGGAAGGATGTACTTCAATTTAAACTGCCCTCACACTTAGTAAGTAAAATAATGATAATTTAATGAAGTACTTCATAAACTGTGGGCTACATTCCAATATAGGGCACTAGCATTTAATGATATACTGTTGATAATTTCTCTAGACACACATTGGTAAAGCTAAGTTCAGTGGTTCAAATGTTTCCTGAAATTGAGATGTCAAAAGAAATACTATATTTTAAGCTGCCATTACCAAAAGTTGGGCATACTCCTAAAATACAGTTTGATATTTACATAGGCAACAAAATTTCCCTTAAGCCCCTGACCATAAAGGGATTTACCAAAGGATTATTTTTATAAATAACACACAAACATACATAAGCAAAACCCAACAAGGAGTTAGGCTGCATTGCCAAAGATGGAACAGAGGAAGAGACTGAAAAATGGAGCCATAAAGAGGGAAAAATGAGAGAATAAATAGAGGACAAATTGATATATGTATGGATTTCAGTGAAAAAAAAATTGAGTTTTCAGATAGCCTGCATATTTACTTATTTATTTTGGTTTATCAGGACAAAATTCTAATCAACAAATTTGACATCCATGTTTCTGATATCCATAGTTGTGACTGTCTCTAAAATTACAAGTTTCTTTATCCCTTAACTTCAATTGTGAATATGAGAAGTCCTTAGCTTTCCACTAATGTCAGATTAAACTGTACTTATCATCCCCCAATGGCAAAGCAATTGCTTCTAATACCAGAGTATTTTCTGTTCGATCATATGAGCACATTTTACATACAGTAACTGTAATTAAAAAATTGTAGCATAAGATTCTATGGGTCCAAATCTCAGTAGTGTTGAAAACATTCAGTCTAGCTATGCATATGATAAATATCTAAAGAAGCTAAAACTTTTTTTTGAAAAAAAAAAAAAAAGGAAAAAGAATGTAACAATCCATTATTTGCCAGACATAGGCATTATATGAAGCAGCTGTTTTTTCTCAGAACATTTCATTTCTACCAGTGCTATCTTCTTAATTCGGTTCATCTGTGTATTTTAGCAGTGCCTGAAAACTCACTTTATTTCATCAGTGTTTCACAGATTCTTTGTTAAATTTAGCTACATTCATGGTGTGTTTCTGAAAATAAAACTTTACAAGAATCGAGTTTTATGGTTGTTGAGTTTTTTTCACTGGGAAAAATAATCAATTGTTTAGCTTAACAGAAACTGCAATTGCAAAATCTATGTTCTATCATTTAAATAATTGAAAAAGAAGACAGAAAGTTAACAGCTCAAAGTTCAACCAAGCTTTGCTGTGTTTCTCTTTAAAGCCACATTTTTTACCCTTATTGATAAATAATGTACTCTGCATGTAAAAGCCATATAACCCATTTCCATGCCTCACTTGATTTAAGCGCTCCACTCCTTAAGTAGGCATCTGTGAGACAGTGAAACTTTGTTTTCCTGCATGTAATATTTGTCTCTTTAAAAATGTAACTTAATAATAACTTATTTCTCATTAGCGATTAATGTGATACCCAAAATGTCAAGAAGGAAGACTCAACATTTACATTTTATTAATTGTTATGGTGTGAATATGATATTCTTACTACATGAGGCCACCTATTTTATACAAAGCCACATATTTTTAAATACAATAATGGAACTAAAACTCCCAATAATTTTGAAAACAGGAAGTACTGCATTAACAGCATCACATGACATCATGAAGGTGGTTTCCATAACTTTATTTTATATGTTATCATTTTTAGATAGACCAATTGACATTATACTTGTTGTTTGCTTTGTCTATAAATATGGGTATACATGGCCGGAATTTCTGTATTCTTTGAAGTAAAAGGACATTTTCTCCATTAGAAAATTCCCCATATACAAAAATGTCTATTGACACTTGGTCATTGGCTTTGCAAAAACTAAAAAGTTGTTCAAGGGAAACTATCACATGAGAAGTGTAGATTTTTGAACCATGACAAGGCCTTGGGTGTCAAGGTAGTCATGAAGGACAACAAGCCAAACTGAAAGTAACAAGCAAGACTTTATTGACTTAGTGTAGTAAGAGTGAGGCATCAGCTCCCCAGGGTTCCATTTTTTTTTTTTTTTTTTTTTTTCATATTCAGGTAAAGGTCTAATGACAGGCAGGCAGGCAAAGGAAACTGTCTAACTGCCTAGGAGCCACACACAAGAGGCTCCTGACTTTCCATAAACCCAAGAGTTTCCAGAGCAAGAAAGGGAGAGAACTAAGTGTAAAAAGTACTGAGTCAGAGCAGAGCAAAGTGGCTTTGTTGGAATCCTCCACTAAGAAGATCTTGGCAGAGGTTCCTAAAGAGTGTCTCAGCTGAGTGCTAATAAAGAGGCTTCCAAATGGAGGTGCCTGGGCTAGGGATACTCATGGGAATGCTCAGTCCAGGATACCTTGAATTCTTGACTGCAACTCTCTACAGAAATCAGTAATGATGGGCTATGCACCAAGTCTGGTGTGGGCAAGGCAGTTTTCCCCAGAAGCCTACCGGTAAAGTAATGTGAC
The DNA here is from genome assembly GCF_048565385.1 of Saimiri boliviensis. Taxonomy (NCBI): domain Eukaryota; kingdom Metazoa; phylum Chordata; class Mammalia; order Primates; family Cebidae; genus Saimiri; species Saimiri boliviensis. The sequence goes on from NC_133451.1 coordinate 151,299,244, forward strand.
TACCTCTGGATCACACAGAGGATTCTGGTCTGGAGCCAGAGTCTTCAAACTAATAGCGTCAGATTGAACGAATGCATTCTAGAGTTCTGAAGACTCTCGTAAATAGTATAGCATAAATTAATTTCACAATTTTCCATCAATCAAACTACTTATTCATTCAAAGTTTCTATTTTACAAAAAAGTCTCATTTTATACATTGTTGAATTTGGTATGAGCAGATTAAAGCAAATATAACTGTTATTTCAGTGTCCATAGAATGCCTGACCTTAGATACTATAGCATATGACATTTACAATGGAGATGAAATACTATCTCCACCCATCAATGACTGTTTCCTTGGGTTAGAATTTTTTGCAGCAATTGTTAGAGTTTATCTGAAAGAAAAATAATATTTTTTAAAGAGGAATAATGGTGAAGCAAAAAGCATGAGCTACAATGATGCAGTTATATAGCAGCTATAATGAGAAAAACAGAATTATTGTTGCACTAAAAGTCTTTGAAACTAATAGTTACATATTTATTAAAGTGAACTGTACATGAAATGTAATAAAGATAACAATTTTACTGAAATAATTTTCTCTTCATTATAGAAATGTTTCTGACAATACTGAAAAGCAATGCAAAAGAAAAATCAGTGTTGTTCATTTTTAAAGAATCATTTGAAAAGTAATTGATAAATAGAGAAGTTGAACTACCTGTAAATGCAAAGAATTATTTCCTTACCAATAAATCAAAGTAGTTAGTTAAATACTTTTCCTATTTTATTTTTAAGTTAAGCCTTTTTTTAAAGCAAAAGTTATGTAGACTAGTAAGAACAAAATATGAACAGGAAAATTAACTTAATATTTATATATGGTATAAATATTCACCCCACACATACACACAAACCCTAATCCTTGAAGAGTGTTATTTATCTGTTTTTAATGGAGCAATATTTTTGCTTTACATTTTCATCTGTTTTAAATTACAGTTTTCCTATGACTTATCCAAAGAAATGAACAGAACCTTAGCAAAGTATTGAAAGTAAGGGTCAAAAATACACATGTGTGAAACATATGACATGAGAGGACACGGTCTATGACTCTATACACTATGTATTGTTGGTAAAGCCACATGACTCAGTGAGATGATCTGGAAACTGAATAAATATAATTTCTAATTCCAAGCTATCACTGGGTTGCCACCATCATGATAGTTAAAGTCACTAAATTAATGGGACTATCTTTAGTAGTATAATAATATTGAATATAAATGACTTGAAAATTATGTAGGAATGTTTAGATAAACTTGCAAAGCAATTACAGATTTGGCAGAAAACTGAGCCATAAAAACAATATATTTTTCTTAATCAGAACTGAAAAAAACATATTACACACAGAACAATATAAACAGCATTCAAGTATGCCTGGACTGTCAGATTGTATTTCTTTTTATTTCTCTTCTCAAAGTAATTTGGTGGTATAATGTAAAATTTTCCACATTCATATCTTTAAATTAGTTCTTTCACACTTTGTTGATGAAATAGTTTTGTTACTTATAGTCCATAAATTCAGCAAATGTACATATCACAAATAAGTGTAACAACAATTTAGTGAGATACAGAATTAACAATATTCTTTCAAATGTATTTGCCTGCATGATAATTTGAATTACATTGAACATATTTGTAGCATCAAAGTTGCCACTATTCAATAGAACTAAATAGATATCATCTTATCAAACACAATATGGAATTCTCAAAACAAAGATTTCATTTAACGCAAAGTAAATCATATTCTTGTCCTGATTTCTGTATGTTTGCAGTTAAACATTAACCATATTGAAATGCAAAGTGACGGTGCTGTAACAACTTTTGGCTAGCACATTTTTGCTTTCCTCAATAAGTAAGTAACATAGCAAATTACATGGGTCTTTTCATTGCTAAGTCCAAGACAATTTCTCTTTGGTGCAAAATTATCTTTGATATTTGAATTGAGAACTCAATATAAGTAAGCATAGAGTTCCAAAAATAATTGATAAGGCCAAAGTTAATTAGATTATTTTCAGCTCCTTTTTTGCAGTTTAATCAAATTTGTGAAACTTTATAGCTTTGCAGAGTCATAGTATGTCACAAACTACTTTAAAATAAGAATATAGGTCAGAGTCAGGACTATTATCCAGAAACTAAACTGTATTTTAGCTATTTTTTTGTGAATATGTTTCTGTTTTATCTATTGCAGTCTTTTAGCATAATGAAAAGCTATGTGCTAGAGTTCAGAAATGCTTTCTTGCAAGAATAAAACAAAAAGGATTCAATAGTCAAATGATAATATTATTATGGCATTATGTCTTTGACTTTCCTGGACATTTTTACCTTGGCCTAAAAGTATATATAAATGAAATGTTCTTCTGGTAAAGCCCTGGGAAAGCAAGCTTACAACTTACAAAGTACATATAAACTATAAGCTCTCCAATTTAGTGGATCAGGTGACATGTATATATGTATACATCTGGTAGAGTTATGGCCAGTCTTCTTACCTAATCTTGACATAGAGTCTCAGGTTCAAAAATCTATTCAAAGTATTCTTGGCTTTGGTAACATGGTTGAATAGAGACAATGACTCTATCCCCTGAACCAATCTCCAGAAATGCACACTGTATTTATTAGAAATGGGGGATAAAGTTTAAGAAACACTCTCACATGGATGAAAAGGAACTCCCCAAGCAAAAGAAGTAACACCAGAACTCAAATGCAGATTGTAAGAGGATGAATTGGCATCAGGGCTGCATGGAGGTCTTAATTATACCTGAGCAATGATTTAGTACTGGAAATTTCAGGTAGAGCTGTAAGTCTCAGAGACTGCATTCATGTTAACAGCACACACAGAGGAAGTCTGCCTAAATTGCACATAGGGATAATGAGGAAGCCAGTATGTCCTCCTGGATCCTGAGTGGGGAAACATATCTTGAGAAGTCAGAACAATGGTTCTGTGTCTCCTGGGTTTCTGGTTCAGTTTTCATCAACCAAATGGTTCTGAAAAATCCTGCACTGAGAAATTAAAAGAGGTGTTGGCCCAGAAGGCAATGGTATGTGCAGGATACTAGGAAGAAGCAAATGCAAAATCTCTCTGGCCACACAGGATCCTTACTGGCAAAGCCCTGGGAAAGCCAATCTTACAATCTAAGTTTGCAAAACACTCAAAAGAATATGTCCTATAAGAGACAGTCAAACAAGATTAACAGAACTTTAAAATTTTAAGTAATAAAGCAAACTGGTAAACTTTATGAAGATTTCTATTCAAAATTACTAAAACATAATGAAGTTGAACTTAAAAGAAATAAAAAGAGACTAATACATAACTATAAGGAATTAAGAATATTTGAAAAAGAACTAAGTATACATTTTAGAAATAAAAAAATGACAATTGAAATTACAAACTTGATTGACAAGTTAGCTGATTAGAAACTGGTGAAAAGGAAATTAGTGACCTGGAAGATAGATAATAGCTATAGTTTCTTGAGTTCTTACTCAGTATACATCTAAGTGTTATACAATACTTGTGATACTATTGTTTTAAATTGTTGCTTGTTGTTATTATTACTGTGTCATTTCATATGTTCTGGCTTCCTTTTTGTTAGTGGTAAGTTGACTGCCTCTGTAGTCATAGCTGTCAAACACTCTGCTCTATTGCCTTTGAAGAAATTATATAGAATTCATCACGGAATATCAATTAGAGGGATAATACAAAAACATTAGGAGATGTGGAGGATGAAATTAAAAAGTCATCACCATTTCTTCCTTGACCCTCTTTTTTTTTTTTTTAATAACCCGGGGAAAGCACGAACTCAGTCATCCACTACCGTAAATTAAGCAGTGGAGTTTCCCACATCTGGGGAAATTGCAGGGGTCAGCACATCCGGAATGCAATGGATAAGCCTCGCCCTGGGAAAACCACCTTCGTGATCATGATATCTCCCCTGCCAGGTATTGACCCTCTTTTAAGATGCACACATTCCTATGTTTCTAGCTTCTTCAGTGGCTGCCACATCTCCATCTCTCATGCTTATTCTTCCTTGTTTTCTCTGACCTCTGAACACTGGACTACATAGGGTTCAGTCTGTGGATTATATCTCTCCTCTCTGGGTTACTTATTCACTCGATGATCTCATTCAACCTCCAGCTTAAAATATGCTCTCCACACTAAGAATTCCCCCTTTCTATCCTATATACATACATATCTTATATACAATTGTCCAATTATTGCTGCAAAATACTATGTCCCGAACAGGGTGATTTCCCAGTCCCCAAGTCTATCCCCTCACAGTGTTGTTCATCTTAGTCTCTTCTAGTTTATTTTCTTTATCTCAAACACCACATCTAACTCATCCCAAAAAAATCCTGTTGGCTCAATGGTCTAACCACTGCTGACCATCTACCACACTAAGCAACCATAGTCCAAGCTACCATTATTATTCTCCTGGATTATTGCAGTAGCCTCCTCACTTGATGCCCCACTTCTGTCCAGATTCCCTTCAGTCTATTCTGAATGCTGAAGCCTGTATAACTCTACATAAATGTAAGTCAGGTGATGTCACATCCTTAACAAAGCTCTCTAATGGCTTCCTAATTCACCCAGAGAAGTAAGAAAGTCATTACAATGACTTATAAAATCATTCATAATCTGGCTGCCACTGGCTTTCTGAAAACACAGAGAGCCAGTGGCAGTGGTGACCAGATTATGAATGATTTAATAAGTCACTAATTTTCCACTCACCATTTATACTCCGGTGAGCACTGGCCTCTTCTAAAATTCTAGGTATGTTCCTACCTCGTGCAGGTTTTCTCTCTCCATGGAACCTTCTTCCCACAGCTATCCACATGACTTCTTCTTTCACTTTTATTTATTTATATATATTTTCCAAGATGGAGTCTCACTTCATCATTCAGGCTGGAGTGCAATCGTGCAATCTTGGCTCACTGCAACCTCCGCCTCCTGGGTTCAAGCAATTCTCCTGCCTCAGCCTCCCAAACAGCTAGGATGACAGGCACCCACCACCACACCCAGCTAATTGTTGTGTTGTTAGTAGAGATGGTGTGTCACCATGTTGGCCAGACTGGTCTCGAACTCCTGACCTAAAGTGATCCGCCTGCCTCAGCCTCTCAAAATGCTGGGATTATAGGTGGCTTCCCTTCACTTATTTGTTTTTTCAGTCACTTTGCTCAAATTTCACCTTCTCTGTGAGTCTCTGTGAGTCTGTAATTGTAAAACTACAACACATAAGAACTTTTCATTTCTCATATCTGCTTTATTTTCTCATTAACGCTCATTAAAATCGTACACAAAATACATCTTTCCTATTTTGTCAGTCTACATCTCCTAGAAGGTAGGTAGGTAAGCTGATAAATCAGAGCTGGATCCCTATGTCCCAAAGAGGAGGTGGACCCAAGCAGATGCTGAAGGCACAAACAGGCTGCATGAGCAGATTGCCTGATTACTTGTGCAGGCACCTGCCCCTGTTTTATTGCTGTGTCATCTCAACCCTCATTGATAGACTCATGAAGAGTGCCTATGACTAGATGACTAAACAAAAAATCTACTTGGCAACTAGTTGGCTCTTTATAGTATCACCAAATGTAAACGGAAGTCTATGGCATTAAAACCTTAGGTAGGCAGTTGGTGGGAAGAGAAATCTTGTCTGCAGGCCTAATTTTGAGCAGTGCACTTGGTTGTCTACTTTACTGATCTGTAATCGTTTGTGGAAGACAGTGTTGGATGTAGAGGAACTTGGAAGAAATAAGATTGAGGGGTTGGAGAAAAAGTAGAAGTAGTTTGCCAGCCCCAGACTCTGTGTTCTGAAGAAGTAGCTGATTGTTCTCACCACATGGGATACCCTGATCACTGAAATTTATGTGCACCCTTGCGAGGATCTGGGGAAAACTGAGGAGCTGCTTCCAGTCATGTTAATTCTTTTCTCATAAATCTTTCACATGATTTCTGCTGGTTCAGTGACCTTTATAATGTAGTCGGTCCCCAAAGGTCTGGCAAAGGACACCTTATGTGCTCTATGTTAGAAACACTTCAGAATTAAAATATAAGTATTACTAAAAAGAATGAAAAACCTGTGTTAATACTTCAGAAAAGATGCAGTGCTCCAAAACTGGACTCTAGATGAAGTAGTTAGAATCATTTGTCATTTCAATGTTCCAAATCTATCCTCAAGTCCTCAGTCATTTTTATCTTACTGTTTCTTAGCAGTTTACAACCGCACCACGACATCCTATCCAGGTTATGCTGCCATTATATTGTCCTGTACACGAAAATTTATTCTGTAATTTTTGTTTTCCGTATGAGAGTCAAAACTCTTATATCCTATTATGTAACATTTCCTGATTTGAGGTCTTAACATTTAAATCCTCAAGACTAAATATAAAATTCCCATTCCTGTTTTCCCAAATTCCAGTGGTTTATGACAGAGGATACTATTAATCCTAATGGATTATTATCTTTCTCTCTTTCAAATTCCATTTTCTAAAATGAGGGACCAAGAGAGTAAAATTAGCTTTGGAGAAAGGGAAAACTGAAAGTAGTTTGTTTGTTTGTTTGTTTTTTCCTCTTCCTCTTTCCTTTCTACTCTACGCCCATTCAGTTCTTGTCCCTTGGTCCTATCTTAATTTTTTATTGTAAGAAAAAGTTTTCCTCACTTGTAAAGATTTCATAAAGCTAGTAATTAATTTTGTGTTGTATTTTTGCTTGTATAGCATAATTATTTCTTGTCCAGCAATTCAGAATCTCTGCTTTTTAATAGAAGAAAAATGCCTTATTTCTTCTGTTTATACTAAATGCAGAGAATTTTTTTTTTTTTTTTTGGTGGGGGGACAGAGTTTCGCCCTTGTTACCCAGGCTGGAGTGCAGTGGCGCAATCTCGGTTCACCGCAACCTCTGCCTCCTGGGTTCAGGCAATTCTCCTGCCTCAGCCTCCTGAGAATTTTAATATGCCCAAATTGTAGTACTGCAATATTAAATTTCAAGACAACAAGCTTTGATTTGTTGTGAAATTTTGTAAGTAACTTTTTAGAATATTAGAACTTAAAGCCATTAAATAAAGCAAGTTAATTTTAATTTTTAAAATATGGAAAGTTAAGGAGTAAGATTCCACCAATAAATAGGGCTAAATATTGATAATTCCTTTCTAAAATACACTAGTTTTTTATGCCTCAATTGCAATCATGGATTTAAAAATGAAAGCAGGTAAAATTGTTATAAATTAATCTCAAGAAGTTTATATTATCAAGAAAAAAGAAGTAAAATGTCATTAATGTATTAGCTGCATCTTCCCCCCAGCATGTTAATGTTTTATGTGTCTTTAAACCTCCATGTGTTAGGTAGGACCTCACTTTAAATATATTTTGAAATCATGGAAAAAGAATTTTCTATTATGCAAATTGCTTTAATTTTATTTCAGGAGAACAAATGAATGTTTATAATTGGAATGATTATTGTATTTTTAAAAAAAGTATTCATATCAAAGAAGCTAAAGTGTATGGAAAAATACCATGACTTGTTACTTTGTATTATAGTAGGACATTGGATCCTGATTATATGTGAGTCTTTGAGATGTTTGAGAGAATAATCTGTTGAAGATAATAATTGGTTGGCTATAGGTATTTGTATGGTGACATCTGATGTACCAAAAGATGGATTGTGAAGAATAGCTTACGTATGAAATTTATTCCAATGATCTCATTTGTAGAGCTATGTTGGCTATCTCTTTTCCTAGTCCCTTCGTATGCAATAACTGTCTTGTCTTAATAATCACACTGCTGCACTCCTATAAGGACTCATTTCCATGATTCCTTGCATTTGTTACACATGTCACTACTCAGATGGCTGTGAGAGTTCCATGACGCCCGTGGAATGTGTGGACCCCTTTTCCTCTACTCTCTGTTTTGATCTTGGGCTTCTGAAAAAGAGGAGTTCTTCACTGTAATCATTTCCTAGACCTCTGATGGAGAATTTGGTAACTTTTCTGTTTGACAAGTTTTTTAGTTTTACGGAAATGTATTTGTTCAACAGTTGAATTGTGAAGAAATGTTAAAGCATTCTACATATCTGTTTAAAATGGTACAGATACAATGAAAGGTTACTTTGCTAAATGACAAGGTGATAACAGGGAGAATTGGCACAGCAAGGGTTCTTATAGCGAAGACCTTTCTATCTATTTAGGGAGAAGACACAGATGCAGGAAAACATTAATGAATGAAGTAGCATATTGTGGTGCCAAGTATTGATGAAATGCATAAGTTCAAGTGCTACAAGTGTAACATTTAATTTGTTCAGTCTGAATTAAAGCAGGAATTTAAGTGAGGATTAACATTTTCAAATCTCTTTAAGTAGGTTTCAATTAAATTCTATTCAGCAGAAGCTCGAGCTTCTGTTCTATATTAAGGGCCTGTAGGTACAAAGTAAGTGACACATGATGTCCTCCTTTAAGGAGTGTAGGCTTGTTAGCTAAAGTAATGAATCAGAAAATAAACCCATGCTGGAGTAGGGTGCATATTTTTAACAGCTTTGAAGATGATAATCCAGTAATATTATCTAGCCTTATAAAAGTAGTAATTTTATATATTTTTTATGATATTCTAGTGGTTTGTAAGAAAATGACAAACCTGTAAGAACATTTTGGAACAAACGGTGAGTGATGAGATACATTTCTTCAAAAATCATTTCCATGAAAGAGGCTGTCTCTCTGCTATGGGCTAAATTGTACTCCCTCAAAAATTCAACTTCAAGTTCTAAATCTTCAGTTCCTCAGAATGTGAACTGATTTGGAGATAGGGTCTTTACAAAGGCAATTAAGCCAACATTAGGTCATGAAAGTGGACCTTCACCTGATATGACTGGTGTTCTTACAAGAAGAGGAGACCTGGACACAAATGGATACAGAGGGAAGGTAATGTGAAAACACAAGGAGAAGATGGCCATCGACAAGCTAAGGAGAGGAGCCTGGGACAGATTCTTCCCTAACAGACCTCAGAAGGAGCCAATTACAAGCCAGTACCTTGATCTTGTGATTTTAGTCTTCAGTACTGTAAACAAATAAATTTTTGTTGTTTAAGCCAATGAATCTGTGGTATTTTGTTATGGCAGCTCTAGGAAACAAATATGTTCTCTCTTTTAATTCTAATGTAGTAATCACAAATCTGAGATGGACATTTATGCCATTGGGAGTGAGAAATAATATCTGTCTAATTTTAAAATTGTATTTTCTAAGAATTTCATTAGTCCAACCAAATAATAAACAGTGGATGGCTAACGGTGTTACATGTATTAACTCATTTAATTCTTATATGAATAATCATAAAAAGTAATTTCTAAAATTATTCTCAGTTTATAGATGAGAAACTTAGACATGCAGCAATCAAGTACCATGCCAAAATCCCAGAAAAAGCTGGAATTCAAACCGCAAAAGTCCCACTCCAAACTTGTACTCTCAATTATTTATCAGGGATATGCATTTTTCTTAGTATTGCTTTGAGATATTAAGAAAGGCCATATAAGTTAATGCCAATATACTAAGTACCTGAATATGGTTTTTTTTCCATGTGTGGCAGGTACAATTTTTCAAAATCTACAACAATGCTTCTACTCTCAAAGAGTAGACTCTATTTCTTCTCCCTTTGCACTGGGTGATATTTTGTTACTGCCTCAATGCATAGAAGATGGTGAACGTGATGCTACATGAATTCCATAATTAGTTCAGAAAAGGCTACATAATCTGTGCTTGCTTCTCTCATGAAAGGCTCTTCCTTGAATCAAGATGGGATATATGATTTGTAAAGACCACCAAAAAAAAAAAATTAAAATGTCGACCCTTGTTGAAAAATCATTAAGAAACTGAAGATGATGACAAGAAAGAATTCAACCTTGAGTGAGGCCTTTGTGATTGCAGGATCCTGTGCACCAACACAGGCTGCATGCCCATGAAGCTTGCCCTACTGGGAATCCTGCCACGGCTGGCTTGATGTGCAACTTTTAACAAATTAAAACAGATGCATTTATGTCTAAATATCTTGACCTTTAATTTTAATTGTGTGTTTGGCAAGAGAGGGTTTAACTTAAACACACACAAATTGTTCATTCCTCATCCTATTACTTATCCTATCCACCTTAGGTCAGGAGTAAGAGTAAATATTTTTTTCCAAAATGCTAAACAATCAACTAACAATCAAAACACGATCTGTCAATACAGTAGTAGACATTTGTTTCAGATTTAGAAAATTATTTTATTTCCCTTGCTTATAAAATAGGAACCAAGATTTTTCTGGCTGTAATTTTATTAATAAAATACAGAAATCTCATTTAGAAATTCATTGATATTAATGAAGTAAATTAAACCCAGATTTTACAGATTTATTTAAAAATATAATTTTCACTGGCTATGTGGTCTTGACTTTTCCAGAAGTTGGCATCTACTAGAAGTTTTTATTTCTATGCCATCACGAATTACAAAATTAAGATGAGGGATTAGTGGTTCTTTAGAAAACCACTTTCAAGTGAACTGTCACTTTTTCCATCTCATGGAAAAAATTGGCTTACAGAAATGGAAAGTTTAAATTTATAAATAATGTAGAGAGAATACAGTAGCATAATTAACACATGGAATAGTATATATACTGCTCCTACCAAGTTAATATACTGGTGGTGTTTATTATTCATACTAGTACTAATAGCTAAACAAAGTCGAGTATGTATGATATGACAGCTACTATTCTGAGTTTCACACAATTCTAAGCAATAAACACTATTATTATCTCCACTTTACAGATGAGCAAAGTAAGATACAGAGAGGATAATTTGTTCACAGTTAAAATCGGAGCTGTGATTCACACCCAGTAAAGTTCCTATCCCGTGCTTTTAACAAATATGCCAACAAGTTCTCAAAGTGTGTTTTGCAGTATTCCAGGCTATCATGAGAATTTTCAGAGATTTGTGAGGTTAAAATGATTTTCATAATAACACTGAGACATTAATTGCCTCATTTCACTATGTTGCATTTACACTGATGGTGCAAAAAGCAAAGATAAGTGAAACTTCAGGTACCTTAGAATGAACCAAGGAAGTGGGATCAAAGTATACCAGTAGTTGTTACATTCTTTATATCCATGCATTTTCAGGGGAAAAATGAAGTTTACTTAAGATTGTCCTTCATGAAACAGTAAAAATTATTAATTAAAAAATCTCTACCTGTAAGCGTACATCTTATTATTAATCTGTATGACTAAATAAGAAGCAGATATAAAACACTTCTGCTAAATATTATAGCGTGATAATTGTCCAAAGGAGAAGCAATTGTTTGAATTGTGAACCTTCCGAAATGACCATTAAAAAAAAAATGAAACTGTATTTTTTACCTGAAAGCAATTGTTATACAAATTAAGTTGATCTAAATTTTGGTATTTGGCAGACATTTTCTCAAAAAATATGGACGGTAAAACTGTTACTTCAAGAAAAACTACTGACAATATTTGTTACCAATAAAAACTTTGAAGTTGAAGTTAAAATTTAAAAAATCGCATATTCAAGTCTTCCCACCTTTGCAATACGAATAGATTTTTCTGATGATAGTGGTACTACTATTAATGAATGTGGTTTGCTTATACTCTTTAATAAAATATATCAACATTTGGAATACCTGAAAATCAGTGAACCAATATTTTCCAAATGACTAATTCGGGTTGTCACAAAATTGTTTATGGGCAATGTAGCTATTCGAAAATGCAAGATGGATCAACGAATTTTGCCTTAATAGGAAACAAGAATTCATTCATATTGTTTAAAGTTAATATTACCAATAACCTTAATACTACCACTCACTGAGTTTTAACATAAAGGAGAATATACACATTATTTGGAAAAGGTACTAAATGCAGTCCTTTGTTTTCTACCTGTGTATTTGCAGGAGGTCATATTTTCTTCATATATTTCAATCAAAACAATGAATTATAACAGATCGATAACAGCAGATATAATGATCCTGCTGTCTTCTAATGAGTCAGCCACACACAAATTTTTTAAAAAATCAGTTTTGTTATTAATTTTTGTGTTGGAAAAATATAGCTATATTTTGTAAAATGTTATTTGTGTTAAACATAACAGGATTATTATCATTAAATTAATACATTTAAGTTGTTTGCTTTAATTTTTATATGGTCAATATCGATAGCTATAATCTACGTATTAGAAAGCTTTTGAGGTCCTGGGTAGTTTGAAACACATGAAAGGGTCCTGAGCCCTAATATTTTGAGAACTCAGAGGTTATAGTAAGCTGCATTAATCATCTATAAATAGCATATCAATTATATATAAGTGGTTACTTCTGAAGTGCTTTAAATAATATGGATATATATATATATATATATATATATATATATATATATATATATATCCCTTGCTATTTGCAGATTGTTTATTTGGATCTATTCTCACAAGAGTTTGCATTTTGAAAGCAAAACTTCCAGAGGCAATTTCTCTCATTGTTTGATAGCTCTGCAATGAGAAAAGTTTTGGCTGTTTTGTACCCAAATCAATAATTCTGAAATTCTGCAATCTAACAAACATGGCAAGTAATTTCAATTGACATTAAAATTAAACAACTACTATTTTATTAAGGTAGGTCACATAGGTTACTACATAGTACCAATATATTATCAGTTGAGATTAATGTTAAGCTTATTAACTTTCATTCAAATGCCATGTGTTCTCACTTCCTAGATACTATTGTGAAATCAAATTACCGCTTTCTTCCGTCTGTTGGAAGCAAATACAAGAATTCATGTTTGCCCACTTTGAAGTCAGGTTATTAAGCTAATCACTCGGGTACATTAAAATGTATTTAGATTCTAATTACTAACGACCATTTTCTATTACTTATAAATTTTGTAAAATGTATTCAATATCTTTGTTCATATTATTGATTAAAATATAATGAACAAGTCTATGAATTTCTTGTGTAACCTACATTTCTTTTCCTGCCCATTGGACTAAGTGAAAAACTTAGACAAATACCTTGCTAAACCCATATAAGAAAAAGGGGCAATTAGATTAGTCATAATGGTATTTACTAACTGAACCCATTAATATTACTATTAATGGGTTTATTTTCTAAGTATGTACATTTTAAAAATATCGAATTCAAGAACTTTGGGATCTGTATAATCACATCTGTTTACAATGTGCAGGATGGGATACAGTCTTCTTTTTGAAAACATAAGCTACATCTTTTCATCTTTTTTTCTCCATGATTCATCCAACAGAAATGTAAACCTTCTCATGACTTTATCTGAAACTTCTTTCAGTATCTATCTTTTTTTTTTTTTTTTTTGAGGCAGAGTCTTCTTCTTGTCACCCAGGGTGGAGTGCAGTGGTGAGATCTTGGCTCACTGCAACCTGTGCCTCCTGGGTTCAAGCGATTCTCCTGCCTCAGCTTCCCAAGTAACTGAAAGGATTACAGGCATGAGCCACCAACCTGGCTAAGTTTTTTTTTTTTTTTTTTCTTTTTTCTTTCTTTCTTTCTCTTTTTTTTTTCTTTTCTATTAAAAAAAAAATAGAGATGGGGTTTCACCATGTTGGCCAGGCTGGTCACGAACTCCTGACCTCAGGTGATCCACCTGTCTTGGCTTCCTCGTCCAGCTTCTTTCAGTATCTTGGTACACAGTATATATCAGAGTTTGTTGTTAAATTATTCCCAGATCAGGTTCTTTCTGTGTGAGGGACTTCTGTCTTCATCTACTAACCAGAGGAGACTTCTCTAAAACCTGAGTAATAACAGCCTAGCAGCAAGAAATGCACACGGACTTAAGTCAAAGATTTGCATTCAAATGCCAGTGATACTGAAACCAACATCAAAACTGGTATATAGTTATACCCTAGCTATATAATTGCTTAATAATGCCCACTCTGCAGTGATGTTGGAAGGTTAGAAATTGTGTATTCAAAATATAGTGCAAGCACAAACAAAATTTTCAAAAAAACATTTACCTTTTATGCTTATTCAATGCCTAATTTCTCTTTCTTTTCCTTCCTTCCTTCCTTCCTTTATTCCTTCCTTCCTTCCTTTCTTTCTTCTCTCTCTCTCTTTCTTTCTTTTTCTTTTCTATTATATTTTAAGTTCTGGGGTACATGTGCAGAACACGCAGATTTGTTACATAGGTATATATGTGCCATGGTGGTTTACTGCACTCATCAACCTGTCATCTATATTAGGTATTTTTCCTAATGCTATCGCTCTCCATCCCCTGACCCCCTGACAGGCCCCAATGTGTGATGTTCCCCTCCCTGGGTCCATGTGTTCTCATCACTCAACTCCCACTTATGAGTGAGAACATGTGGTTTGTGGTTTTCTGTTTCTGTGTTAATTTTCTAAGAATTATGGTTTAGAGTTTCATCCATGTTCCTGCAAAGAACATGAACTCATCATTTTTTATGGTTACATAGTATTTCATTGTGTATATGTGCCATATTTTCTTTATCCAGTCTATTACTGATGGGCATTTGGGTTGGTTCCAAGTCTTTGCTATTGTAAATAGTGTCACAATAAACATATGTGTGCATTCTCCTATAAAGTAGAATGATTTATGATTCTTTGGGTACACACCCAGTGATGGGATTGCTGGGTCAAATGGAATTTCTGGTTCTAGATCCTTGAGGAATCACCACACGGTCTTCCACAATGATTGAACTGATTTACACTGCCACCAACAGTGTAAGAGCATTCCTATTTCTCCACATCTTCTCCAGCATCTTTTGTTTCCTGACTTTTTAATGATCACCATTCTAACTGGAGTGAGATGGTATCTCATTGTGGTTTTGATTTGCATTTCTCTAATAACCAGTGATGATGAACTTTTTTTCATAAGTTTCTTGGCCAGGCCACATAAATATCTTCTTTTGAGAAGCGTCTGTTCTTATCCTTCACCTACTTTTTGATGGGGTTATTTGTTTGTTTTTTTTTTTTTCTTGTAAATTTGTTTAAGTTCCTTGTTGATTCTGGATATTAGCCCTTTGTCAGATGGATAGATTGCAAAAATTTTCCCCATTTTGTAGGTTGCCTGTTCACTCTGATGATAGTTTCTTTTGCTGTGCAGAAGCTCTTTAGTTTAATTAGATCCCATCTGCCAATTTTGGCTTTGTTTTCATTATTTTTGCTGTTTTAGTCATGACGTCTTTGCCCATGCCTATGTCCTGAATGGTATTGCCTAGGTTTTCTTCTAGAGTTTTTATGGTTTTAGGTTCTAGATTTAAGTCTTTTATTCATAATGAGTTAATTTTTGTATAAGGTGTAAAGAAGGGATCCAGTTTCAGTTTTCTGCATATGGCTAGCCAGTTTTCCCAACACCATTTATTAAATAGGGAATCCTTTCCCCATTGCTTGTTTTTGTCAGGTTTGTCAAATATCAGGTAGTTGTAGATATGTGACATTATTTCTGAGGCTTCTGTTCTGTTCCATTTGTCTATATATTTCTTTCTTTCCTTCCTTCCTTCCTTCCTTCCTTCCTTCCTTCTTTTCTTCCTTTCTTTCTTTTCTTTTATTATTATTAATTTTTTTTATTTATTGTATTTTAGGTTTTGGGGTGCATTCTTCCTTTCTTTCTTTCTTCCTTTCTTTCTCTTTCTTACAGAGTCTCACTCTGTCACCCAGGGTGGAGTGCAATTGCATGATCTTGGTTCACTGTAACTTCTACTTCCCAGGTTCAAGCAATTCTCCTGCCTCGGCCTCCCGAGAAGCTGGAATTACAGGCATGCGCCATCAGATCCAGCTTAATTCTTTTCTGAGTCTTGTGCTCTTTCATTTTCTGTTTCTCAGCTCATCTCCATATTAACTGATCTATTGACTCTTCTAAAATCATATGTTTGTATAGATTCGTTTGTTTTGTAGAGCTGCATTGGGCATTGGTTTTGGTAATTAATGGTCCCTTTTTTCTTCCTTAAGATATTTTGTAATTTCCTTTTCTTTTTCAGATCATAGTCTTGAATGTTCTTTTATTACAATATGATATACAATTATACTACAATATAATGGTTTTATATATTGTAATATAAAATAATGTTTTTATATTGCAATATAAGTGAATATTTAATCTATATTTGTCTATAGATAAAGGAAAAATAATTACACATGATATTCTATTATTTATGAAGTTAAGAAAAATATAAAGTGATAATTGGGTATTGTTATTGTTTTTTAATCTTTTTACCCCTTTGATGATATAATTTCCCTAAAGTGAAAAAAGAAATACACATATCGAATAGTTTTAAGTTTTATTAAAGTTTTTTTAATTTCCTTTCTCTAAATCATATTTCTTCATTAGAAATTTCTATATTTTTAACACTTGATTGACTTTTAATAGTAAATATCCTAGTTGTCACCAATAAGCACATAATCAAAGAAATATAGTATAAATGTTGATAATGTGAACAATTGACACTTGATAAATTTAATTTTTATAGTTGACAATTGAGAAATTTTCTATTGGGATCCTAATGTCAAAAAAATGTGTAAATGAAGTTGACTTGCATTGTTTGGGCTATAACCAATTTTTCAAATACTAAAAACATGACAAAGCATCTTTTTAGTCATACAGAATGGAAGAAACTCATGTTATATTTAATACATGTCATGGCAACAACCAGAAGAAACTATGATATGCTGTTAAAGGCAAAAGCAAAGCAAGAGAAGGTTAATTTTTTGAGGTAACGTAAATTTTTGGTTGCTCCACCAGCTTAGGAAACCATCAGCTTTACAAGCAGGGGTTCCTCGTGTGTTTTGTTCACCCTCATATGTCTAGTTTTTAGTTTGGTCTGGTAAAGATTTGAGAGAGGAAGATTAAGGCAGTCATGACATAGTAACAATTAACTAAGCATTGGAACAACGTATTGAACACAGGCAATTTAGCCTGGGAACCTAAGTGTCTGCTCTGGCTGCCCACTGCCTCACCAATCAACTAAAAGCAAGTGGACAGGACTCAGATTTCAGGCTCTACATCTTTGGGTCTTTACCTTTGGTGAGGAATTTTCATCTCTTCCTCTTCTGTATGCTGTATGTCAGTCTCTCATGTTCCACATCTTCAACTTGCTAATTATTCAGTAGTAGACTTTAAATGTTACCAGAGGGCACCCCAGTCTTCACACTGTTTAGTATCCCCAATACGAAGTCTTTTATAGCTTCTGCTTTTCAGTAGGAAAGGAGTTTCTTTAGTCATAGCTGAAATTTGAAAGAAATAGACATGACTTCTTCAGATTAATTGTACTGAGGTAAACAATTTATTTGATAGTTTAAACTATAAACATTACAAATTATTTGATAGTTTAAACTATAAATATTACAAGTAAGATAAATATTACAAAAATACTTAGAAAAAACAAGATCCTTTCAACTGGAAATTTTAAAGAATTAAAAAACAATTCTCAGGTCAAAGGAAAGAATAAATTTACATTACATAATTTTTAAAAAATATATTAAAACACCTATCTGAAAACATATCTGAACTTGTGGAATTCTATTAAAGCAAATGATCAGAGAAAACTGTATAATTTAATATATTTCATATAATAAAAAATTGGTTAAATAACCACTTTAAAAATCTAGAAAAGGAAACAGAAAGTAAATCAGAAGAAGGCAGAAGGAAGAAAAGAATAAAAATTACAGCAAAAATTAAAGTGATAGAGAATAGAAATAGATTTGGCCAAATTAATAAATTAACATTCCAGTATATGTTTTAAAAATAACAAATTAGATGAGATAATTTAATCTAGAAAAAAAGAGAAAGCACAAACATATAAAATAAGAAATTGCAAGGGAAAAAATAAGACTTTTTTAAAACTTATGAGAACATTTTACAAATATCTATATATAGAGATATGAAATTTACATGTATCTATATAAGGAGATACAATGGATTATTTTCTAAGGAATTACAGTTACCCAAATGGACATCAAAAGGGACAGAAAGAGTAAACAGACCAATATGCCTTAAAGAAGTTAGAGAAAGCTGTTAAAAAACTACACACAGAAAAACACAACAGGCCAAGATGATTTCATGAGGAAATTATAACAAAATTTAAAGAAGATGTTGTAATAGTTTATATACTTTTCAAGAATTGACATTAAAGAAAATATCCTATTTCTTTTCAAAAGTCAATATAAGGAAAAGAAAATTACAGACTTTTCTCACATAAATAATTCAAAATTTCAAAGCATGATATTCTTGAAAACAATACATTAGGAAATTCCACTAATTGTAAAAAGACTAACGATTATCTCCAAAAATGGTAAGGTACCATAAATGTCATTTGTGAAACAATTGGCAAAATTTAACACTATTTGTTGATCAATAATAAGATTGTCATGTAGAAGAGACAAAGTTTTATTTCTATCTTTTTAGGGCTTTTGGGTTGGCCTGAAAATGAAAGTGGCATAAGACAGATCAATAGGAGAAAAGCATACAGATTTATTTGATACAAATTTTATGTGGCACAGGAACCTTTATAAGGAGATGAAGACCCAAAGTCACAGCTGGTGTTGAACTTAAATACTGCACTGGAAAAAATGTAGCAAATTGTGAAAATGTGACAGGGCAAGTCGTGAAAATGTGACAGGGCTAAGGGACTTGCACTAGAGTCGTTATTTGTGTAAAGAAATGACTAGAAAGGGTTTTTTTTTTCTAATCGTTTCTTTATCCAATTAACAGATTTCTCTTGACCTCAAATTCTTGTCTTGATAATAAGAATTATATATTCCAGTATAAGGAGAATATCTTTAACATTGGGTATTTCATTTCTTACTTTTAAGAAACAGAATGAAGGTCAATAATTTTCTTGCACCTTCTGTTTAAGTGAATTCAGTTCCAAATATTCTTATGCAAAAGTGATATATTGTGTGCAGCCAACTCCATCAGTATCAACATGAATTTCTTTATTTTTGATAATTATTCTATAATTATATAAAATTATGTTCTTGAAGTACTTAAAGTAGGTAAAGGAGGATCATGGCTGTGTCTTAGTTCTCTCTCTCTCTTTCTCACTCTGTGTGTGTGTGTGGGGTGTGTGTGTGTGTGTGTGTGTGTGTGTGTGTGTACAGAAAGGGAGAAAGAGAGACACAGACACACAGAGAGAAGGATAGAGAAAATGTGGTGATTATATTAACACTTGGAGAACCTGTGAAAATATATATAGGACATTTTGTTACTGTTCTTGCAACATTCCTGTAAGTTTAAAACTATGTCAAAAATGTAAAAAAAAAAAAAAAAAAAGAAAGACATGTTTCAGTTGAAATAAGTCAAATTGATAATGTATTTAAAATGTGATATTTCTGTTATAGATGAGTAGTTCTCAAATTTGGCTGGATA
The DNA here is from genome assembly GCF_048565385.1 of Saimiri boliviensis. Lineage (NCBI taxonomy): Eukaryota > Metazoa > Chordata > Mammalia > Primates > Cebidae > Saimiri > Saimiri boliviensis. Next base: position 151,318,628 of record NC_133451.1, read on the forward strand.
TTAGACTCACCTGCAGAATTTTCACAAATCCTTTCGTCTAATCTACTCCAGACCAACTAAATCAGTATATCTGAGAGTTCTACTTAAGTATTATTATTTTTTAAAAGCTCCTCAGTTAATGTTATGGACTGAATGGTAGTATCCCTTCAAAATTAGTATATAGAAGCCATAATCTCCAATGTGACGATACTTAAAGATGGGGTGTTTGGGAGGTACTTGGTGTTAGATGAGGTGGTGGGGATGTGGCTCTCATCATGTGGTTAGTGCTTTATAATAAGGGAGCTTGTTATCTCCCTCCCACCCATGAATAGGGTAGTCATGTGAGGATGCAGAGAGATGGCACCTATTTAAAAACTGAGAAGATAAGCCTCAAAATGAAATTTACCTTTTCAGTACCTTGACCTTCAGCTTTCCAGCTTAAAGAACTGTGAGAAATAAATTTCTGTTGTTTAAGTCACCCAGTGTGTCATGGTTTGTGATGGCAGCCCTAGCTATAGTAGGGGATTTTCATGAAAGGGTCCAGACTGAGAACCACTGTTATGAAGCTTCTCTGGATTATTTATCTCTAATATCATTTATTTACTTCTCCATTAAGTTCCATTAATCTCAAAAACCCCTGTAAATTCATCTACTTCTGCCACATATTCTTTATGACACAGGATTTGAATTAACATAAAGGAATATTTTACATTAAATACTAGTATGACTTCACAAAGCCTGTTTATTTATTCTAGCTTAATTCTAAATTTTTTATTTGTGTTTTTTAATAAAGCAGAAGTGTAGCTGTCAAATTAATATAGCTAGGAAAGTAGCATACACAGGACTGTTTGTCAATACAATGTGATATTCAACTTATTGCTGAAATAGATTAGTTTTGCATTTCATTATTATTAATTCTTCTTTAATAGATCTGTCATAAAATAAGAAGCTTTTTAAAGATATATATTTCAAATATATATATTTCAAATATATATATTTGATATATTTGAAATATATATATTTGAAATATATATATATTTGAAATATCTATATATTTGAAATATCTATATTTGAAATATATATTTGAAATATCCATATTTGAAATATATATTTGAAATATCTATATTTGAAATATATATATTTGAAATATCTATATTTGAAATATACATATATTTGAAATATCTATATTTGAAATATATAATATATGTATATATATATACATATATATACATATATTTTGCACTTTAGATTCTAGGGTATATGTGAAGAACATGCCGGGTTGTTGCACAGGTACATACACGGCAATGTGGTTTGCTGCCTCCATCCCCATCACCCATATCTGGCATTTCTCCCCATGTTATACCTCCCCAACTCCCTACCCCCACTGTCCCTCTTCTAGTCCCCCCAACAGACCCCAGCGTGTGATGCTTCCCTCCCTGTGTCCACGAGTGAGAACATGTGGTGTTTGATTTTCTGTTCTTGTGTCAGTTTGCTGAGAAGGATGGTTTCCAGGTTCATCCATGTCCCTACAAAGGACACGAATTCATCATTTTTCATGGCTGCATAGTGTTCCATGGTGTATATGTGCCACATTTTCCCTGTCTAGTCTATCATCGATGGGAATTTGGGTTGGTTCCAGGTCTTTGCTATTGTAAACAGTGCTTCAATGAACATACACATGCAGGTGTCTTTATAATTGAACAATTTATAATCCTTTGGATATATACCCCGTAATGGGATTGCGGGGTCAAATGGAATTTCTATTTCTAGGTCCTTGAGGAATCACCACACTGTCTTCCACAATGACTGAACTAATTTACACTCCCACCAACAGTGTAAAAGTGTTTCTATTGCTTCACATCCTCTCCAGCATCTGTGGTCTCCAGATTTTTTAATGATCCATTCTATCTGGCATGAGATGGTATATCAATGTGGTTCTGTTTTGCATTTCTCTAATGACCAGTAATGTTTGTTGGCCTCATATATGTCTTCTTTTGAAAAGTGTCTGTTCATATCCCTCACCTATTTTTTTTTTTTTTTTTTTTTTTTTTTTTTTTTGAGACAGAGTCTCACTCTGTCGCCAGGCACCAGGCTGGAGTGCAGTGGCACAATCTCGGCTCACTGCAACCTCCGTCTCCTGGGTTCAAGCAATTCTTCCACCTAAGCCTCCCAAGTAGCTGGGACTACAGACACATGCCACCACGCCCAGCTAATTTTTTTTTATTTTTAGTAGAGACAAGGTTTCACCATGTTGTCCAGGATGGTCTCCATCTCTTGACCTCGTGATCCACCCACCTCGGCCTCCCAAAGTGCTGGGATTACAGGCTTGAGCCACCGCACCCTGCCTTCCTTCACCTATTTTTGAATGGATTTGTTTGTTTTTTCTTGTAAATCTGTTTTAGCTCTTTGTAGATTCTGGATATTAGCCCTTTGTCAGACAAGTAGATTGCAAAAATTTTTCCCATTCTGTTGGTTGCCGATTCACTCTAATGATTGTTTCTTTTGCTGTGCAGAAGCTCTGCAGTTTAATTAGATCCCATTTGTCTATTTTGGCTTTTGTTGCCAATGCTTTTAGTGTTTTATTTATGAAGTCCTTGCCTATGTCTATGTCCTGAATGGTTTTGCCTAGGTTTTCTTCTAGGCTTTTATGGTGTTAGATCTTACGTCTAAGTCTTTAATCCATCTGGAGCTAATTTTAGTGTAAGGTGCCAGAAAGGGGTCCAGTTACTGCTTTCTGCACATTGCTAGCCAGTTTTCCCAACACCATTTATTAAACAGGGAATCCTTTCCCCATTGCTTGTCTTTCTCAGGTTTGTCAAAGATCAGATGGTTGTAGAGGCCTCTGAGGCCTCTGTTCTGTTCCATTGGTCTATATCTCTGTTTTGGTACCAGTACCATGCTGTTTTGATTACTGTAACCTTGTAGTATAGTTTGACATCAGGTAGCATGATGCCTCCAGCTTTGTTCTTTTTCCTTAGAATTGACTTGGCTATGCAGGCTCTCTTTTGGTTCCATATGAAGTTTAAGGTGATTTTTCCAGTTATGTGAAGAGGGTCATAGGTAGCTTGATGGTGATAGCATTGAATCTATAAATTACTTTGGGCAATATGGCCATTTTCACAATATTGATTCTTTCTAATCATGAGCACGGAATGTTTCTCCATCTGTTTTTGTCCTCTCTTATTTCATTGAGCAGTGGTTTGTAGTTCTCCTTGAAGAGATCCTTTACATCCTTTGTTAGTTATATTCCTAGATATATTATTCTCTTTGTCGCAATTGTGAATGGCAATTCATTCCTGATTTGGCTCTCTTTAAGTCTGTTATTGGTGTATGGGAATGCTTGTGCTTTCTGCACATTGATTTTGTATCCTGAGACTTTGCTGAAGTTGCTTATCAGATTCAGGAGATTTTGGGCTGAGACAATGGGGTCTTCTAAGTATACAATCATGTCATCTGCAAATAGAGACAATTTGACTTCCTTCTTTCCTAATTGAATACCCTTTATTTCTTTTTCTTGCCTGATTGCTCTGGCTAGAACTTCCAATATTATATTGAACAGGAGTGGTGAGAGAGGGTATCCTTGTCTAGCGCCTGATTTCAAAGGGAATGCTTCCAGTTTTTGCCCAATCAGTATGATATTGGCTGTGGGTTTGTTGTAAATAGCTTTTATTATTTTGAGATACCTTCAGTTCATACCTAGTTTATTGAGAGTTTTTAGCATAAGGTGCTGTTGAATTTTGTCGAAGGCCTTCTCTGCATCTATTGAGATAATCATGTGGTTTTTGTCTTTGCTTCTGTTTATGTGGTGAATTATGTTTATAGACTTGCCTATGTTGAACCAGCCTTGCACCCCCAGGATGAATCCTACTTGATCATGGTGGATAAGCTTTTTGATGTGCTGTTGCAGTTGGTTTGCCAGTATTTTATTGAAGATTTTTGCATCTATGCACATCATGGATATTGGCCTGAAGTTTTCTTTTCTTGCTGAGTCTCTGCCAGGTTTTGGTATCAGGATGATGTTGGTCTCATAAAATGATTTGGAAAGGATTTCCTCTTTTTAGATTGTTTGGAATAGCTTCAGAAGGAGTGGTACCAGTTCCTCTTTGTATGTCTGGTAGAATTTGGCTGTAAACCCATCTGGACCTGGGCCTTTTTTTGGTTGGTAGGCTATTAATTGCTGCCTCAACTTCAGCCCTTGTTATTGGTCTATTCAGGGTTTTGACTTCCTCGTGGTTTAGGCTTGGGAGGGTGCAAATGTCCAGGAATTTATCCATTTCTTCCAGGTTTACTGGTTTATGTGCATGGAGTTGTTTGTAGTAATCTCTTATGCCAAGAATAAAAGGCATTTTTCATTGCGTATTATACTTGGTTTATTTTATGCACTGAACGTATGATTTAAACATTTACAATGATGTCTTGAGAAACACCTTTCCTAGCTATGTAAGCAATGTGCTTATACACAGTCATGTAATTCAGAATCAGGCAATTAATTCCATAAGTACCTTCATAACACCGAACATACATTGTGAATGCTCTTACTTTATTTGCCTTGGTACTTTTTGTTTGAAGATTGCATCACAATTATTTTATTTGTAATTTACCATGTCCATTGATTCTCACCATCAATTTTCAGATTTGCAATGCAGACTAACCAAAGTGTAAAATAGATTTTTTCCTCATTAAATAACAAAAACAGCATCAAAACACTCAGTCTCTTTGTTTAAACTAAAGTAGCTAGGTTATCATTTTACTAATTTTCTTTTCAGCAGCCTGGAGCTAGAACACATTCTTTTCAATGAAGAGACAAGATATGACATTTATGTTTTCATATTATATATGCTCGCTACAGTAAATAATATATGTGAAGCAATAAAACAAGTGAAAGTTCATTTTGACATCTGACTTTATGTCTAGCTTTTTGAGTCTAGACTTTCCTGGTTCACTTAGCTGATATGACTTTATTCAACATAATGCAAGTAAATACAATGTTATTGTAATCATAAAGGATCACAGGAACCAAAAAGATTGATTTTTTTATCTTAATTTCTAATCAAAACCTCTGCAACACGCAGGCACTTGCTCAGAATTTCTAAAGTTGAAAGCTGTAGATTGTGAACAATTTTCTTTCTCAAGGCTATAACTTTATTTTCCCCACCCAACCCTAGAGAGAGGTTACAGAGAAAGAAGGGTAAGAAGTCAAATCTTGGCATTTTGCAATTGCTAATAAAGGCTAGTTGATGACTCACCTGCTCATGTAGCAGCTGTAACAAAAGACTTTGCCCACAGGCAAATGTCCACAGAAGGCATTTCTTTCCTAGCTTGCCTCATAGCTCTGCTTCAGGCTAAACTTACAGTTTTCATTTACTTTTCCCATCTGCACTTTCAACAATTTTATTTGAATACTAAGTCATACTACAAGTTTCTTATATTTAAAAAAAATCACTAACATGTCCCTGCTCTTTCCTCTTTTCCAAACCCCCAAATTTTTAAATGACTAAAAACCAATCTATTGGAGGAAACTATATTGATAAAGTAGTACTGTATATCTCATCAATATAAATTTCTACTTATTGGGGAATTCTAAATAGCAAGGAAAAAACAAGTGTTTTATAACTTTTAGATCTCATATTTGAGACTGACTCAAAAATTAGGTGTAAAGTAATAATTAAAGCCTCTATGATGGAGCATAAAGATTTGTTGTATGCTATGCAGTAAGAAATGACCTGACATTTTGATAAAGATGAATAAAATGATAAATTGGATTAACATAATTACATATGAGCAAGATAAGAAGGGAAAATACAACAAGAAAACATTGAAGACAGGCCACTGTTTACACCAGATTCTTGTAGAGAACTGGAAGTTAACATGAGAATCTCAGTGACTAATGTATTTTAATGATTATATTTTTATATAACAAATAAATAAATAGATCTCATAAGTGCCTTAAAATATCTGTTAATATCTTCATTAATTTCCATGTGATGCAATGTAGCATATAGAATACAAGATTGGGAGGTTCCTTTGGGGTTAAGTCAAGGTTAAATTTCTACAATGAAGAAAAGTAAGTGTATTAGTTTTTTCTCACACTGCTAATAAAAACATACCTGAGACTGGGTAATTTATGCATGGAAAATGTTTAATTGACTCACAGTTCCACATGACTGGGGAAGCCACACAACCATGATGGAAGGTGAATGAGGAGCAAAGTCACGTCTTAACATGGAGCAGGCAAGAGAGCATGTGCAGGGGAACTGTCCTCTATAAAACTGTATTTATTCACTATCATGTGAACAACATGGGAAAAACCAGCCCCCATGATTCAATTACCTCCCACTAGGCCCTTCCCACAATATGTGGGGATTATGCGAGCTATAATTTGAGATGAGATTTGGGTGGGGACACAGCCAAACCATATCAGTAACCAAACTACATCCCTTAATGAATACTGTCTTAGGAGAAAGAGTGATACACCTATATCATGTCTATCTCATATCCTGTGGTGTCACAAAATGTATGCACTATTTTGTGGATATTTTCACATGCAATTCAATATAAATTCCAGGGTATCAAAACACTAATTTCAAAGAGCTCTATAACTTCCTAAAGCCATCGAAAATGTCAGAGTAATTTTTTTTTCTGGCTTGCGGTTATCTCTGATTATTTTGAAAATCTGGGATTCTCATCTTGTTTTTATTATCACCACCCAATTATTTTCTTCCTTTGTGTATTCAGAAGTATTTAGGCATAACTTTAAATTGTAAAATTAAAACAAACAAAAAATGGCAACATCTTGTTAGATATATGTTGTTATATCTAGTATTATATATATGTTTATGAAACATATATGTGCATATGCACACACATGCAAACGTAGCACCATTTACTTTGTGTTACTAACTGAGTGTTTGTGTTCCCCCCAAAATTCATATGATGAAGCCCTAATTCTCAGTGTTATGGTATTTGAAGGTGATGTCTTTGGGAAGTAATTTGCTTTAGGTAAAATCATGAGGGTAGGGGACTCATGATGGAATTAATGCCCTTATAAGACAAGGAAAAGACACCAGAGCTCTTTCTTACCACTGTGTAAGCACGGTTAGAAGGCAGCCATCTGCAGGCCAGGAAGAGAGCCCTCACTAAAATTGAGACATGCTGGTACTCTGATATCAAACTTCAGTCACTAGAATTGTAAAAAATAAATATCTGTGGTGTAAGATACTCAGTCTAAGTTTTACAGTACAATGGCTTGGGCTAAGACAGTTTGCTAATATTCATATGTTAAAATGTTACATTTACATATTTTAAATTCTAATATTCTAGTAGAAAATATATGCATATGAAGGAAAAATTAAAAGAGGATTAAATGTAAGTTTCTTTTCTATACAAGACTCTACAAGACACTTTTTGATATGTAAACATCATTAATATTACCTTATGCATCCTCCCAGAATTATCCTATGAATATGCACAAACACATTTATATTTTTAACAAAAAATAGTCAGAGTCATGTTTATATAAATTTTACCTCATACAGTGCTCTATTTTCGGTTATAAAGACAGCATAAATTTTGGCTGATTCCATATCATTAAATAAGATCATATTACATTACACAAATGTATTATAATACATTTATTGAGTTCTATCTTAATGAACATTTGATTTATTTCCAGGATTTTTCTAATACAAACAAGCTACATTGAAAATTTTTGTACCTGTCGTTGCACAATTATCACAATATGCTTTGCATAAATCAATAGAATACAGAGAATATGACATTGTGCCTCTTTTGTGCTGTGGGAAGTCAACTGTCACATAAGAAGTTCAACTATCAGAGACTACCATGCTCTGTACAAAATGCGAAATGAGAGTAAATGATACAATGTTTTAAGTTATTCATTTTTGTGGTAAGTAGTTACACAGCAATAGATAACTGAAATAAGCTTTATTAAATTTAAGACTTTCTGTTTATTAAAAGACATCACTAAAAATATGGAAAGGAAGCCAAGGATTGGAAGAAGACGTTGACAATACATACAACTGGAAAAGGACTTATAATGAGATTATAAGTTCTTTCTTTCCTTCCTTCCTTCTTTCTGTTACAAATGTGGTCATTTTTCATTAGATTTGTTTGTTCTATATACAAATAACTGACATTCTTGATATATGTGTTTAATAGAGTTTCCTACAGTTTCTAATTATATTCTGGCTGATTCCTCAGAATTTTGCAGAAATGCAATCACCAAATATATTCTTATTTATATACTGCTTACATAGATTACTTGGTAGTACCAGAATATTTTAAATACTATTTTAAAAAATTTGTGTTTTCATGATGCTAATATTGTCGAGATAATGTATTTCAGTTTTTCATTTACTGGCAAGTTCTTCCTTAAAAATGTCACAAACTATTGCAGCATTCACCCTTATTTCAGATAAAGCATCTGTATGTGTGTGTTTGTTTTAATTAATGGACTTATAACAATAACTGCCTTTTTTTTAGCACTTATTAAGTTATATACTTTTCTCCTTTGCAAACTACAATTCTTTGGATATTCCTCTTTGCAAAGGAGTAATATCCAAAATGCAGAAGGAGCTCATACAACTGAATAGCAAAAAACCCAAAAAACCCATATAAAAATGAGCTAAGTACCTGAAGAGCCATTTTCAAAAGAACATATACAAGTGGCCAATAGGTATATTTAGAAATGCTCAAAATCACTAATCATAAGGAAAATGCAAATCAAAATCACAATGAGTTATAGCCTTACACCTTCTGGAATGACTGTTATTTAGAAAAACAAAGGATGCAAACAAAGAACACTTGTACAGTGTTGGTGGGATTGTAAATGAGTATAATCATTATCAAAAGCAATATGAAGATTACTCAAAAAGTTAAAAATAGGACTACCATATGATCCAGCAATCGCATTTCTGGGTACAAATCCAAAGTCACTGAAATCAGGATCCTGAATAGTTTGCTCAACTCCCGGGTTTATTGAAGTATTCACAATATCCAAGATGTAGCAACAATCTAAATGTTTATTGATGGGTGAATGAAGAAATCACGGCATATACTAAATTATGGTGAAATTCTGCCATTTGTGATACCACAGATGAACTGGAGGGCATTATATTAAGTGAAATAAAACAGATACAGAAAGATAAATACTGTATAATGTCTCTCTTATGTAGAAGTTAAAATATTCAAACTCAGAGAATCAAAGAGTAGAAAAATGGTGGCTGCCAGTGCGTGGAAGAGGTGGAAATGGGAAGAAAACTATTAAAGTATACAAAGTTTCCACTATGCAAGATAAACAAGTTCTGGAGCTCTGCTATACAACATAGTACCTATAGCTAACAATACTGTATTGTACTTTAAATTTAGTAGGAAGGCAGATCTTACATTTGGTGTTAATAAAAAACAATAGTAATAATAAAAGAGGCAAGAAGAAACTCTGGGAAGTGATAGATTTGATTATAAGTTTGATGATGATGATGGTTTCATGGGTATACTTATCTCTAGACTCATCAAGATGTACATATGAAGTATGTGCTGTTTTCTTAATGTCAAATCTCAATAAAGTGGTTTTAAAAAGTAAAATAATAAAAATAATTTTTATATTTTTCTAACAAAATTTGTGCTTAAATTATGTCCTTTTCCCTGATTTCCATTTTACAATTTTTTTGCCTTTATTTTTCAACTATTTTCTTCTCTATTTCTTTTTTCTTCTATTCTTATAATGATTTCATAAGCTCAATGATCACCTTAATTTCTATTTATTTTTTGTAACTTAGGTATATAACCTTATTAATTTTTTGTCTGAATATTTTTACCAGTGACAAAAAAGATCAGACTAGTAGTATTTCACTCTTTTTATTTCCTTTATATTTATATTTTTATTTATTTTATGAGCTAGAATTTTTTAACATATAAACTTTAAACATTTGGTGTTTTATTTATTTTTTGGCCTGTTTTCAATTTATATTTTTGCTAAAAGTGGTTTTTATTATTTCATTAGTAAAATCTTTTAGGTAATCTTGGCAAAATACTTAAATACATACACAGAAATATTTCTTGACCACTTGCAAAGGTTATTCTGTATACACTGTAGGTATTATAAATATATTAACATATATCTGTATATTTGTATCCTGCTATGCAAACATTATTCAGCTCCTCTATATACTTAATTTTATTGGAGTTATTTCATTTGTCATTGGCTAATAAGTAAATATAATTCCCTGGTGTGTTAATTACCTCTATATTTTTCTAGAGTGCTCTTCATTAATTCTAATGCTCTTCAATTATTTAACACATAATGCTCACTGTGTGCTTAATTCTAAGTTCTTTATAAATAGTACTTAACTCTAATAGTAACCATTGAAGTAAGTGCTAATATTCAGTGGTTATTCAATAGGTGCTATTAGGTGCATTTTAAATTTGAAGAAATTGAGATACTCAGAACTTATGCAGCTGACCCAAGATCACATAGCTAGAAAGTTGGGTGAACTAGAGTTTGAATTTAACTATCTTCTCTGAATCATCCAATGAAGCGATAAAGGAGCATCAAGAAACAGAAGTAGTAAACAAATTCTGCAAAACTGCAAGGTACAAAATTAACTCAAAAAATCATTTTTATTTCTATATCCTAGTAGTGAACAATCTGAAAATGAAATTTAAAAATCTATTTACAATAGCATCAAAAATATTTTAGGAATAAATTTATCCAATAAGATGCAAGGCTTGCACAATGAAACTGGTAATGATATCTAAAAGAAATTAAAGAAGAACCACATAAATGAAGATATGTGTGTTTATAATTGAAAGATTTCATGTTTATAAATTGGCAATGTTTCTTAAAACTATTGACATATTCAATGCAATCTGTATTAAAATTATAATGGCCTTTTTTTTTTTTTCAGAATGAGAATCCTGAGCCTAAATTACATATGTAATTCAAAGATATCACAAACAGCCAAATCTTGACAACAAAGATCAAAGTTGGAAGATTCACACTCTAATATTAAAACTTGCTACAAAATATACAATAATGAATTTGCGGTACTGACATCAGGATAAAAAAGACAAAGTGATGGAACATAGTTGAAATTCAAACAATTAAATCCATACATCTATGTTCAATTGGTATTCAACAAGGCTGCCAACATCATTCATAGAGAAATAATAGTCTATTCAACAAATGGTGGTGGGACAACTAGATACTCATACAAAAAAGAAAATTTAGGTCCCTATTTCACATAGTGTACAAAAATTAACTCAAATACACCAAATATTTAAATGTTAGAGTTAAAAATGTAAAACTTGAAGAAGATAATATGGGAGAAAATCTTCATTACCTTGGATTTTGCAATGAATATAAAATCAAAAACATTTCAACATTAAATCCTTTAAAAATGCATAAAATTAGAAAAGATAATATAGAGCTAATCAAAATTAAAAACTTTTGTGCATCAAATAACACTATCATAGACAACCTAGATAACTGGAGGAAATACTGGCAAATCATATATATGATAAGGGTCAAATATTTTCAAATCATATATATAAGGGTCCAGTATTTTGAATATATATTAATACTCTCATAATTGAGCACAAAAAAGCCTAATTTTAAAAATGGGTCACACTCTGAGGTACACAATACTCCAATGCAGGTATACAAAAAGCACATGAAAAGATGCTCAACATCAGTAATCATCTGGAAAATGAAACTTCAAAACCATAATGAGATACATCACATCCACTAAGATGGCCATCATAAAAAAAAAAAAAAAAAAAAAAAAAAAAAGTGGAAAATTACAAGCATCGGTGAGGACATGGAGACTGGAAGCCTCTTTTGGTAGTGGGAATTTAAAGTAGTGAAACCACTGTAGATAACAGTTTGCTGGGTCCTTAAACTTTAAACAGAGAATTACCATATGAATGGCCAATTCTACTTCTAGGTATATACCCCCCAAAACTAAGAATAAATATTCAAATCCTTTACGCAAATATATATATAGCAGCACTATTCACAATAGCCCAAGGTGGAAACAACCCAAATGTACCCCAATATATGAAAATGCAAATAAAATGTGGTATGTCTATTTAATGAAATATTATTCAGCCATAAAAAAGGGATGATGTGCTGACATGGGCTATAACATGAATGAACCTAGAACACATTATGTTGACTGAAAGAAGCTCACCACAAAAGGACATATCTTATTTGTCTACCTATTTAGAATATCCCAAATACATAAATGCTGTAGAAATCAGGCTAGTGTTCGTCAGCAGTGGTAGGGAGTTGGGACTAGAACATGACTGCATAATTGGCATGAGGTCACCCTTGGGTGTGATGAAAAGGTTTTGGAACTACGTAGAGGTGATAGTTATACAACATTGAGAATGTACTCAATGTTACTGAACTAATACACTTTAAATACATAAACATTATGTTATATGAAGTTACCTCAGTTAAAAATATACTATGATTCTTACATTTTCATTAAAGATTGTACATTATAAATTACTTTTTGCAGGGCAACTCTCTGGGTGGCCTTGGACCAATCCAGTTTTTCACTTTATATTGCTTGTAGTTTCCAATAATAAGTGTAAAATGTGCTCAGAATGCAACATCCTGAGATAAGGAGAGACTTGCTAACAGAACTCAGGCTCCGTTCTAGTCCTTTTCAGAAACAGAATGTCCTTCAATGCATTAGCCCAGCATGTCATGTTATCCCTAGAGCATAACACCCAGGGAAGACTGCTATTTGGATTCCCTGAGCTAAAGTGCAAATGGGGCCGCACAGATGAAAGTCCATCTGCCCTGGGCAGCTTCCTGAGCCTCAGAAGACCGGCTTATCCAAATCCCAAGTTTCTACTGTTCCTTGCTGCCTGTTTGTGAATAACAAACGTGCTTCATTTAATTTCTATAAGTATTCTCAAAGGACTAGCACAAGTTGAAGAAATGTCAGCCCACGATGCAGCGAACTGAGGTGGTATCCACTTCACAGTGAATCTGCTTAGCACTTTATCCTCTGTCACTCATTCCTTTAGAACCTATTTCGACAATAACATTGTGGTCCCTGCCATATATGTATATATACATACATATACATGTACATATATTTATTTTAAAATCAAATATGAGACATTTTCTTGTATTATGCATGTTTCACCTGGCCTTTACTGATATGCCAGCTATTTGCCATTTACTTTACATACATAGGCTTTCAATTTTTAAAATTTCTATCACTTTTAGCTTTCATTATATATCTGATTTTTTTCATTTCTGATGTTTAAATATAATGTTTTTTTAGTTTTCTAGTGGTTATCTTTAAAAGTCTATATTTTATTCTTTAAGCTGTATGTTTTGAGTTTTAAAATTCGAACTGTGATATAGTTGGGATATTTGTCTCTGACAAATGTCATGTTGAAATGTAATCCCCAACGTTGGAGGTGGGACCTGGTGGGAGGTGATTGGATCCTGGGGTGAATCCTTATGAATGGTTTAGCACCATCCCCTTTGTAGTAAGTTAGTTCTTGTTCACTCACCTCAGGTAAGATCTGGTCCTTTAAAAACCTCCCCCCAGGACCTCCTCGTTCTCTTTTCTCTTCCTACTGCTCTTCCCATGTGACATGCCTCCCCCGACTTTGCTTTCTGCTTCGATAAAACTCCTCCCCAGAAGCTGGGCAGATGCTGGCACCATTATCTGTATAGCCTGCAGAACCATGAGTCAATTAAATAGCTGTTCTTTATAAATTACCCAGTCTCAGGTATTTCTTTATAACAACACAAGAATGGCCTATTAACCAGTTTAACTTGACTCTTGAATAAGAAAGAGACAATAATTGGCACACATAAACTTTCTCCAGCCTGCTTTCCTCTACTTACAAATTTTCTGCTTATGTTATCATTTTATACTTAAGTATTTATAACTTAAACCATAAATCTACTTACTTTATACAAGTTGAGGAAATCTCTTTATTTTCATTTCCCCTCGTTTAATTTCCTAAATTTTTGTTAATTTTACTATAGTTTATATTTGTTTCTAATTTTTAACTTTTGTTTTCAGCAACAACCATAATCAAGATCAGGCATTATAGTTTTTGGACTTATTGCTCGTCACTAATTTTAACCAAAAAACCCTCAATATATACCTTGCTTGGTTCCAGTTTACTCTCTGGAAGGAATATTGTGTACTTTATTTACTGAATTTTGCTTATTTGATAATAGATATCTGTTACTTGTGTACTCTGAATGTCAGGTTGGCATATATAGGGAATAACATATTTGTCCTGTTTTCTGAAATAGTCCCGAGAACATTATAGAGATTGCTCCTCAGTTTTTTGCCTTGAATGTTGTCATTGCTAAGTCTGAGTTGAACCAAAATTTTAAATCGTTTTACGGGTGACTTAATCTCTTACTTAAATTCTCTTAGAATTCTTTGTCATTGAAGCACAGTAACTCAGTAATCCTGATTATCCTGGACTTAATAATCCCCTCCCTCGCTGCCCATTGAGACAATGAGTCTCTTTAACGTGTTAATACAGGTCTTTCTTCATTTTAACCTTTTTTCTTTGATTCTGTATTCAAATTTTTTTAGGTTTATTTATTCTCTTATCTACAAATACTAGTTTGTTACATACTACTTTCCATAGCTCTAATTTTGTTTCTATTTCTTTGTACTCTATTCTTTTCTAATTGGATTTTGTATATTTTCAGACCTTTGACCAATCACCCCTATTTAGGCTAATAGTAATTGAATTCTCATTACGCGTCTTCTTTTTCTCTTTCCGTAACGTTCTTGAAATCAGTTTGCTCAGTTTTCATGGCTTATCATTGCTTTTTTGAGCAGCTATTTCACAAAGGCTGCAATTTTTATTGTTCTTTATTTCTATTGTTTATCTACAAATGTGATTTACTGTGCAGTATAATTTTGCTTTTCTGTTGCTGGCCTTTTGTTTGAGGATGTCTTGGCATAGATGCTCTGCTTAGTTCTTTCTCAGTTTCTCTCACCCCTGAACGGAAGCTGTTCTCCATGGACCAGCTATTTGTGAAAGTGTGTTTAGAGAGGGGAAAAGTTAATGAGCGTAGTAGCCCCGATTCAACATTATTTCAGTGGTTCCCGAATCTCTCTGCCCTTGAAGTAGTAATTGGTCCCCATAGTTCTCAGTCTTCTTTCTCAGGCTCACGGTATGATAACATGGCATTTTCTTCTTTTGGAAGCCAAGCCTTTGACTACAGGGCTGCACAGTCCCTGGAGTTTCTCCAGCATTCTGGATGTTTCTTGCCAGGATGGTATGTTTGGGTGGATTCCTTCCCAGTCCATTTTCCCTGACACACTTCTATGATACATATGGTTCAAGGACATCTTGCTTCTGTGTCCATTCAAATATTACAATTTCAATCAAGAACACCTTGAAATGGTCCTTCAGAAAGTGATATTTAACTTGTAATTCTCTGTGTTCTTCTTATTCTGATTTAGATAGGCAGAGACAATTTTCTCCCTTGCTCCCTTTATTGCTCTGGCGCAATGTTTTCTGCTATTAGCAGCTTTACTGCATGTTGAATGTTGTTTAGTGTTTTTAATTTTGTTAAAGTTATATTTTTTTCTATTTTTCATTTTTTTATCTTGGAGAATTGGACTCAGAAAAAGAGGGAGCAGAGTGACCTTTCCTGTCTTTAAATGAAAGGCAAAAACAGACCTTGATGTGTTCTGCAAAATACTCAGGACACAGAGTAATTAAAAGATAAACTTCATATTAAAGCAATGACTGAATACATTAACATGTCTATAATTGTATTTCTTTTCAAAGCCAAGCCTGCAGTCTTATATCTCGTCTGTGTATAAAATTATCATATATCCTATTCAGTATAAAATGTGTCATTCTACAAAAAAATTCATCAGGTTTTATATTAAGTTAAAGTGTGTTAATATATCATCTTAATAACATATTACCTTATCTGCCAAGAAAAAAAGCACATGCTTGACACAAAAGGGGAACTATACCAGACCTTTGTAATATTCTTATTTAAAATATTTTATATTTTTAAGATACTGTTTGAGACTCTGAAATCTAAATTATAAGTGTCTTTCAGATAGTATGCATAAAAACAGAACATGTTCTCAAAGTAAATTTTTGTTTACAAGACAGTACAATCTTTCCCAAATTCTTTGATTCATGTCAAACTTATTTCCAATGGTTGCTGCTGACTTTGGCTACCTAATATGAGCACTGGAATGGTACACTTAGATGCTCCATGGCAATTTGGAATATTTGTGTTAGGAGACTTATATGTCATATTTTTAAGAAGTAAAAGAACAGAGTGTGAGGTCTATGCTTTGTGTGACTACATTGTTTATTGCTATGTACCAAAATGCCTCAAAATTTAGCTGTTTAAAAATAACATTTATTACCACACAGCTCTGTGTGTCAAGATCTTGTAATTCATCTGAATGCCTTTGGTTCATGGTCTCTCTTCAGATTTTAGTAAAGCTTTTGATTGGTGCTGCAGTCTCATCTGAAGACTCTACTGGAGGGAGGGATTCTATTTGCAGGTTCAGTTATGTATGTGGCTGTTCCATGCTCTGTGGTCCTCTTCACAGAAATGCTTCAGCTGGCAGTTGGTTTTAGCCAGGGTGAATGATGCAAAAGAGACTGTGAACAGTCACTGAACTCAAAGTCACAGTCTCATTACCCAATCTCGGAAGTGTGATATTATCACTTTGCCATATTCTCTTTGTCAGAAGGAAGAAGATAAATTCAACCCATACTGAAGGCCAGAGGATTACACAGGGGCATAAATACCAGGAGGTAGGACCATTGCGGGCTATCTTAGAGTCTTGCGCTGTTATTCAGGCTGGAGTGCAGTGGCACAATCTCGGTTCACTGCAATCTCCGCCTCCTAGATTCAAGTGCTTCTCCCGCCTCAGTCTCCCAAGTAGCTGGGACTACAGGTGCACACCACCATGCCTGCCTAATTTTTATTTTTATTTTTATTATTTTTATTTTTAGTAGAGACAGAGTTTCTGCATGTTGGCCAGGCTATTCTTGAACTCCTGACCTCAAGTGATCTGCCTACCTCGGCCTCCCAAAGTGCTGGGATTACAGGTGTGAGCCACCACACTTGACCTCCTGTAGTTTTTCTTGTTATTATCTCTAAATATTTCTTTTTATGTGTCACAGTAGATACAGATGATTGCCTACAATCACCTCTTTAAAAAGGAAGTGTGTGTAGAAGAGCCTGTGTGTCTGTGTTAGATGTCTGATAGAAACAAAAAGTTTATGAATAGAAAATTGTTCCATTATCCAAACCATGTCAAAAATACATTGACTATTAGGAAATGGTTTTAGGAAAGAAAAGAACATAAGAAAGGAAGAACATGACTAGGCCATTATAAGTTATCTCGGGGTTTAGAAGAGGGATGACTTGAATAAGTTTTCAAATAGTTCCTCTGATGGTGTAGATGGGCATTGGGTCATTTACTTAATTCTTTAAGCTTCATCTCTAAAATGGAGTAAAGAATGATAGCAATTCACATTTGTGGTGATTATTAGTAAGAAAAAGAAGACCTGTCTAGGTAAAACAGCTATTTAATCAAAGGTCTTTTTTTTTTCTTTCCTGTTTTTCCTCATATTTTCTCATTTTCTCTTTCCCTTTGTCACCTTTATCACATTGAGGAATTTCTGGATCTATTCAACTTTATGTAATTTTTAAATTATTTTTAGTATTTATTACTGTTATTGCTCATCGCTGTATATGTTTCAGTACTTAGCCCAGTTTTTATACATTAAATATGTTTCAGGCATATTTATTTAATTTTATTGAATTATGAATGATTGAATTTATGAATGATACTAAATATTAACATTTACACTCATCAAAATAAAAATTTTTATACAAAAATTATAAATGCTAAATATGTACATTTTAAATTATTTGCGGTTGTTATAATGTCCTTGAGATGCAGTAATTTTGCTTTGAGCCTTAAAATTAATTCGGAAGCTATTTAATCCAATTTCTTAATTTTGAAGGAATCAGAATACTCTTTCATATCAAGTAAAAAACAGTATAGCTGTGTATATAATGTTTAAATTGTTGACATATGTATTTTGACATGAAAAAATTGGTCTAGCTTTTTGCAGCTCAAGGGTATACATTCATATACACATATATTAAAATTAACTCAAAATTACCAAGTAAAACTATATATGGTAAAGGATTTTTCTACAACATTTATTTTTCAACAAAATACCATCTTCAAATTGTGTTAGTTGCTTATTTAGTCAAGGAAAGTATTAAGTCTCATAGGAAAACATAGGCTACTTTTATTTTTTGGTCAGTGTGATGTTTTTAGCTAGTTTGTAGAGATCAGCACTATTTTCTACATCTATACAACATGTCAGGATCTGATAGAGAAGCAATTAATAAATTTAAGAGAAATATAACAATACTTGTCCCTTTTTTGGCAATATTTAAAAATATACATACAACACAAAGAGAAAAAGTTGAATAATTACTTTAATTGGCATTTGTTAATTCTTAAAATTTTCTGTTCATAAAACAATGAAAATCATTTAGAAGACTGCCTAGTACTCAATAGTTTTAAATTAGTTTAAACGTTTGTTTAATTTTCTTAAAAGAGTTGAAATGTCCTTTCAACAATAATTAAAATGTGTACCAACAAAAAATAGACCAAAATGAAGAAACTAATCTTTTATATTTTAAAACTGGATCTCTTCAAATAAAAATATTAATAAAATCAGATTTGCTATAATTACAATGTGTGTGTTTGTGTATGTGCACATAAGCACTGGATTTAGGTGCAGGTTTGTGTGTTTAATAGGAAGGAAATACAATTACTGATTGAAATAAATTTTGAAAATATTTATAGTAATTTGGGTTCTGAGTCTAATATTAGAGCATATTATATCATTATTACATTATACATATGGTAAAATTCGAAGTAAAAATTCTCCTAAATGGTATATTTTAATTCCCATCTTTCTTCTTCATCATCCCTTTATCCTCTTTCAAATGTTGTGTGTATTTTTCCAGGCATCATTTTTTCCATATCCATATAATACGTCCACACACACACACACACACACACACACACACACACACCATTGGTTTCCAAAACTGGTTACATATTAAATGCACTTTTCTAAATTTTTCTTTTTTCAATTAGCTACGCTATGAAAATTTTCTCAAAATCTTTTTCTATAATTCATGGAAATTATGGAAGTTTCTAAAAACAATTCCCGAACTAAAGGTATTGGATCAACACAAAGTTGAAAAGGAAAGAGAAACAAACAAACAAAATACAGAAGTAGTTATTTCACACACACACACACACACACAAAAGCAAAAGATAGAGATAAATACAACCAACCATATCAATAATTACACTAAATATAAATGGGCCAAGTAATTTAAACAAAAGAAAAATATAGTTAAACTTGAAAAAAGATAAGAACTCACAAGAAGAAATAAACATTTATTACAGAATAATTAAAGTATCAATATTCACCAAGGTACATCAATTAGGAATATATATGCACCTCAAAACAGGACTTTAAAATACATAAAGGTGGCCAGGCAGGGTGGCTCACACCTGTAATCCTAGCACTTTGGGAGGCCGAGGTGAGGGGAACACTGGAGGCCAGGAACTGGAGAACAGTTTGGACAATATGGCTAGATGCTGTCTCTACTAAAAATATAAAAATTAGCCAAATGTGGTGGTGCATGCCTGTAATTCCAGCTAGTCAGGAAGCTGAGGTACAAGAATAGCTTGAACCCAGAAGGTGAAAGTTGTAGTGAGCTGAGATCACTCCACTGCACTCCAGCCTGGGTGAGAGAGCAAGACTCTTTCTCAAAACAAAATCAAAACCAAAACCAAAATCAAAAACAAAACAAATAAAATATATGAAGCAAAAGTTGATAGCACTTACAGGAAAAATCAATAAAGTCATGATAATGATTGGAGACCAATTGCCAAATCTACAAAAATAAGATATATATATGAATAATTGTACATATGTATGTTATTACGTTAACATGAAAATATGTAAAAGGTGCTTATTGGAAGTTGTGTATTATTTTTGATTCTATTACATAAATTCTACTATTCAAATAAAATAAAAAAGGACTAACAGTAACAATAGTAAATAATAACAGACTAAACAAAAATATGTGAAAAAAATATTACAATATTTTTATAATGCTTCCTCTGATACAGCAATTCAATTTTAACTTTTCAACTCTGTATTGGGTATTTAAATTTTAAAATCTATATTATTTGTGTATTTTTAAGATGCATAGATATAAGACTTCTTAAAAGGAGACAGCAAATACCATAGGGCTAATTAAACAAGTGTTAACTATATTTAATACAAAATGTTAACGTAGTATATATTAGTTATCTATTGTTAAATAATAATACTTAGGACAAACTTAGCAGTTTAAAACAACATACATGTATCACTTTACATTTTATGTGGTTAACGAATCTGGACACAGTCTAACCAGGTCCTGTTTAAGACTGAAATCAAGATGGTAGATTTAAATTTTCATCTGATGAATTTTCATCTGATGGTAGAGTTGAATTTTCAAACTCAACTGATAAAGAATCCATTTTCAAGTTCATATAGTTGTTGCTAGTGTCAGGCAGACATAAGCAGGACAGAAGTCGCACCCCCGCGCCCAGCCAGGAATGTCAGGTGACCATCCGGTGATAGATTAAAACAATTGGTTGCAGCCAGTGCCAAAGAAAGGCAGTCTCCCAATAGAAAAACGTGAAACTGGTGATCAGCAGCTTCCCAATAAGATCTCTGGATTTGAGCAAGTGGGCTCAAGCATGCATATTAAGAGGCAAAATGGTGGAGTTTAACTGGTATATGGAGAGAAGAACGTCTCAAGTGAGCATGTGTACAACTCTAGTAAGCCCACCGTACTTGTGGTTCCTCCCAAGTGCTAGCAGGCCACTGTGCATGTGGACAGCCCACCCCAAGGGAAGAATCACAGGAGAAGGGATGCATGACCCTGGAATTATGCCAATGTATAAAACTCCAAGTCAAAGCTCAAACAGGGCACTTGATCTCTCAAGTTGCCTGCTTGGACCTCTTTCAAGTATACTTCACTTCCTTTCATTCATGCCTTCAAACTTTTGAATAAGCTTTCAATCCTCCTTTAAAACTTGCCTTGATCTCGCAATCTGCCTTATGATCTCTGTGTCAAATTCTTTCTTCTGAGGTGGCAAGAAGAAGGTTGCTGTAGATCTGTATAGATTTGCTGCCAGTATCAGTAGGATTCCACCCCTTGTGGGCTGCTGGATTGAGAAACTGTTTCCTACTGGCTGTTATCCAGAAGCTTTCCTCTTTTTTCCCTGCTAAGTAGCTTCTCCGTATAGCAGCTTACAATATGCAAGCTTGTTTCTTCAGAATGAACAAGGGAGAGAGTCATGCAGTAAAAAGAAAGCTTCGATCTTTGTATCATAATCACAAAAGTAAAATCTTATCACCTTTGCCATATTCTGTTGGTTAAAAGGAAGTCACAAATACTTCCCACACTCATGGGGGGGTGGGGGGAAATAAAACGAGAAGTCGGAATTACAGCAGCCACCTTAGAATATGTCAGCACAATATATTTCTTTCTGTTCCATGATACAGTAGGATAATTTTACCCTTCACGTGTTCTTTGTTAAAGGGAATGTCTCTGAACTTCCTACATCCTTTAGTACATCATATTTTTTATGTAGTAAATCACACTTTTTAGTCATGTTGCATACAAGGTGAGGAGAGGACATTTAGCAGGTAAAATGTTTTCATTTTGTTTTAAAATAAACTTATAGTAGTGGCAAACTAAAAGAAATGCATGTGAAAATGGAATACTTAGGATTGTACTTAGCAGCAACAGGTTTTTAGATTTATGTCCTATCCATAAGCCTGCTTTGGGATTATGAGATTTATATCACAACCATTAGCTTAGGGATTTATGTCATATCCAAAAGCTTGTTTTGTTAGCTCACCAGTTGTCTGCCAATCAGACAAACAGACTTTATATATAAAGCTGTCATAAGAGACAAATAAGGTTATTATATAGCAAGAAGCCAGTTTATCAAGTGGATTTAACAATTGCAACTACATATTTGCCCAATATTGTAGAACTTAAATATATAAAGGAAGTATCAGCAGAACTGAAAAGATAAATAGACAGTAATACAAGAATAGTAGGAAGAAGAAAGGAACAAAAGAACTACAAAACACTTAAGAAGCAATTTTACAAAATGGCGAGGATATTAAGATGTCAAAGACTTAACAGAATGTTAAAGATATCAATGTCAAAGAACTTCATAGGTAAACATAGTATTTACCTATCAATAATTACTTTAGATGTACATGAATTAAATTTTCCATGAAAATACAGAGTGGATGAATGGAAAAACAAGATTCAAGTATATGCTGCCTATAGGAGACTCACTTTAACTTTCAGAACACACATATACTAAAAGTGAAAGTGATATCCTTTCTGCATAGGAAAGGATATCCCATGCAGATGGTAATCAAAGGAGATCTTTTGTGACTAATATAAAAAAAATAGAATTTAAGTAAAAAAAATAATTCCACAAGAGACAAAGAAGGGTATTATATCATAAAAAGTGGCAAACTTATCAAATGTCAAATGGACATAGCAATTATAAAAATATGCACACTCAGCACTGAAATACTTAAGCAATTAAAGCACATATTAACAGAACTGAAGAAAGAAATAGAATAATCAAATAAAATGATGGAAAAATATCTTAAGACAAAAATAGAAACACAACATACCAAAACTTATGGGATGCAGCAAAAATAATTCTAACAGGCAATTCTGTAATGGTAAATATCTACCATGAGAAAAAACTTAAATAAGCAATTTATCTTTATGCTTCAAGGAAATAGAAAAAAGAAGAAAAATATAAAACATACTAAGCACAAAGTTAGAAGACAGAAGGAAAAAATACAGATCAGAGCAGTAATGCATGTAACAGAGATTAGAAAATCAATAGAAAAATATAAACCTTTAGATGACCTAAAGAAAAAAGACTCACATAACTTATAAATGAAAAAGGAGACATTGTGTTACAGAAATACAAGGGATTATAAGAAACTACTCTGAACAGTTACAAATCAACAAATTAAATAGCCAGAATAATGATAAATTCTTAGAAACATACAATTTACAAAGTCTGAACCATTAAAAAAAAGAAGAAGAAGAAAATTAAAGCGGAACAGTAGTGAATAAGATAGTAGGAACAATAACGAAAACCTTCCAACAACAACAACAAAAATGTCTGGGGCATTATGGCCAGTTTTTCTCAAACTCTTCCAGAAAATTAGAGAGGTGAGAATACTTTCAATCTCATTTCACGAGGCTAGCAATACCTTGATATTGAAGCCAGACCAAAGGCACATCCAGAAAATAAAATTATAGGCCAATATCCTTGATGAATATAGATACAAAAATCCTTCACAAAATACTAGCAAACCAAATTTGACAGCACATTATTAGTATCATATGGCATGATCAAACAGAATTTATCCTTGGGATGCAAGATGGTTCAAGATACACAAATCAATAAATACAATACACCATATTAACAGAATGAAGGATAAAAATTGTATGCTCACCTCAATAATTCTAATAAAAGCATTAAACAAAATTCAACGTCTCTTTACAATAAAAACTCTTAGATTTAGAAAGTCAGCTGGGTGGGAGAAACTGAAAACATAAATAGAGAGATCAGGGTAAAATCCAATGAGAAGGGGAGTTTAATTAAAGTTGTAAAAAGAGAATAACAGCAAGCATGTGGATCTAGGGGGGAAACATTTCAAGCACAGGAAGCCATCAATTCAGACTCTGAGCAGAAGAACCTGGAAATAGTTAAGAAACACTAGGAAAGTCAATGCACCTGAGCTTCATGAGCAAGGGGTGTATTATAAAAAGATGAAGACAACAGGAGATGAGCATGAGGATGATTATCAGTATTTTAATAGCTCATTTTGTATACTTTTGAAAAAATAAATTTGGGGGGATGGTATAGGGAAAGCATAGAACCCCCTTCATTCTCTTCTTTGTTCATATATATTCAACTCCTATAAAGCAGGAACTTGAAAATGCCTATTGAAGAGAGTAGTCCAATTGTTATAATGTTTGGAAAAATAATGGGAATATACAACTGAGCTGTATTACAGATAATGCTGATGCTTCTATACATGCTTGAGTTGTAAAAGCTGTGCTAATTAAAATAAGAGTCATGCACGATTTCACACTAAATCTGTTTTTCAGTAATTATTTTTCTGTGAGAACATAGTTTGTTTTTGCATATTTGTGCATTCAGATTCACATTATCTGCTCCAGATCCAGTGTGAAAGGAAAACGCATGGTAAATTAATACTGACCTAAGAAAATATAAAGAGTTGCTACAGAATCATATTAGACAAAGGATGCTCTTGCTCTAAATAGAGCAACCATTTATACAACAAAACGTCATTGAAGACTGAGACTAAAAATCCAACCCCATTAAGAACAAAACAAACAATAATATTAACACAAGGAAATTATATATATGTGAAATTTTCTAAAGATACATATAAATGCTTGGCAGAAATCCATCATATCCACATCTTACTGTGCTTTACATTCTTCAAGAGAACATAATGTATTATATTCTAAATATTCTATTCAATTTTTTGTTATGCACATCAAAACAAGATTCACAGCCGAAAACGTTTCAAGATATTTTTAGTGACTCCCTTGATACAAAACAATGAAGAAATTTAATTGTATTTTACAATTATAGTCAATGGCACTAGTGAGGTGTAGCATACACTTAAATATATTTTAAAATCTAGATGTATGTTTACTCAAGGAAGACCCTTATGATTGATGTCATTGAATTCAGGTAGCCGAGGAGAACGTTTGCACGGATGAATATGTCAAGGATTTTTTAAAAAATTCTTATTGGTATGACAGCTAAAGTGTTCCCTGTCTTCAGGAAGGGATTCTGAACAGCAGCAGTAACCTAAGCAAGGTGGTATATAAAACAATTTAATGAAGACATGGAGGTGGGGATGAAACTTGTTTTTGCAGAATTTTATTCAACATTATCTTATTTGCTGTTTGTAGGCATTTTGAAATGTAACTGAATAATTTAAGCCGTAATTACTGTTTTAACCCTCTTTAGCTATAGCAAATTTGCTTTGAAAGTTTTCTAAGATATCTGAAACATTCAATATTATTATTAAAACATATGCTATAATTTTTATTAGGAAATTATAGGTATACTTCTTATATATTATTTGAATATCACAATTTATGCATTAGTTATAAATAATGCTAACCTATAACTAGAAGCCATTTACAGAGTAAACAGGACCGACCGCAGATGTTTTCCATGGTAAGTGAAAGCCCTTAGCCATTATAATAAATTATGCAATAATCTTGTGTATGTGGTCCACATATCCTGATATTGTGTTATTGGTAATTGGGTTTTTGTTGCTGTTGTTGATCAACATTGCTAAGAATTATTCATTTTATTATTTCAAAGAACTGATATTCCTCTTTTTATACTTTATTATTTCTCTATTTTTAGTTTCTGAAAAAGTATTTGGCTCTCATTTTATTTGGTTCTACTTATAGATTTAGCCTGATCTTTTTATGTCTTCTTAAATTAGAAACTAAAAAATTAACATTAAAGCTATATTTTACCTAACATAAGCATTTACATATCAATTACCCTGAAGATCTGTTTTAGATGCATTGAACGTATTTACATACGTTAGATTTTCACTATCATTCAGCTTCATGGTATTTTCTTGTAGAGTGTTTTCTTTATTAAGCCAGTGGATCATTTAGAAGAAATATGATGTTTCATTTTTATGTATTTTATTTTTTAAATTAAATTTTAGTTTAATTATATTATAACCAGAGAACATGCCCTATTTGACTTAAACCATCTTAAACTTAATGAGATTCATTTTATGATCCAGCATTTGGCCTCTATTAGTGAATGTTCCACGTGCTCTTAAAAATAATGCATCTTACAGAATTGTTGCATATAGTGTCCTAGAAGTGCCAAGTAGGTTAACTTGTTTGGTATTTTTCAAATCTTCTTTATGCTTCCTAGTTTTTTGGTCTGGTATTTTGATCACTTATAAAAATGAAGTTGAAATTTAAATTTCCTGCTTTAGTTATATCAATTTTTCCTTCATATATGTTGAAGCTCTATTATCAGATAGATATTTATATTTTTTTTGAATTGACCCTTTTATTATTATAAAACATCAAACCTTTTCCTCTGGTAATTTTTCTTATCTTGACATCTACTTTATCTGATATAGTAACACGAGCTTTCTTGTGATTAGTGTTTGTGTGATATACCTTTCAGATCTTCTGATTTTAACATATCTATATAACACTATTTAAAGTTGGTAGCTTTGTGAACAGCATGTAGTTTTTTTAATCCAGATATAAAACTTTTGTCTTTGAATGGAAGTATTTAAGCTCATCAGCATTTAATATAATTATTAATACTGTTGAACTTAAGGCTAAGATCTTGCTATTTTTTTCTTTTTTCATCTGTTTTGTTGTTGTTGTTGTTATTGTTGTTGATGTTCTTCCTTTTCTTCCTTCTTTGGGATTGATCAAACAGTTCATATATTCATGTATTGTTATATATTTTAACTCTGTGTGTTGTAAGTCCCACTATGTATATGCATATATATATATATATGTTTTAATAATATAGTTTAAATAACTTAAACTGTTTTTGAATAACACAAACTTTTATAATTAACTGCATGTTTGCTGTATCTGGTACTTTGTATTCTTTCCTATATACCTATGTTTATCTGTGGGATCATTTTCCTTCAGCCTGAGGAACTACTTTTATATATCTTGTAGTATGGATCTTGTGGTATAAATTTTTTTATTGAAAAATTTCTTTGCTGTAATTCTAGAAGGATAGTTATGCTGTTTATATAATTGTAGATTAGAAATTTTTGTTTCTGTTTGCTGTCTTAGCCCTTTAAATATGTTCTCTCTTTGTCTTCTGGCTCTCATTTTACCTGATGAGAAGTAAGCCACAATTCTTACCATTGTTGTATTATACTTAAAGTTCTTTTCTACTTATAGCCTTTTTGGGGTATTATTTATGGTTTTAAGTAATTTAACTATTGTATACCTCATTATTAATTTTTAATTTATTCAGTTAGGTGTATTAAACTTTCTGGATTAATAGATCCGAAATTGTTTACTAAATTTGAAAAAATAATTGACCATTTTTTCTTCCAATTTTTTTTTATGGCTGAACAGTGTTCTGTATCTCTCTTTCTTTCTTCTCTCTCTCACTCTTCTCTTTTTTCTGACTTCATTTACAAGCATATCCAGTGAATTGTATTTTAGTTTATTTCTTTAGACACCCAAAATCTTCATCTTTTTCTGTAAATTATTTAACTGAATCATAATACTTTTAATTTTTTTGTTGATTCATTGCAAACACTTGCTTATCAATAAATTTGTTTTTATTAACATTATTTTCTTCTACAGTGGAATATACATACAAAAGAATACTGCTCAGCCATAAAAAGAAATGAATTAATGGCATTCACAGCAACCTGGATGAGACTGGAAACTATTATTCTAAATGAAGTAACTCAGGAATGGAAATCCAAACATCGTATGTTCTCACTCTTAAACGGGAGCTAAGCTATGAGGATTCAAAGGCATAAGAATGACATAACAGACTTTGGAGACTCAGGGAGAAATGGTGGGAGGGTGTGAGGAATAAAAGACTACCAGTTGGGTGCAGTGTTTACTGCTTGGGTGATGGGTGCACCAAAATCTCACAAATCACCACTAAAGAATTTGCTCATGTAACTAAATGCCATAAGCTATGGAAATAAAAATTTTTTAAAATTATTTTCTCTTCATTATTCTGGTACTTTCTGTTTCTTTATTTTTCTGGACTTTTTTATTGTAGCATGCACATTGTATAAAAACTGATGTATAAAATACTTTAAATTTTAATTATATTTTTGTTTATTTAAACTCTTTTCTTTGACAAGTCCTTAGAGTGCAAGGCTGATTATTCAGAAATTTTCTAAAGTCAATTTGAGCTGGTGCTGGGTCACAGCTTTAATTAGAATGAATTCACTTATGAATGGAAAACTTCAACCTCTCAACCAGTTGCCTTTTTCGCTGGGAAGATGGTTGCAGTTTAATATACTTTCACTTCAGGTAGGGACTGAAAACACAAGAATAGCACTATGTGTGGTATGTGTTTTCTCTCTGTTGATGTTTGCTACTGCTTTCTTGGCAAAACCCGAGGGAAGGGGGGCGGGAACTGCTTTGCCTAATGATTCATCCTTGTGTTTACAACGGTTTCAAATTCTTATTTGTTCTGCCTACCCACACTGTATTCCACGGAGTCTGGCTGATTTTCCCTTATTCCCATAAAACATTTCTATGACAAGCCCCTCTACCATTCCCATACTAGAGGCCCATCTCCAGGTCTAGAAGGTTGTAGTTGCTCTCTGGGCTTGTTTCTCTCTAGACTTCAGTTCACAAGAAATCTCTTATTCACCGCTTTTTACTGTCCCTGTTTAAAAAAAAAAAAAAAAAAAAAAAAGTATTATTGGCTGGGCAAGGTAGCTCATGACTGTAATCTCAGTACTTTGGGAGAAAGAGGTGGGTGGATTGCTTGAGGTCAGGAGTTCCAGACCAGCCTGGCCAACATAGTGAAACCCCATCTCATCTCTAGTAAACAAACAAACAAACAAAACAGGTCGAGTGTGGTGGCTTATGCCTGTAATCACAGCACTTTGGGAAGCTGAGGCAGGCAGATCACGAGGTCACAAGTTAGAGACTAGCCTGGCCAACATGGTGAAATCGTCTTTAGTAAAGATACAAAAATTAGCGGGGCGTGGTGGTGTGCGCCTGTAATCACAGTTACCTAGGAGGCTGAGGCAGGAGAATTGCTTGAAACCGACAGATGGAGGTTTGCAGTGATCCAAGATTGAGCCCCTGTACTCCAGCCTGGGCAACAAGAGTCAAATTCCGTCTCAAAAATAAATAAAATAATACAAAAATTAACTGGACGTGGTGGCTCATGCCTGTAATCCCAGCTACTGGCGAGGCTGAGGAAGGAGAATCGCTTGAACTCGGGAGGTGGAGGTTGCAGTGAGCCATGATCTCGCCACTGCACTCCATCCAGCCTGGGAGACAGAGTGAGACCCCCTCTCAAAAAACAAAAACAAAAACAAACAAACAAACAAACAAAAACACCGAAATTTATTTCCCCAGATTTAGCTTGTGTTCACCACAGGAGAAGGGTCTTTTTTGCCTCCCTACCTCCTAACTACAAATGAAAGTTCTTCACTCCCTGTGTGCCAAAAAAAATAAAAAAAAATAAAAAAAAGAATCACCACAGAATTTAGATTAATTTTACTTCTAAAGCATGGGAACTGTGCCTTATTTATCTTTATATTCCCAATACATAGAATTGTTCTTTAAAAAGTTTCAAAAAATAAAAAATGATTCTTATATCACCCACACAGTGGTAACAGTTGTTATGTGTTAAAAGTTGAAATATTGACAATGGCTCAGGATACTTTTAGAGATTTTCCTGGAATAGTCAATGAGTTAAATTCCACACGTAGACCTGACTGAATACAAAACTGGCAAAACCTAATCAAGGAAATCTAAAAGAAAATAATGGTTCAGACAAGACTCATTTCGAGTTGATATGCACTATCATTATCATCGTTATTTTATTATTATCTTTAGTATCACAACTGGCATTTATTGTGTTATGAACCCATCTTTATGTTGAGATTTTTATGAGCTGTCTTATTTAATATTCATAAAAATGTTACAGGAAAATTACTATTATAAAAAGCAAATTAAAAGAGTAAGAAATTGCAATGAATCTTTAATTTTTAATTCAACATCCCTCAATATTTATACAGATATATCCAATGGGAAATAAACGTGAGTATATTGATATATTTTTAGCTGTGATACTCACTGGTGACTGTAATATATTTAATTTAAATAATACATAAAACTTTCCAAATAATATAAATGTGAGTTATTCTGTAACTCACCTGCTAGTCTGTATTCCACAGAAAAAAACAACTATCTTATATAAATATAAATAATTATATTGGTGGTATTTACACAGAAAGATTCCTTCTCTAATGTGTTAATAGAATTGATGTAGAAGTGACTGTATCTGCATACATAAAATAATACATAATATATTATTTAATTTTCTCTTGTACTAACCCATGGAGTGTTTTCTTGACATTGGAAATACAAGAGAAATTTAGTGAACCAGAGAGCTTATGTGAAAATAAAATTTTATGTCAGTGTTACTTATGAAAATAAAGGAATAAAGAATATCCTATCACATTCAACTATATGCTTCTGTCATGAGGTTTTATACTGTATTACTTAATCATTAAATATGCCATATATAAAAATATGTATCCACATAAATATATAAAATTTTATATGTATATATTTTGGTTGTAAGCCTCAGAAATCACTTTAGCTAATATACTGAATTGAAATTTACCAAAAACCAGAATTTACTTGAAGGATAAAGGGTTTTGTAGAGTCAAAGGGGTATTGATTAATCAGACTTAGAAAGTTTTAGGAATCAGGGTGTATCAAGGTTTCCAGATATCCTAGCTAACTTCTTCAAGCATCGCCACTGATATAATTTGGCCTAAGAGCAAAATCTCAGAGGGAGAGAGTCCACTTGGCTTAATCTGGGTTAAGTGTCAACTTCTTGCAGGGCAGAGGGCAGAGCACCTTGAATTACATGACTTAACAATGGAAAATTTTGCTACTGTGAACAGAACAAAGGAGTTGTGGGTGCCTTGTGGCTTAAGGCATCAAATATCTGATATCACTTTGTATATGCAGAAGTGGAATACAAGTGTAGCAATATTAAATGAGAAATTTAGCATGTTATAGTCTAGTAATTTATGGTAGAGGAGAATATTACCATTATTACATAACTTTCCATATTTATTTTGCTAATACAAAGACATTGGGAAGTTAGCCTCCAAGCGAGGCAGTAAAGTGGTACATTTAGAAGTCAATACAGAATAAAAGTTAGTGGTTTGCATTTCTGAAGGCCAAAATTCATGTTTCTGAGGTAGGAAAGATTCAGAAACATTGCATTCTTCCTTGTTTAACTTTAGTCTATTATATTTCTCTGGTGTTAGCACACTTTCAGCAGCTTTCCATCATTATGTCAGGGTAGTACTTCATAATATTTTTCACATTTTCTGCCTCATACATCAAACTATAGAATTTTCTCCATAAGGCAGACCTGTCATTCTGTAAAATTTTTAGCAATGTTCTTATTTTTATCTGACATCTAGAAATACCTAAAGTAATAAAAAATCATTTTTACCTCATATTTGCTTTGGTTTTCATTCTGTCCCTGTCAGTCTATACACAGCATAGCAAGGGAAGATTTATATAACATCCTTTTGGGTGTTCCAGAATCAGACAAAGAATCCTTACCTTAGCTGATTTTTTTCCCACAGAATTTTATAGAAAAGCATAACATCTATACTTAAAATAATACCCTCCTTATAAAACCTTACTTTTTGTCATGAATACTTTCTCTCTGTTAAGAAGTTTATATATATATGTAAATATTTTTATCTGTATATGTACTGTATGTATGTACACATATATACACATACACATACATATATACACATATACAGTTTATATATAAAAATCCACAACCACAAGGAAAAGAAGATGTCATTTCTTTAAGAATGTTACCATTTTGAGCAATTTAATGAGCATATAAGGAAATTATATTTTTGTTGCTTAGTATCATAATAGCTTTCAACTAGCTATCAAGACATTTGTAAAATAAGATTTTACCAAACACCCAAGTTTCAATTGAACTCTGAGAATACAAACTAAGCACTAAAATAAATCCTTATTTTCAAACATTTTCCCAAAGTAGTTTAATTAAAAATATACATCTAATTCGAACATGTTTAATTTCAAGGCATAAGACTTTCAAATGATTAGTTGGAAAAGCAAGAGATATTAATTACCTGAAAATCTAAAATATTGTATAAACTTTTAATATGATTATGTATTTTTTGTAGTTTTATTATGAAAAATAGACATATTTTATGGAGCACTTACCATGTGCCAAACACCATGTAAATGCATTAACTCAATGGATCTCCAAATAAAGCTGGGTACGATTGATATTCTTACTTAATACTGAGGAAATTGAGGCTTAGAGAGGTTAACCAATTTTTCCAAATCCATAAGGCTTGGAATAGCAGAGCTGCCATTGAACTTCAGCAGTCAGACTTGAACTCTCTGTCTCAATCACTCAGCTATATTACATTGCATAGAGAAGTAACTTCATTGTACAGAACCAAAGAACACTAAGTTGAAAATATTACAAACGTATTTTAATCAAATTTATTATTGTTCTAGCCATGACTTCATAACAGGGCCAAAAAAGATATTAATCCAGTCAATAATGTTTTGACACAAAAATAAACTCCAAAACAGCGCTACAAAAATAATCAGTACATATCATTAGAAAATACACCTTGCCGGGCGCGGTGGCTCAAGCCTGTAATCCCAGCACTTTCGGAGGCCGAAGCGGGTGGATCACAAGGTCGAGAGATCGAGACCAACCTGGACAACATGGTGAAACCCCGTCTCTACTAAAAATACAAAAAATTAGCTGGGCATGGTGGCACGTGCCTGTAATCCCAGCTACTCAGGAGGCTGAGGCAGGAGAATTGCCTGAACCCAGGAGTCGGAGGTTGCGGTGAGCCGAGATCGCGCCATTGCACTCCAGCCTGGGTAACAAGAGTGAAACTCCGTCTCAAAAAAAAAAAAAAAAAAAAAAAAAAAAGAAAAAAAGAAAATACACCTTTTTGTGTATTTCCAGTTAGTGCACCTGAGAGGACTAGCTTTGTGTTCTAAGAAAAAGGTGGAGACCATAGTGATCCAGAGAGCTTGAGAAGTGATACATACTATTACCTTCTCAATATACCCTATCATGTTAATAATACAATGGTGAGGCCAGCTTACTTTTATTATTTTAGCGTTTTCAAATTGATTTAAAATAATCAGTGAGTAAGTACATAATCTGGAAACGGTCACTGAAGACAGAGTGAAAAATCTAATTTTTGTTGTCTAATGTGAAAAGTTTGGTTTGAATGTTCTGAGTAGGAGATATTAGATCTTCTGAAAGCAGTCATTGACATAAAAACTGATGACGTGACTGACTAGCTGTCATGAAGGACTGCTAAAGAGACTGATTATTTCTGAATGCCAAGGATATAATTGAGCTGACCAGAATTCACAAAAAATACATTAATGCATTATCAATTTATAAAGATACGTTTTATATTTTTTTGTCATTCACTGTTTGTTTTGCGTGTGAAATCAGATGAAGAGACAAAAACCTAAGTAATTCATAGTATTTCCATAATGTTTCTTTTACTAAAGCTTCTAGTTATCATACTTATTTAAATACGTGACAACATCAGGTTTTTTTTTGCTCTAAATATTCCCAATACATAGCTTACCTCCTCTCATAGCATAAGATGAAGGGTTATTTTTTAAGTTTGATTTAGCCTTTCATTATAAAGATACAAACTAAAAGTCCATTCAACTTTTATTTTTAATAATGAAAATATTGAATAGTTTTCTGTATTTCTAATGGTTTTGTAATAATGTTTACATTTTGCTTCAAAATTAATTTTGATATACATATGATACATAGAAATATTTTTCTTTAAATAATTGAATTTAAAAAATGTGTTTGGATTTCCAGACCTGATTCTGTAATTTAGATACTATGACGCCAGGTGGCAGGAGTGTGTCCATAACCAAATTGAAACAGCCATTTTTTTTTTTTTTTTAGCAGTTGACAAAACATTACATTTTGCATATAAAAATATAATTATTAGATGACCAATACAGTAACAGTGAATAGAATTTCTCTTGAAACTTGATTCTTTTAGTCATATGTTTTTAAAGATAAAGAAGAGAAAGAATGATCTTTTGTCCAGATGAATTTGCAAATGAAATTTCAGATTTTCATTATGTGGATTATTTCATTTTTAATTAACATAACTGAATGATAAAGAAAGTGTTTCATTTTTATTATCCTGCCATTGAGACATTGAGCTTTGGTAACTCCTAAAGTGATGGATTTGATATATGAATCTTTCTAACAAAAAAAGCAGTGCAATTTCTTCATGCTTTGTCAATTTTATCTTATCTACTAATACTGAATCCCAGGTGAGAGTTAAATTATGTATCTCCATTTTCAGGTGTCAGCCTCTTAAATAATCACCTTCCCATGGCTGTCTGGGCACATCATCACTTCTTTAAGCAATGACACCCACTCAGAGGTTATTGAAAGAATTTCTCATACTGTGTTTGTCTTTACTCCCTGTTAGTTGTCACTTGCCTGCTTTTTTCCAACGATATCTACCTCCTAAATTAGTAAAAATTTTGTGTTTTCCTCACCAATTATCCTGATTCTTGAAACTTAAGGGCTAGAGAAGCATCATGGAAAAAATCACTACAGTATAGGAATCTGAGTCAAACTCCAGTTTCTGCCACATTCTAGCTATTTTTTTCACATCTTTGGGCTTCTGGGTCTACATATATACATCTACGTATTAAATTCTGAACTTAACTGGATGGTAATGTTTCATTCTACTTTTAATATTCTCTAATTCTAGTTGTCACTGACTATAACACTGATGAATTGGATGTGGTTAGTTTACTTTGATAAAAATACACATTTTATCATACTGATTACAATCAATATGTCTGGCATGATTTTTAACAATGTAATTCTTTATTTTATTAGGCTGTGTTTCTCAGCCCTCATGGTCTGTAAATACGTTGAAATAAATTTCAATCATAGTGAATTGTACCAACATTAAATGCGAAGATGCAGGGTATTTCAAATTGGCATAGGCCAATTTTGGGGTGGGAGCCACACTTTGCTAGAGTCCACATGAGCCATTAGAGGGACCAAAAGTACACTATCCACCCTGCTTATTGGCAAAACAACAGACCTAGGTAAATACCTTTCTATTCAAATATTAGTAAGATAAAAATATTGTTTAAAGCATAACTTCCTCCAAGAAAAACAATTAGGAGAGAAGCAGACACTAAATATATCTGTATAAATAATTTCTAAAATTAAAAAATGAACATATTATATTATGAGCTTGGTGTTATCAAGTATATCAAAGAAGAAATGACCATAAGGAACAAGAGCTTGAATCCATAATAGAAAATAAAAATCAGGATGAAGACAAAAATGCAAAGAAAATAAACTGATGTTAAAAATAAAAAAAGCTTAAAAATACAAAATGTTCTAGTGGCAAAGACCATATCTGAAGTTTATGAAAAATTTAATCAATAATTTGCATCATAAACTTAAACTTAAAAGACTTACCAATAATCCAGTGGGAGAAGATTGGAATTGATTTCAATGAAAGAGTTGGCTTAGACATTGAAGAACAAAGAATGGTAACCTAATCTAACATTACAGTTTCTGCAGGAAGGCCACCAACAAGAAATGGGAGGCTTTCTACAAGTTTTACATTTATTGACATATTCAATTTTTATGATTACTTGGTGAAATAGGTGCTGTTACTATTTTCCTCTTATGGACAAAGAAACTAAGAAACAGTTTAAGATATTTACAGAAGGTAGCATAGACAGTAAGGGCAGAGTCAGGATTAAAATCCAGCTGGTGTGACTCCAGAGCAAATTCTTTTACCTAGTATTTCATTATAGAAATGAAAAAGGAAGAAAAAACTTGGCTACTAATATGATAAACATTTTATGTTATTATGTACACAATTCTTAAATACATACAGGAGAAAAATCACTAAAAATACAAAATATAAGGTTGCTGCAGTGGCTCACACCTGTAATTCTAGTATTTTGGAAGGCCGAAGTGGGTGGATCACTTGAGGTGAGGAGTTCGAAACCAGCCTGGTCAGCATGGAGAAACAACCCTGTTTCTACTAAAAATACAAAAATCAGCTGGGCATGGTGGTGGGCACCTGAAATCCCTGCTACTAGGGAGGCTGAGGGAGGACAATCGCTTGAACCGGGGAGGTGGATGTTGCAGTGAACTGAGATTGTGCCACTGCACTCCAGCCTGGTCCACAGAGGGAGACTCTGCCTCAAAAAAGAAAACAACAACAATAACAACAACAACAACAGCAAAAACCCCAAAGTATAGAGATGCCACTTTTAAAATCAAATATAAATTTTAAAAATACTTCAGCCTAGGGAAGTTATTCTTTTCATATAAAATATCAGATTTCTGAGAATTTTCTAGAAAGCAAGTTGACTATATGGAACAGAAACTTTACAAAACTTTTAGATTTGGCCTTTGGTCCAGGGATTTTGAATCAAAGGGTGTTCTATGAAAATACATAGCATTGAAGAATGCAAAATATTGTATTATTTGTTATACAACTTAGAATTGGGGAATAACTAACGGTATTATAATAGGAAACCATTTATCAGCCTTGACTGTTCATCACAATCTTCTGTAGAGATTCTACCAAAATTATAAACTCAGAATTTGTAAAAAGACCCACAGGTAATTAGTTTGAGTTAATATTAAATAAATTATGATATTGATTAGTAATATATATTTATACAATTTTATTCTTAAAAATTAATATATTGTAAAATATTTTCTTCAGGCATAGTCTTGTTCTGTTGCCCAAGGTGGAGTGAAGTGGCAGTCTCAGCTCACTGCAACCTCCACTTCCTGGGTTCAAGCAATCCTCCTGCCTCAACCTTCCAAGTAGCTGGAATTACAATCATGTGCCACCACACTGGGCTAATGTTTGTATTTTGAGTAGAGATGGGGTTTCACCATGTTGCCCAGGCTCATCACGAACTCCTGAACTCAGGTGATCCACCCGCCTCAGCCTCCCAAAGTGTTTGTTTTATAGACCTGAGCCACTGCGTCTGGCCAGAAATTATTTATTTAAATCATATTTTAAAATAATATTTAATCATACCATACAATAAAATATTTGTATTTTTTGAATACTTTTAATTCAAATATATTAATTTTACAGTGTAATAAGATGAAGAGTAGAGTTAATATACTGTCAGATGTTGAACAAATGTGCCACAAATATGCCACTCTGGTCTACACTTCACTAAGAGAAAAAATTTATACATAGAGAGTATGCTTCTACTCTAAGATTTAGTTAATTTCACTGTTAATTTCATGGCCAAGAAACATACATTTTGTAAAGGACAGTGTTTTTACTTGGTTATTCTCAAATCTTTAGCTACTAACAGACCATCTTCAGGAGACTTGGCATTAAAAGAATGAAGGAATTAATAGAAGATGAGAGAACAACTAAACGAATGAACAAGCAAATATAAAAGTATTTACCAAAAATCTTATATATTAATATATCTTTGAGAGGATTATGTATGTTTTCTTCATTTATTTTTCAATCCAAATTTCTTTCACTCTTGTGGTTTGGAGTAGCACTTTACATAAAAACATTAATACAATACTTCTTTGCTGAATTCTTAATTGCCATATAATTTTTTTTAGGATGGTAGACTTGAGTTGAGTTTATGGTCAGAATTTTGCATCAAATATTAGAATTGCAAATAAGGCACTCTTGCTTTGTATTAAAAGAACAAGAGCTGCCAGTGTCTGAAAAGTTAATTAGAGAAAACAGACAATTAATTACATCTTATTAACGTGTAAAAGACCTGTGACAAATTGCACTAATTGAGTGCTCTTATACATCTGAAGAGGTCAAACTACTTTAAAAGTATGTTGTTAATGGAAGACAAATGTATCTTTATGTGCTTGATAAGAATATTATAAACTGCATTATTTATGACTCCATTGGCATACTTAATAATTTTAGGCTTTAAATTAAGCTGCTCATTAAACAAGAGAGCTAGTACTAAGTTCTTAAAATACGCCATAAAAGCTTGCTGCAGTGTAAGATAAATTTGAAGGTCCAGCATTTCCTTAGAATGTCTTCATACTTTTAAACTTTTTAAGTGACTGAGCCCTGGAAATGATAAGCTTGTCTTGATGTGCCCTCAGTAAAGGGAGAATCTGTTTATTAACAATATTAACCCCAAATAAATATATATTTCATTTTAAAGTGCTCTCAATTGCTTAAACTCAGGTCCATTCAGTTGAATAGTTTCATTAGCTCTTAAACTTTATTTCAATTAAAAAAAAAAAAGGAAAGGGAAAACAAAAGAGGAACAAAGAGATGGGACTTCTTTATTTGCAGGGACTAAGGGAAGTTTAGGCAATTGGCATGATTAAAGGCAAAGCAATAGTACTGGTAAGGGAATATGTTAGACACATGGACAAAACACCTAATAGAAGCTTAGAGAGACAAAAAGGAGAAGGAAACCGTTTAAAATAAATGAGTCAGAGGGGCTGTTACAGGCAAATAATTACATAAAGGTGCTTTGATATTCTGTCACTGAGAACCTGTCTAGAAGAGGGAACCCTAGCAATTCTGAGGGAAATTGTTTCTATTTCAGTTAAAACCAGATTCTCACTCAGGGCTTGTAGAAAGGTTTTGCAAATAATGTAGATTACATTTCCCTAGAACCAAAGGCCTTCTAATATGAGCCTCTCACCATATTTGAAATGTTGATAGTTGGTGAGTTCAGTTCCTCAAAGTACAGTGCTAATGAAATCATCTCATCGTTCTAAGATGAACTCTATCAGGAGTTTGGAAACTGCACACAGGCTTATAAGGGGAGAAGTTAAGTGGGTAAAGGGAAAAAGATAAACTTATTCCTTCCACTCTCTCTGTATACTTATCCTAGAAGTTTCAAGTTGTTTTAAAGAACAGCTACATCAGGATACAGCAGAGACCTCGTCCCTGTATTTAAAAACTCAAGTAATGTAATCTAAAAAATCTGAACATTGATAATTATTTTAATATAATGTTCACAGAATTTATTTACTTTCTTTTTCTTTTTAATCTCTTTTTGTACCTGCTTTTCATAGATTAAACTCATGTCAAATGGTGAAGATTTACAAAATGTCTACTACAATAAAGTACTTTTTAAGCTAATGCCTGTGAAAAAGCCTAACATTTAATGATCTTTAAGATAATAATTGTTGAACCTAAACCCGAATCATGGGATGATCAATTTAAGAAAATTTAATCTAAAAATATTGCTAGGATATGAGATTTAGTAAATAATAAATAGACATATGGCCTCTAAAATTAGAAAGATAAGTCTTAAAAGGGAGAATATATCACATTCATGGGTATGATCATTGTAATATTTCATCTGAATAATTTTTAGATTACCAAGAAATCTAACATCATAAGAGCATGGATTAAATTGTCTAAATGTATAGAATATAATGTAAAATAACCTAATTATAATCATAGTTCCTTGAGAAATTCTTGGTATATCATC
The DNA here is from genome assembly GCF_048565385.1 of Saimiri boliviensis. Taxonomy (NCBI): domain Eukaryota; kingdom Metazoa; phylum Chordata; class Mammalia; order Primates; family Cebidae; genus Saimiri; species Saimiri boliviensis. The sequence goes on from NC_133451.1 coordinate 151,358,166, forward strand.
TGTATAAAGCACTTTTTGAAAGTTAGTTTCTAATGTGACTATCTTGTCCCATCTATTTATACTTTCTAAGTTTCTATTAGTGCAAATTTACCATTATTGCAATAACTGATTTTCAGCATATTACTTAAATAAATAAACTAAATTTCAAAAAGAATAAAAGTATGCATTTTGGAGAGAAAAAATGCATACAGAATGTTGATACTAAATTTTTATGTGAGCATATCTGTTGAAAAGGTTTATGTAGGGCACTCTTATCTCTTTTCCTTGAGGATGTGGAAGCTGAAATCAAGGTTGAATACAAAGTCAGGAACAAAGGTCATAGAAGGCAATTTAATACTGTCACTAGCCAGAATATGAAGCCAAGTGTTCAAGCACCAAAGGGATGAAATGAGTTAAACTATTAAATGGTAGTAGAGGTAGCACAGTGATGGATAAGTAACCAGCATTCATGTTGACCCTGATAAATTTTATGTGTGCATTTGTGCTAAAAAGAATTGAACTGTCCATTGCATTTAAAGATAAATAAATGAAGCAGACATAAATGGTAATGCTTTTAATTATAAATTCATTTTATATTCTAAAATAATATAACTAGATTATAAACATTGAGAAAATATAGAAGAGACATTACATTCATAATCTTACACCTTTGGTTACATCCCTGTAAGCATTTAGTCCTCTTTTGAACAAACTCAGGCTCTTCTGTCCTAAATGATTTTTGTTCTTCCAAATGATTATTATGTATGTTCATTTCATATTGAAGTTGTAACAAGTTACCACAAACTGAGTGGCTTACAGCAAAGCAAATTTTATCTCATATATATGGAGACCAAAGTCTAAAAAAGATCGGCAGGGCTGCATTCCTTCTGAAGGCCCTAGGAGGGAATCTGTTTCCTTGCTTTTTCTAGATTGTAGAGAATGCCAGCATTCCTCAGCTTATGCCCCCTTCTTCCATCTTTAAAGCAGCAGTGTAGCATGTTCTAATCTTTCTTTCTGTTCCTTTGCTTCTGTCCTCACATCATCTTCTGTCTGATCCTAATCCTGTCTCCCTCTTAAAAGGACCCTTATGATTATATTGGGGCAACCTGGATAATTCAGGATAATCTCTCCATCAAAAAATGCTCAAATTAATTATGTCTGCAAAATTCCTTTAACCATCTAAAGTAACATATTCCCAGGTTTTGAGGATTGAGAAGTGGACATTGCTGTGGGAGAGGGAGTCATCGTTCAGTATATCACACCATGATTTCTTCCAGAACCAATGGGCAGAAAAGCCAATGATAAATATTATATCAGTAACCCTAAATTTATAAATTTTTCAATTTTGAAAATAATTTCTTTTATTTGGTACAGACTTACTTCTCTAAGGAACTACCTCAGAACTATGTATGTGTGGCGTGTCTGGGGAATGCTCTAAGAAACAACATCTGTGAGAGCGAAGGAAGCAGCGTTAGTCAGAAGTTTAATTGGGATGCAATGGAGACTCAAACAATCTCAGAGAGAGCTCTGAAGCAGAAATGCATGTGGACCTTGCCTTTGTGTTCTTCGCTGCTGCTGTGGTTGGGGAGTGTGGAGCAAATCTTGAGAAAGGCAGCTTCCCTTTGCAGAGGAACACAGTTAAGAGGTGTCAGCAGCCAGCAATGCTGGTGGCTAGGGACTGGGTATCTTGGCCTTGAACGTGTAAAGTGTATCTTGTTAGCTCGCCACAGCAAACACTATGCTGTTCATCTGGCAAAAGCGTAATCTACAATTAGTGAAAACGTACAAATGCCTAACCATCCCACCACCTTCCTTCATCTAGGGTATGAATTTTCTCTTTCACCTTCCTCACAAAGTATTGAGTCTCATAAGGAGGATTTAATTCTCTTTACCAGTCTGTTCGACAAGCAGTTGCCTGGTCTTTCTCTTGATATTGTAAACTCCATTTTCTAGGAGCTAGTTATTTTTGTTTTTAAATTGTTTTCATAAATAAATCTTGTAAATGGCACGATTCTATATCTGACATGAGTACTCTACTAAATTACTATCAGGTCTCATATTTGCTGTACTTTTCTATTAACTTCCTGCTATGCAACTCTACACAAGTCTATATAATTCATTCATTTACTTGTTTTATTTGTTCATTTCTTCATTGGTTTATGCAACAAATATGATACCAAATAAGGGTCAGACTTAGTAAATTAAAAAGATCTGCCCACTCTCCTTATAGGAATTATAATGTTCAAGGTAAGATTCACAACAACAATGAAAATAAGAAGAATACAAGAATTTAGGGTGTGAAGGTGAAGAAGAGAAGTTTTCCTATCCTCAAAACAATATAGCATAATATAGATACTCTACCAAATCACAACTTTTCTTGAACTGATCAGAGACCTGTTTTTGTAAGGCAACCAACGAAGCCAACATCTAAGGAAAGGCAGACACCTCCAAGGAGAGACATGATGCTAGCTCTTGTGCTTACAGTAGACAAAGAACACCAAGCAGGAAAGTAAGAATTCAGTTAAAATATTTAATGAATTATTAAATGTTGAGTATAGGAGAATGTGAGCATATGGAAGTATTAGAAGCCACATATGCAAGGGGAATTCAGAGAGATTCACATTTCTTCCCCATTGGTCTCACTGTGAGTTCATGATGAAAAGTGAAACAAAAGTCCTCAGGAAAACAACTTTCTGAAGCTTACTTGTGAAATACATGCAGCATCATCTAGGCCCCTATCTTCCCTATGAAACAAAAGCTTTAACTAGTAGGGTTAGGGAAGCCAATCATATCACTTTAGGGCAAGGGTAAAGACCCATTCCAGCTGGGGAAAAAGAAAAGAAAAGAAAACCTTCTATTCTTAGAGGAGGGCCAGGAATATATTTATGGCCCAGACCATTAGAAGTATGGACAAGAGCACTGAAAAGGCACCAAATCCAGAACCCAGGAACACAATGTGTATCTAAGTTAAAGGCTGAGCTCCAATATTGAGAATCACTCCCCTCCCCTCTGCCAGTAGGTGAATAAATTTTGAGCTATAAATAATAGCAATTCACTGCTGGAAGAAGGTTTAGAAAATGAAGAGAGACATACTCTGAAGTACAGATGAAGGGACAGACATATTTATAGATGGAACAGACACTGAAAGGAAACCTCTGCCAAATAAATCCCAGCCTCAAGCACAAGATAGCACTAGAGAAATGTGAAAGCTTCAGTGCACTGTGGGTCAACATATTGGTTTGCAGAATCCCAAGATGGCCCCAATATCCTGAAGTAAGAGGGTCTTTCACATTGGGCTTGAAGGAGAAAACTGCCATGTAAGTTTTCATGTTAGCCCAGGACATGACAGGTGTCTTTAGGCTCTGAGATTGGCCCCCAGTTGACAGGCAGCAAGAAAGTGAGAACATTAGTCTTATAATCATAAAAAATTGTATTTCTTTAACAAATGAAATGAGTATGAAATGGAACCCTGAGTCTCAGATAAAATGGCAACCCAGGCCAACAACTTGATTCTAGCTTGATGACTCTGAGAACTGAGACACGCTGTACTTGGACTTCTAATCACAGGAACTATGAGATAACAAATGGGTGGTGTTTGTTTTGTTTTCATGTTCATTTTTATAATCTCCAGCTTAACATGCTCGAATTAGCTCCTAAAGGAATAAAAACTCAGTTATAGCCCCAATAGCTCCAATAGATGGTATTTTCTCGAAGTATTCTTGTAACATAAAATTAACTATTTAAAATTGTATAATTTAGTGGCATTCAGTACATTCAAAAGATTGTAAAGTCATCACCTCTCATTAGTTCCCCCCTCACAAAAAAAGTGCTATTTTAAGTCACAAATTTCTGATTACCTGTCACATAGCAATAGAAAACTAATACAGATAGTGGGGCCCAATATTCACTGCTAGAGGTATGGTAGATCAACTCAAATAAATGAGGGGCATTGGACATGTCATAGCTTAATGTAAATATAAAACTCAGTTTCTAATTTTAATTGCTGTGGATTATAACTGTCTAAAACAAAAGTATTAGCAATGAATATTGCTAATGAATAACAGCAATATTGTGAGTATAAAAGGTCTTGGGAATGTATTGTGTAAGATCTTTACAGTACAATGTAAAATATCAATTTTCTATTGCTGTGTGACAGCTTACCAGTCTACCTTCAATTTATTAAACATAAATATTGTAAACCCTAGGGAAAATGCTGTTTTTATAAAAATGCATGAATAACAAGTCATTAGTGGAAAAAATAAAATGATAATTCATCAATCTGAAAGAAGAAAGAAAGATGAGAAAAAGAAACAAAGAAAACAGAAAATAGTTACCAAGATGGACATTTTAATAAAGCCATATCAATAACTACATTGAATATAAATAGTGTAAACACAAAAGGCAGAGATCCAAGTGGATACCATCTACAGGTAGGTTACTTTAAATCAATTGGAAAAAAAAAATCATTAAAAAAATCTCTTGTAAACATGAATAAAAAATAAAAGCTAGTGGCTATATCAGTATCAGAAAAAGTAGACTTCACAATAAAGAATATTAGCAGAATAAGAAGTACATTATATAATGTTAAATGTGTCAACTCATTAATGAAACACAATAAGCCTAAATGGTAATGCACCTAAGAGTATAGCTTTGAAATATGTAAGGCAAGAAACATGTAAAAAAGAACAGAGAGAAGAAATAGATAAATATATAGTTATATTTGGAAATGCAAACACTTCTTTCTTAGTAATTATTTAAATAAGTATGCAAAAATTCATTAATCTTAAAAGAAAATTCAAGTGACATTTATGGAACCCTCTACTCAACAACAATAGAAGAGACAGTCTCTCAATTTGTACATAAGCTACATGTTAATCAGACCACATTTTGAAATGTAAAACAAACTATAACATAGTTAGAAAAATTGAGATGCAAAGTATGAACTCTGACAATAAGGGAGTCAAACTAAAGATCAATAGCAGAAAAGATATCTTGAAAATCCCTAAATGTTTAGAAATTAAACAACATACTTCTAAGTATCCCCTGGGTCAAATAGAGCATCATAAGGAAGACTAGAAAATATTTTTTATTAAATGAAAATACAGCACAACATATCAAAATTTGGAGGCTACAGTGAAACCAGTGCTTAGAGGACATTTTGTAAGATTAGAGGCATACAATAAAAAAGAAAAGTCTCATATTAATGATCTAAACTTCCACCTTAAGAAAGTAGAAAAAGAAATGCAACTTAAATTCAAAGCATGAAGAAAGAAATAATAAAAATAAATGCAGCAATCAATAGAACTGAGAATAGAAAAACAGCAGGAGAATCATTTAAGCAAAATATTGTTCTTTAAAAAAACTCATAAAATTTAGAAAGCCCCATGCAGACAGACCAAGAAGTTATATTTTATTCTAATTGTAACTAGAGTCTATTAAAAAGTTACAGTGAGGAAATTGAATTAATAATATTTGTATCAGTAATTATGAATTAACAAAAATTTAGCCATTGACAAGTGATAACTTACTTCACAGAGGAACAAAAGAGTAATAAAAGAGAATAATTAAAGACTTACAGGAATAGCAAAACACATTTGAAAAGATCCAGGAAACCATATTGATATAGAAGCCAGATGAGGAAAGTATTTCAAGAATGGAGTAGTCAACAGGGTTAAACATCAGTATGAGATAGATTTACAAGAGGACATACCACCACATGGAAATAATGAATTAACTTTACTATTATATTTGCAGTGAAAAATGTACTGGTAGAAGCCAGATTGAAATATGCAAAAGAATGAACATATAGTGAATACTAGATGCAATTTGAGTAGACAGCTTGCCATGTGTGTACCTATGCAACAGTCCTGCATGACCTGCACATGTACCCCAGAACCTAAAGTACAATAAAAAACAAATTAAAAAAAGAGTCTCAAAACAGATAAATAACGAAGCATATGTAAGGGTCGTTAAGTATATATGAGGTAAATGGATGCTATTAAAGGATGGAAGACGCAGATATGTTTGTAAAAATAGAAATGGATATTGCAAGGGAACTGAATAAAAGAAGAAAACTGGCACAAAGAAGCAAGATTTAAATATTGAGCATGCCTAAGGGTATCTCAGGCCAACACCTTCTTAGTAATAAAGTTTCTTTCTTTTTAAGTCACAGGGAAAAAAACATTTTCTTGTGGTCTCTGGCTCTGCACATAACTTTATTTCATGTTTTCTCAGTCAGAGAACTTGTTCTTTGCTCTCTCTGTAGGTATTTATGGGAGTCCATGTTTGAAAGCCCTCCGTGACCTTCTAAATTTCTTGCCGGTGTGACTCATATCTCAATAAACATTATTTTAAATAATGTATTCTTATAAATACCACCAATGATTAGAATTATTAAAAATAGAAATTGATTCTAAGGCTCCCTATATTATACATTCCTCAGGCTCTCTTCACCCATATTCATAACATTGTACTTAAGACAAATACAGTTTCTTCTAGTCCTAATGGAAATCAGGGCACTTCCGAAGCGTTGATGAATCAAAATTTCATCAGAAAACTCATCTCAGATACACTACAAAAGTCTTTGGATTAATAAAATGTCAATTTCTGAATGGGCCTTGAGATTTTTATACTCATAAAAAGTTGACTAAAAGGTTATTTATTATGTTTTATGCCAATTATACCATGATGCTAGCTTTTAATTTTTCTTATGCCAATTCTTCTCAAATTTTTCATCTCAAATCATCCTATATTCTTAAAAACTATTAGGAACTCCAAGCCCCAAAGAACTTTTCTTATAAAGTTGTAGCTATTAATGTTTTACAAATTATAATTTAATAGTAGACAAATATTTGTTTTAAACATTAATAAACTTTAAAATAAGCCCATTTAATTTTAATATAAAAATTATATTTTTATAAAAGTAGCTATACTTTCCCCAACAAAAATTGACTTTTAGTAAGTAAAGTGGCATTGTTTTACGTTTTTGCAAATCTCTTTAAAGGCTGACTTGAAGTAAGAAAGCTGGATTCCCAGAGCTGTTTGTGTATTCAACTTGTTGGACTATGTTGCTTTGACTGAGGTATGTAAAAGGAAATCTAGTCTAACAAGGCAATATATCATTGAAAAAGAGAGGAATATTTCAATAGACTTTTCAGATATTTGTGGCTATACTTCTTTGACAAGCAGTAGTTTCATACAGACAGCTGCATTGTGACATCTGAAACTATATCAGTGAATTGTAGTGCTCTGTTACATTAAAATCCATTCATTGGTTATACATTTCAAACGGATCTTTTGCCCATATATAATGTTGTAATATTATGAATTCACCATTTGGAAAATTGGCTCCTTATGCTGTATAGATATTCCAAATGTAGATACCTTTCTTCACGCAATTGCAAGAAACCACATTTGTTATTATCACCAGTCTCAGCAGAGAGCCTTTAAATATTGGGCAATTATCAAGGTCATAGTGGCAGCTTCAAGCTTTCTACAATTTGAATTTTCAATTAAAGACTCAGATTTCATCCCTGGTAACAAGCATTGTCAGTTATTTTCCTTGAAGTGACAGGCTCACTGAATTTAATTTCCAGAAAATATCTGCCAAATACCAAAGTCTTCACCATTTGTTTGGGAGTTATTCTTTCAAAAAAAAAAATGGTGCTTTGTGAAAAAAGTGGCTAGTTCACCTTATTAATGAGATAATCACACAAATCCTTTTCCTTGAGTTAACCAACATATTAATCTACAGAATGCTTTATGTGTGTTTTTCATTTTGTCAAACGAAATAAATACATACTCAAGGATTGAGATTTAACATTAGTAATTTTAGTGCTTCATTGGGACATTCTTAGGTAAAACTGTTCTTTTTCTTTTAAATATACAAGAGCATGACGGTGAATAATGCGTTTTTTACTATAATTGCTAATATCAAATAAAATCTTAATGTTTTCCAAAGAATAAGTTTGATATGACAGATCCCCTAAAAATAACTTGGGTCCATTAGGCTTCCATTGGACCACACATTGAGAACAGCTTCCTTACTTCTTAGATATGCTGGTAAGAATAAAGTTTAAGGATTAATTTATCTGTAACTACTAGGGAAAAAGGATGACAGTGATTAATTTTGTGAGCTGAGGCCATATTTAATATATTTTGCTAGTCACTGAGGCCCTAGGCTATCACCTAAAACCTTTTATAATTAGTAGCTTTAATATATGGCTCTGTGAAAGTTGGAGTATGCGTACTACAAATTAAAGTGATGGCATATGTCTTAATCCTAAAGGTGAAACAGGAGAAATGTTTATTTCTTTATCCAGTCATTCCCTCTCAATCCCATTCTAATTTGCAATGAAGATTTAGCTGTAACACACAGCATTCTTGATAAAATTAGAAGTTTTGAATTATAGTATCCTTGAATTATAATAACACAGGGAGTTCAATAAAGTAAGTCACTTATAAATAAATATACAAAATTATCTCTCATGTATACTAAATATAAGAGTTAGAAAATGAGAAAAAAAACTAACCCTTTGACAACCCAATAAAAATGTAAAATTTCTAGCAACAAACTGAAGAAGAATATGCAAGACTTCTCTGAAGAAAACTACATGAATTTACAGAGGACATAAAAGGAGACTTGACAACAGGTAAATGCATACCACGCCACTTAGTGGAAAGAATAAGCAATTGTAAACATTTTGAATCTCGGGCTAACTCATATATTTAACCCAATCAAAAATAAAATCAGAATGCCTTTTCTTTTAAATTTGGAAACATGAGTTTAAATTTCTCCAATATAATAAATATGTGAGATGTCAGAGTAATTTTGACAAAGCAGGGAATTTGCAATTATTAAAGATATGCATGTCAAACTATACCCATGAAACATTGAGAAACTGAGACAAGGTTACAGAAGGTGTCCAGTGCCACAAAACCACAAAATCAAGAAATAGAGTGAAGTTATAACAAATATGATAAGTATTATGAATGTAAGAATCATAGCAGTAATATGCTGAATATGGATTGTGTGCCATGTACTATTATAAGTGCTTAATATACGTTAATTACTTAGTCCACTTTGAAATTATGTGAGGTAGGTGCCATTATTTCCTCACTTTGGAAATCAGTTTTCTGACTCTAGTACATTGAGGACAATTTAGTAACTAATTTTGGAAAACTGATTTGCTATCAGAGAGCAATAAAGTTAGGAATTTGCTTTTAATACCTGTTCTAAAATATGGATATATGAAACATAAAATACAAGGAAAAGAAAACTTTCAAAGCATAGCAAGCTGTTTCATATTAACTATGGGCAGAAGAAAATACCTCTCTTAGCATGGTACCAAACACAAAGACATAATGTAAAAGATTGATAAAATTAATAAATCATATTTTTTCTACCTTTAGGCAAATATTTGAGAAAAGTAGATAATATTCAGAATGATGAAATTATAGGAAAACAATTTACTGGTGGCTGGATGATAGAACAAGAGCCTTAAACACATGCATTCTCTATAAACTAGCAATTCTATTTCTAGAAAATTTTCACCAGGAATCAAATTATCAAGAAGGTATATATAAAAATGTTCATAAGGATTTTTAAGAGTATAATAAATTAGATATAATGTAAATTAACTCAAAACAGTGGCTTACAAGGATAGAAATTCTAGTGTATATCTATAGAGTAAAGTAATTGAGAGGTATCAGAATTATGACGGAGATGTGCATTTACGGGCATGGAAAGACATTCTATTCAGACAAAATGAGCATTACTCATTAAATCAACTATATTAAGAGTTTGACTCCACTTTTATTGCACTTCCCACCTACATACACACCATCTAAAACACTTATTTTTAAACTTTGCTGTATGTTAGATTCAACTGGGGAGATTATAAAAATTTCACTGATTGGATCACAATCCAGACCAATTCAGTCTTTTTTTTTTTTGAGACGGAGTTTCACTCTTGTTGCCTAGGCTGGAGTGCAATGGCACGATCTCTGCTCACTGCAACCTCTGCCTCCTCGGTTCAAACAATTCTCCTGCCTCAGCCTCCCTAGTAACTGGGATTACAAGCATGCAGCACCACACCCAGATAATTTTTGTATTTTTAATAGAGACAGGGTTTCACCATATTGGTCAGATTGGTCTCAAACTCCTGACCTCAGGTGATCCAGCCACCTTGGCCTCCCAAATTGCTCAGATTACAGGCATGAGCCACCAGGCCAAGCCTCCACATGACTTTCTAGAGGTAGGACATGAATATCAATAATACTTTAATGGTTCTAAAATTAACCCAGTATGCAATCAAGTTTTTTTGCATACAGAATCATATGATACAGAATTGTATGCTGATTCAGAATCATGCAGATACTACATCATATGCTGCTTCAGAATTATGTGTATCAATAGTACATAAGAAAAATTATTAGTTGTGATTGTCTTTGAGGGATAGAATTATTACATATTTTGTCTGTTTTTTCTTATGCATGCTTGCAATTTTAACATATGGATTATCTGAATTATGATAATAGCATTACAGGTGTCAGTATATGTAATGAGGTGTCTGCCTCCATTTCTTGATATCTTATTGCTGACAGCTACTAAGGCATGCTCCCTCTTCACCTTGTTCCTCACATCTGGATAGGCTGATAATAAAGCTTGGATGGTCCCTTCTTTGGCACAGGTGGGAGATTCAAACCATTTAGGCCTCTTCTTGCATATGAGCCCTCACGTTGGCCCTACCCCTAACCACAATAAAAACCCAGACCAGTCTCTTTCCCTTGCCATTTTAGACAGTGAGAGACCTGCCATACTCTCCCAAAAGACCCCAATTATGAAGTAATAAACTTTTTTATACTTACGTTATGCTTGTTGTCATCAGTTTTAACATCTAACCAAACTTTGAGGGGGGGTTCCATGTGACTTTGCAGAAGACAATGACAGCATGGAAAACACTCTCCTTTTAAAACGCTCCTTGTAATTTCTCATAAGGCCACATGCTCTCATGTACAACCAAATATCCTCTTTCCCTGATGGTACCAGGGCTTCTGTTGTCCACAGCAGCTAAAGATTTCTGCTCAGGCCTCTGGGAACAGGTGTATTTTTGTCTCTATTATCCTATCAGAGCAATTCCTGAGAGATTTGCAATCTACTTCTTATTTCAACTGAATTTGGTGGGGGAGGGAGTGGATTTGAAGTAGAATCTGACAATTGTGGCATGGCTTGGTTCTATTTTCATATGACACATCAGCATTATCCCTTGAATCAAATTATTCTTGGGTTGTGATGCCGTGCCATGAAATGGACTAACATTCAACACTTCAGTTTTAGAGCCTCAAAGTTAATCTCTTCTTTTAATTTTATTTTTTAAAGTTGACACATAATAATTATGCCTAATAACAGTAGTGAGTTTCCATACACACAATGCATAGTGATCAAATAAAGATGATTAGCATATCCGTCACCACAAATATTACCTTTTGTTTGTGTTGAGAACATTTAAAAGTCTCTCCTCTAGCTATTTAAAAATATAGAATAAATTGTTGTTGACTATAATCATACTATAATGCTGGAGAACAATGTAATTTATTTCTCCTATCTAGCTGTAATTTTGCCTTCTTTAATTCATTCCTCCCCATTTCTCCACCTCCTTACTCTTTCCAACTTCTAGTAACCACCATTCTACTATTTTCTTCTACTAGATCAATATTTTTAGTTTCCACATATGGGTGAAAATATGCAATATTTATTTTCCTTTTCCAGGATTATTCCACTTAATGTCCTCCAAGCTCATCCATGTTGCTTCAAAGAATAGGATTTTATTCTTTTCATGGCTGAGTAGTATTCCATTGTTCATATATACCATATTTTCTTTATCTATTGATGAACACACAGGTTGATTTAATATCTTGTCTTGTGAAGAAGGCTGCAATCAATATGGGGATGTCAATACTTTCGGATATACTGATTTCCTTTATTTGAGGATGTACTCTATAGTGAAATTGCTGGATCATATGGTAATTCATTTCTAGTTTTTTAAGGAACCTTAATACTGTTCTCCATAATGGTGGCACTAATTCACATTCCCCACAACGGGATATAAGAGTTCCCTTTCCTTCAGCTTTGCCAGCATGTTATTTTTGATTTTTTGACTATGACCACTTCATCTGGGGTCAGGAAATACCTGATTGTGGTTTTGATTTACATTTCCTTCATAGTTCACGATGTTGAGCATTTTTTCATCATTTTAGGCTATTTGTATTATTTTTAGAAATGTTTATTCAGATCATTTCTACATTTTAAAATTAGATACTTATTAAGGTTTTCTTACTGTTGTTTGAGTTCTTTATATATTTTGGATGTTAATCTTGTCAGATGAATGGTATGCAAATGTTTTCTTCAGTACTGTAAGTTTTCTTTCCACACCATTGATTGTTTCCTTTGCTGTGCAGAGTTTTTTAGTTTGATACAATTCCATTTTGTCAACTTTTGCTTCTGTTGCCTGTGTTTTTGAGGACTCATTCATAAAATCTTTTCCTAGACCAATATTCTGAAGGATTTTCACTATGTTTTCTGCTAGTAGTTTTATAGTTTCAGGTCTTACATTTAAGATGTTGGGATTTTGAATTGAACTTTTTGTATCATGAGGGATAGGGGTCTAGTTTCATTCTTTTTTTTTTTTTTAATTGTACTTTGGGCTCTGGGATCCATGTGCACATCCTGCATCCTGCAGGATTGTTGCATAGGTATATACATGCCATGTGGTTTGCTGTCTCCATCCCCCATCCCTGCTTGTTGCCTACATCAGGTATTTCTCCCAGTGTTATCCCTCCCCATCCTTCCTGACTCTCACTGTCCCTCCCCTCCCCTTCCATTCACTCCCACCCCAACCTAGCCCAGAGAGTGTTGTTCCCTTCCCTGTGCCCAAGTGTTCTCATTGTTCATCACCTGCCTATGAGTGAAAACATGTGGTGTCTGGTTTTCTGTTCTGTGTCAGTTTGCTGAGAATGATGGTTTCTAGATTCATCCATGTCTTTACAAAGGACATGAACTCAATTTTTGTGATTGCATAGTATCCCATGGGTGTATATGTGCAACATTTTCTTTGTCCAGTCTATCACAGATGGGCATTTGGGTGGGTTCCAGGTCTTTGCTACCATTCACAGTACTGCAACAAACATATGTGTGCATGTGTGTTTATAACAGAATGATTTGTAATCCTTTGGGTATATACCAGTAATGGGATTGCTAGGTCAAATGGAATTTCTATTTCTAGATCCTTGAGGAATTGCCATAGTGTCTTCCATAAGGAGTGAACTAATTTACACTCCCACCAACAGTGTAAAAGTGTTACCCTTTCTTCACATCATCTCCAGCATCTGGTGTCTCCAGATTTTTTAATGATCACCATTCTAACTGGCATGAGATGGTATCTCAATATGGTTTTGATTTGTATTTCTCTAATAACCAATGATGCTGAGCACTTTTTCATATGTTTGTTGGCTTCATATATGTCTTCTTTTGAAAAGTTTCTGTTCATATCCTTTGCCCACTTTTGAATGGGTTTGTTTTTTTCTTGTAAATCTGCTTTAGTTCTTTGTAGATTCTGGATATCAGCCCTTTGTCAGATGGGTAGATTGCAAAAATTTTTTCCCATTCTGTTGATTACCAGTTCACTCTAATGATTGTTTCTTTTCCTGTGCAGAAGCTCTCAAGTTTAATTAGATCCCATTTGCCTATTTTGGCTTTTGTTGCCATTGCTTTTGGTGTTTTAGTCATGAAGTCCTTGCCTGTGCTTATGTCCTGAATGGTGTTGCCTAGGTTTTCTTCTAGGATTTTTGTGGTGCTAGTTCTTATTTTTAAATCTTTAATTTACCTGGAGTTAATTTTTGTATAACATGTAAGGAAGGGGTCCAGTTTCATCTTCCTGCATATGGCTAGCTAGTTTTCCCAACACCATTTATTAAATAGGGAATCCCTTCCCCATTGCTTGTTTTTGTCAGGTTTGTCAAAGATCAGATGGTTGTAGATATGTGGCATTGTTTCCAAGGACTCTGTTCTATTCTATTGGTCTATATCTCTGTTTTGGTACCAGTACCATGCAGTTTTGATTACTGCAGCCTTGTAGTATAGTTTGAAGTCAGGTAGCATGATGCCTCCATCTTTGTTCTTTTTGCCTAGGATTGTCTTGGCTGTGCAGGCTCTCTTTCAGTTCCATATGAAGTTTAAGGTGTTTCTTTCCAGTTCTGTGAAGAGGGTCAATGGTAGCTTGATGGGATTAGTATTGAGTCTATAAATTACTTTGAATGGTATGGCCATTTTCACAATATTGATTCTTCCTAACAATGAGCATGGAATGTTTTTCCATTTGTTTGTGTACTCTCTTATTTCCTTAATCAGTGGTTTGTAGTCCTCCTTGAAGAGGTCCTTTACCTCCTTTGTTAGTTGTATTCCTAGGTATTTCATTCTTTGTAGCAATTGTAAATGGGAGTTTGCTCATGATTTGGCTCTCTGTCTGTTGTTGGTGTATAGGAATGCTTGTGATTTCTGCACATTGATTTTGTATCCTGAGACTTTGCCAAAGTTGCTTATCAGCTTAAGGTTTTGGGCTGAGATGATGTGGTCTTTTAAATATATGATCATGTCATCTGCAAATAGGGACAATTTGACTTCTTATTTTCCTAATTGAATCCCCTTTATTTATTTTTCTTGCCTAACTGCTCTGGCTAGAACTTCCAATAGTATACTGAATAGGAGTGGTGAGATAGGGCACTCTTGTCAAGTGCCCATTCAGTATGATATTGGCTGTGGGTTTGTCATAAACAGCATTTATTATTTTGAGATATGTTCCATCGATATCTAGTTTATTGAGAGTTTTTTTTTTTGTTTTTTTTTTTTGTTTGTTTGTTTGTTTTGTTTTTTTTTTTTTTTGAGACGGAGTTTCGCTCTTGTTACCCAGGCTGGAGTGCAATGGCGCGATCTCGGCTCACCGCAACCTCCGCCTCCTGGGCTCAGGCAATTCTCCTGCCTCAGCCTCCTGAGTAGCTGGGATTACAGGCACGTGCCACCATGCCCAGCTAATTTTTTGTATCTTTAGTAGAGACGGGGTTTCACCATGTTGACCAGGATGGTCTCGATCTCTCGACCTCGTGATCCACCCGCCTCAGCCTCCCAAAGTGCTGGGATTACAGGCTTGAGCCACCGCGCCCGGCTTTATTGAGAGTTTTTAGCATAGAGGGCTGTTGAATTTTGTGGAAGGACTTTTCTGTATCTATTGAGATAATCATGTAGTTTTTGTCTTTGGTTTTGTTTATGTGGTGGATTATGTTTATAGATTTGCATATATTGAACCAGTCTTGCATCCCCAAGATGAAGCCTACTTGATGAACCAGTCTTGCATCCCCAAGATGAAGCCTACTTGATGGTGGTGGATAAGTTTTTGATGTGCTGTTGGATTTGGTTTGCTAGTATTTTATTAAAGATTTTCACACCAGTGTTCATAGTTTCATTCTTTTGCATATTATTATTTAGTTTTTCCAACATCATTTATTGAAGAGTCTATTCTTTCTTCCACAGGTGTTCTTTGTGCCTTTTTTGAAAATAGCTCACTATAAATACATGGATGCATTTCTAGTGGCTCTATTCTGTTCCATTGGTCTATGTGTCCATTTTGATGCCAGTGCCGCGTTGTTTTCATTACTATATCTTTGTAGTATATTTCAAAATCTGTAACTGTAATGACCACCAGTTTGTTCATTTTGTTTAGTATTGCTTTTGATATTTCGGGTCTTTTGTGGTTTCATACATATTTTAGGATTTTTTTCTATTTTTGTGAAGAGTATGATTGGTGTTTTGGTAGAGATTGCATTGAATCTGTAGATTACTTTGGATAGTATGGTAGTTTTTAAAATACAAATTCTTTTTGTCCATGAGCCTGGGATATCTTTTAAATTTTTTTGTTTTTTTCTTCCATTTCTTTTATCAATGTTCCATAGTTTTTCTTATATATATATGTTTCTCCTCCATGGTTGAATTTAATCCTCTGCATTTTATCTTATTTTAGTTATTGTAAATTGAATTGATTTTCTGATTATTTTTCAGTTAGTTCATTGTTTGAGTATATAAATGCTACCAGTTTTTGTATGTTGATTTTATATCCTGCGCATTTACTGATTTTCTTCATCATTTCTGCAAGTTTTTTGGTGGAATCTTCAGTTTTGTTTTTTTTTTCACATATGAGATTATATCTTCTGCAAACAGGGACATTTACACTTCCTTGTGTCCAATCCAGAGGCCCTTTCTTATACTTGCCTAACTGCAATGGCTAGGACTTTCAGTACTATGTTGAATAACAGTGGAGAAAGACCCTTGTCTTTCATTTTGGGTATGCATAGTAGTGTAATCTCTGTTTGGTTTCTTTGGCTGCAAACAAGATTAGTAATCCTCAGAGAGTGAGAGTGTAGTTATCTGTAAAGGCTATAGTGAACTTGTATTGGGCACTGAGAAGCCAGATGAGCCAGGATTCCAGCCCAGTGGTGGCAGCAGCAGGCTGATGTGTACACTGGTACCTGTGTTGGCAATTACCAGTGGGCCAGTTCTTGGGCCTCCAGTTGCCTTGCTCAGATGCCAGTAGCAGCAGTGGTGGGATGAGTGACTGAGTGTGTTCTCAGGTCCATGGCCAGCTGACATGGTGTGGTCAATGGCAGTAGTTATGGTGGGACCACCTTTTGGGTACCAAGTGGTGCAGGCTAGTGTTGGTACTGGCTGTAGCCCCAGATAAGCTGCTCTCAGGTTCTTCTGCCACAGAGATTGTGGCAGGAATGCTACAATGCCACATAGAGGAGGGAAGGATGCCCATTTTTACACACAAGTCCAGAAAAGGGGACCATGCTGCCAGTGGGGTTGCAGATGCCACTCATCTCTCCAGACTGGTAGCCCTCCACTTTTGCAGCAGCAGGATACACTCCTGCAGAAGGGTAGGAGAAGTTCTATTCTTTACGCAAGAGCTTGAGCACAGAGCTCTGTCTGCTTGTGGGAGAGAATTACACTCTTTGCTTGCAAACCCAAGCACAGAGTTTATTTCACTATTGGGGGCAAAGTCACTTCTCATAGCTGCAGACAAAGAGCTCTTACGCTCTGGAAAGCATGAACACTGGTTTTCTGTATCCTAAGAACTTCCTTTTAGTTTGCTGCACCACCCTTTCCCTTATGTGCTAGAGTACTGGGTATCTTGCAATACCTCTGGGTCCAGCCAGTGCTGTGTTGCTGCAGTCTGCTTAGTGGATGCTGGCGAGTATCAGGGGGAGCTACTGGGATGTAGGAATATAGGGGCTGATGTTTTCAGGGCAGAGTGCAATCCTGTAACAGCTCTGTTTCCAAAATGATGCCCTGCCAAAGCCAATCAGTCTTAACAGGGAACTCAGTGACCCAACATGAATTCCCTGTCTATTGCAATGCCCTGTGGAGTCTTCACATCATTACCCATACTGATGTCAGGGTTCACGTGGGTAGACAAGCTCTCCCACAATTTGGAATACAACAGTCTGGGGCAGAAATGTGGACTACTGAAGCTATTCCACTTAGGTTTTCTCCACAATTTTGAGTCCCTCTAGGCTCCTGGCAATCTCATCTGGGCTGGGCATTTGCTTCCTTCAACTTCTGTGCCTCAAATGTTTCCCAGGAGTTCTCTGCTGGATTCTAGCATTCTCTCTGAGATATTCTATGGGAGTGTGATTATTTATTTATCATTTTGGTTCTTCTTTCTGGAGAGAGTGAGTGTCTGATGTCTTCAGTCAGCCATGTTGCTTCCCCTCTCCAATACGTTTTTTTTAAGAGTAAAATTGTGATTCTCTATTAAATATAAACACAAGTCAAATTTCTGTTTAACTCCATTAATGAGGGAAGTAGTAAGATGTGATTAGTGATTGAGAGGAGAATTTAAATAGTCACCCATTTTTATGCAGGAAAGAAATGTTAAAATTAATTTACAAATAGATGCAAAAAATTTGTCTAGTCACAGGTAATAATCAATTGCAATTACCAAACATAAAAACATATGTTTTTATGGACAGATAGCTTTAGTATTATTATCAGCTTTCTACAACTTACAGTGTTGTCATATAAGTCAAGGAAAAATGAAAAGCAGAGATAATTCAGATAGAGTGAGCTAGATGGGAGAATCAGTCGTAAACCCTAGAGACACAATTTCAAATGCCAAAATCCCAGATGTGAGAAGCTTGAAAGATCAAAATCCCAACAATATAATTCTGGCATAATTAATAAAACATAATGTATTAGTCAGGGTTCTCAAGAGGGACAGAAACAATAGGACATATGTACATATGAAAGGCAATTTATTCAGGAGATTTGACTCAGATGATAAGATAAAGTCCCACGATCAGCCATCTCCAACTTGAGGAGCAAGGAAGCCGGTGGTGGATCTGTCCAAGTCCCAAATCCTCAGACATAGGAAAGCTGACAGTGCAGCCTTCAGTCTGTGGCCAAAGGCCCGAGAGCCTCTGGCAAACGACTGGTGTCAGTCCAAGAGTCCAAAAGCTGAAGAACTTGGAGTGTGATGTTTGAGGGCAGGGAGCATCCAGCGCAGGAGAAATATGAAGGCTGGAAGACTCAGCAAATCTAGTCCTTTCATGTTCTTTTGCCTGCTTTATCCTAGGTGCACTGGCAGCTGATTAGATGGTGCACACACAGATGGGGGGGGTGTGTCTCTCCTAGTCCACTGACCCAAATGTTAATCTTTGGCAGCACCCTCACAGACACACCCAGGGACAAGACTACATCCTTCAATCCAATCAAGTTGACACTCAATATCAACCATCACACATAAAAAGTAAGTTATTGAAAATACGCCTATTTAAAACGTTTTCAAGGGGATTTAAGAAAGAAACACACAAAACATAACAGGACAATTAATGGCCTAACTTACACAATAAAAAAGGCAATAATAGCATACATGTTTTTGCATGAACATTCATGTATACTAAGGACAGCTACATGGGTACAATTGTTACAAACATAAAAATCATATTTAAAAAATAGGTTACAAAGCAAAATGTATAAACACATTTCTTTATGGTGGCAAGTTAGAAAACTGAAGGGAGCCAAGGAAATGACGAATGTAGAACAGTGCCATTTCTTCAAGGCATTCTTCAATTATAGAATCGGAACTTTATAATCACTAAAACACAGAGAGGCCGGAGAGAAACAGCCTATTGTTAAAGAGGGCACTAAACCAGCAACAGGTGCTTTTAATCTTTCCAAGTCATAGTGCACCTAGGAGCCAGACTACTAAAGTATTGGAATTTTGTGACTTAAAAGAAAAGAAAAGAAAACAAAACAAAACAATAATTATGATGTTTACAAGACTGGCCTGAGTGAAGTAAAATGTATGTAGTTTATTTCATAACGGGATTTGTGGAATAGTGACATAGCCATTGTCTACTTGTATTTGTATTCTGATGCCAGTCAAGGTCCTATTCCAGTAAGTTTAGGAGGTACTAAAAGAGGTGACTTTTTCCCCCTATTCTGTCACTGCCTCCTACTTGGCACATCTCTGCCAGCTGTGTAAATTTGCTGGGGATTTGGCATGGCCTCTGGAGGTCATCATTCAGTATCACATTCTAGAAAGTCCATTTTCCATTTATTTCCTATGGAATTAAATAGAAAAGGTCGGGCGCGGTGGCTCAAGCCTGTAATCCCAGCACTTTGGGAGGCCGAGGCGGGTGGATCACTAGGTCAAGAGATCGAGACCATCCTGGTCAACATGGTGAAACCCCGTCTCTACTAAAAATACAAAAAAATTAGCTGGGCATGGCGGCACATGCCTGTAATCCCAGCTACGCAGGAGGCTGAGGCAGGAGAATTGCCTGAGCCCAGGAGGCGGAGGTTGCGGTGAGCCGAGATTGCGCCATTGCACTCCAGCCTGGGTAACAAGAGCGAAACTCCGTCAAAAAAAAAAAAAAAAAAAAAAAAAAAAAAAGACAAGTGTTCTTTAAATTTACTCAAGCAAACATTTGGTTTTCCTTAATTTCCTAAGGGAAAGGGTCCCATTGACTTTGGAGGGCATTTTGTCTTTTTTATTAGGTGCATCTCATCTCACTGATAAGTAGAAAGAAAATGTGTCACATGGGAACTAAATTTTCCCATTGATTGGGTTTGGGTATTCTGATTTTTTAAAGAAGCAGAGGAAAGAATTGTCTATTGAGTTATCTAACCAAATTGCTGCTTAATTTCCAGACACATGGGCAACATAAACAAAGCACCATAGAATGCAAAGTACATATATTGTACATTCAGTGTCAGTAACAATTTATGGCAGAAAATAGTTGAAATACAATTTTAAGAAATCGATTTTATTTATTATACTATGGGAGCAGAAAAGCTTTTAGCTTGGATTTTTTGCTTTTTTACCTCTCTTCCTCCCTTCCCTTCCTTTCCTCCCCTCCCCCTTCCCTTTCTTCCTTCCTTTTTTTTTTTTTTTTTTTTTTTTTTTGACCTTTGAAGTTAACAGACCACCCATAAAAACCAAGATGCCAGGATATTCCCTAGGTGGAGTTGATGTTTGGATTTAATTGTATTATTTTAGTGATAGTATGTGGCCTTTTAAGAAATCAATTTTATTTATTACACTATGGGAGCAGTAAAAGATTTTTAGCTTGGAATCTACCTCCCTCCATCCCTTCCTTCCTTCCTTCCTTCCTTCCTTTTGCCTACCTTTAGAATCAAAAGCATCACCGATTAAAAACCAAGAAGCCAGGATATTCCCTAGGTGGAGTTGATGTTGAATTTAATTGTATTATTTTAATGATGGTATGTGGCCTTTCAAGATTTAGCCTCTAAAATAGCCACTATTAAGAAATTCCAAGTCCATCTTATAATTTGGATGATTGGTAACTGTGTGTCCATATATTCTGTTACTTCGATTTTGTAATGTCATATTTTTTTTTTTCAATTCAATTGAGAAGATACTTATTGGGTGCCAAGAATTTGCATAGCATTTGGCAATTAATGATTAGTGATGCCAAAATGATTAGAGGTGTTCTCTGCTAATATATGAAGCAGATAATTATTTTCCCAAAATTCGTAAGATAAATTCTGAAATGCACAGTAATTAATTTATTTGTACATTTGCTAAATTTCTGCTATATAAAAGGCAATTTGAAAAGCAATGATCATATTAGACAAAAAGACACAGGCCTTACCCTTAAAGATTACATAATCAAACTTTAGAAACACAAAGAAGCATGCAATTAGAGACTATAATAATTGCTGTAAAGAACATAGACACTTATACAGTGTGTCTCTGAGCCTTATATATATGTATATATATGAAGAGGATATATGTTGGGTCTACACATATGTGCCACCAATTCCATGGCAGACAAAAATATCAGATTATAACACTGCTAAGCCTGGATGGAGCTCTTTTACCAGCAGTATTCCAAGCAGTCGCTACAGTTGACTGACATTGACAGAAGAAAGCTATTATCCATTTTTATCTCCGTCTATGTATATATCAATCAATCTATCTATATATGTATGATTCAATCATACAGTGACTAGATATCAAATCATAAATATCTATTCTATTGCACACCTTGACAATTGACAATTGCCTACACAAACTTTTCTGAAGCTACTAAGACAATTTAAATCAGTGTGGAGAAAAGTAGTTTCTTTTAAATCATCACAGATCACAAGTGTACAGTAGCACACTGATCTTAGAAATCTACCAATATCAATTGGTACAATTAAGCATACATATTAAACATGTATAGTATGTATTTAAATATTAAATATCTGCCTATAGCTAGATTAATTAATATGTATAATTAATAATAATTTAACTTTGGTTTAGTTTGCAACGGGACAGCTTTACTATTTTTTTTTTTTTTTTTTTTTTGAGATAGAGTTTCCTCTGTTGTCCAGGCTGGAGTGCAATGGCATGATCTCAGATCACCGCAACCTCTGCTTCCCAGGTTCAAGTTATTCTCTTGTCTCAGCCTCCTGAGTATCTTGAAGTACAGGCATGTGCCACCACACCTGGCTAATTTTATATTTTTAGTAGAGACAGGGTTTCTCCGTGTTTGTCAGGCTGGTCTTGAACTCCTGACCTCAGATGATCTGCCTGTCTCAGCCTCCCAAAGTGCTGGGATTACAAGCTAGAGCCACCGCAACTGGCATCTTTGCTATTTTTTATCCATGCTTTAAAGAGGTGTTTTATTTGTTCCTCTGCACAATCTTAGGGCTATGCTTTTGCTCCTGTTCCCTACCAAATCAATTACCAATTCTTATGAATGCTCTTTTTTTGTAATGCATCAGTTGTCATTCTGTCTGATTCCTCATCCAAATCTAGATCCTCTTATTTTCCTTACTTTATTTCTGTGGTGGCCTTCAAATTTTACTAATTGATTTAATTCCTTTAGTTCTATAATAAATGTCTATTCTACCTCATACACTACTTTCAAATTGAGAAATTAAAGTATCTTTCTATTCTCCATAAATTTTAATCTTAACTCTTTAATCTAGCTATTAAGGCCTAGCCCAATCACTGTAATTTTAACTAACAGCACAAACAACATGAATTGGCTGTAAATTTATAAAGTACCTTCACATTATGATCATGACATCAGTCTAGGTAACATGCTTTGCTTTTCTATGAAATAAGCCTCTTTAATAAATGGTGTTGGGAAAACTGGCTAGCCATGTGCAAAAAGCTAAAAACAAACCCCTTCCTTACTCCTTATACAAAAATTAACTCCAGATGGATTAAAGATTTAAACATAAGACCTAACACCATAAAAACCCTAGAAGAAAACTTAGGCAATACCTTTCAGGACTTAGGCATAGGGAAGGTCTTCATGACCAAAACACCAAAAACAATAGCAACAAAAGTCAAAATAGATAAATGGGATCTAATTAAACTTAAGAGCTTCTGCACAGCAAAAGAAACAATCATTAGTATTAACCAGCAACCAAGATAATAAGAAAAAATATTTGCAAGCTACTCATCTGACAAAGGGCTAACATCCAAAATCTAGAAAGAACTAAAACAAATATACAAGAAAAAAATCAAACAACTCCATCAAAAAGTGGGTGAAGCATATGAACAGACACTTAAAAGAAGACATTTATGTGGCCAAAAAAATATGAAAAAATGCCCATCATCACTGGGTCATTAGAGAAATACAAATCAAAACCACATTGAGATACCATCTCACACCAGTTAGAATGGCAATCATTAAAAAATCTGGAGACACCAGATGCTGGAGAAGATGTGGAGAAATAGGAACACTTTTACACATTGGTGGGAGTGTAAATTAGTTCAACCATTGTGGAAGACAGTGTGGAGATTCCTCAAGGGTCTAGAAATAGAAATACCATTTGACACAACAATCCCATTACTGGGTATATATCCAAAATATTATAAATCGATCTGTTATAAAGACACATGCACATGCATGTTCATTGCAGCACTGTTTGCAATAGCAAAGACTTGGGACCAACCCAAATGCCCATCAAAGACAGACTGGATAAAGAAAATGCAGCACATACACCCCATGGAATAATATGCAGCCATACAAAAGAACGAGTTCATGTCCTTTGCAAAGACATAAATAAAACTGGAAACCATCATTCTCAGCAAACTGACACAAGAACAGAAAATCAAACACCACATGTTCTCATTCATAAGTGGGTGTTGAACAATGAGAACACATGGACACACAGAGGGGAACATCACACACTAGGGTCTGTTGGGGAGTCGGGGGCTATGGGAGGGATAGCAGAGGTGCAGATTCAGGAGGGATAACATTAGGAAAAATACCTAATGTAGGTGACACGGGGTTGGAGGCAGCAAACCACTATGGCATGGGTATACCTATGTAACAATCCTGCAAGATCTGCACATGTACCCCAGAACTTAAGGTAAAAGAAAAAAACAAGCTTTCCCTAGGTATTGAGATGATGACACACCAATATACATTTACATCTTTTGTTTTCAAATGTAGATCTTATACAACTAATGTAACATTCATTTAATCAAAATACTAAGCATGTTTTTATGGAAAATCTACTAAAATTTTCTATTAAGGCAGGTGAAGACTATATTTCAAGTTCAGTTTAAATTTTTCTGTAGAGGTTTTCATGTGTGTGTGTGAACTGATTATTAAATAGCCTGTAACTAAATGTCAGGTAAATGTAAACCACCGTGGCATAGCCCTTGCTAACCTCTTCAAACGCATCTCTCATCATTATTCTCTTCTTACTCAAGATACCAGCCACACTGAACTACTTTTCAGTTCTAAAAAAGCTTAGCTTCCTCGTAGGGTTTTCTCCGTTTTTTCCCACTAGCCTCCATATACTTAGGTTTCAAAAGTCTATTTGGGCCTCACTTTCATGGCAAATCGTGTCCTCATCTGAATTAGGAAGCCTTTTGTGTCTGCTCTCTTTGCCCACTACATATACCTTTAACACACCTATGATTTTGCTGTAGTTTACTTGCCTTTTAACATCTTACTTTAGGTTCTTTTTTTTTTTTTTTTTTTTTTTTTCACCAGCAGGGTCTCACTATGTTGTACAGGCTGGGGTACAGTGGCTATTCACAGGCTGTATCATGATGCACTACTGTCTCAAAGTCCTGGCTTCAAGCAATCTTCTATTAAATCCTATTTAAATATCAGCCCCCTCAGTCTTCTAAGCAGCTGGGACTACAGGTGTGTGCCACTGCACCTGGTTTTTTCTCAATATATTTTAACTTGAGATCAGGAACGGGGCCGCAGTGGACACAGTAGTTAATAAAATATCATGCAGTAAGTAGATGAACTTCCTCTGTGTTAAACCTCCCAAACTTCTCTCTACAGCATATTTTCAAATTATGTTCTGCATTCAATTCTTTCATGTTACTCATGAGTCCTTTGCTGACATTTCAAATGTCTCCTTTTCACAGTTCCATGTATTAATTTATCTTCTTCCTTTATCGCCAGTTCCTATCGTGTGTGACCTACACCCGTGCCACAGCTTCTACTCATTTCCGTTTTAATCCCCTGAAAATCTGGCTTCGAAAACCCCTCGGCTGGTGAAATTATTCTCGTAATATCACCACCTGCCTACCCAAACTCAATAACCTTTTCTCAATTCATGTTTTATTAAATTTATCAAATTCTTTAGACTTTTTGATCGATAAGCCTCTTTAGGATTCTTGTTCTGCTCTTCCCTGCTGCTTTCTCTTTCTCTGCAGCGGGCACTTTTCTTCCTGATTCATAGCTGTGGTTTCTAAGTGAACACTGGTCCTGTGTCTCCTGTTCTTCTCCTTAGATATTCACATGATATGGCCCATTTCTCCACATGGTTTCAAGGACCACTTCACGCGTGACTCCCTGACTTCTCACCTTTGCTTCAGTCCCGTATGTGCAACTGCTAAATGGCAATACAAATCTTTCACCCTGACATTATTTGAAACTCAATATTTCCTAAAGAAATGCTATATTCTCTGAAAGCAGTTACCCTTCTGAATATGCCCATTATTACCAATATAGTGTCTTTAGTTTTAGTTTCTTGTACGTGAAATCTTAGAAATGCATAAATTTCTGTTTTATGTTCCTTTACCAGTTAGATTCAATCATTCCTAGAGTTTTCTTATATTGATAATAAAATTGTTAATGTTTACTTATTTTGTTCTTTAATAATTATTCAGTCACTTACCAGTTTCTACTTATATTTAAATAATATATTATTTGAATAAAAATATTGGCTCCTTGTCTAGCTGTATAGCCAAAGGGAGTTGCTTAACTACTCTAAGCTTTGGTTATCTCAGTTTGTCAAAATTGGCTATAATAGTACCTTGTCATATGAATAATAGGGTACAGGAATATTTTGAGAATTAATTAATACATATAAAATACTTAGCAAAATTCCTAACAAGTAAAATCACTCACCAAGTGGTAGATGTTACTGTACTTTGAGGGAATCTGTTCTCTTTCTGGGTCCATGGTGGGGGGTGCAGTTTTAAGGGCAAGAATTTCCCAGCTCCATGCCCGTCTCCCGGCTCTCTCCATCCGGGAGATTCAACGGTTTATATTTGAATTTCGTGGGCACGAGAAGAAACTAAAAGTCAATCACTCCAGCGGAAGTTCTAAGGAACTCCTGTCATTGGCCCAGGGTCTTGGAGAAGGTGGGGATTCCTCCCAGGATAAAAGTCCGCTTCCACCCCCTGGCCGGATTTCCCCTCTGGAATCCCCTTCCACGCGCTTCATGGAAGTCTTTCTCTTCTTCTCCTTTCCTTCTCTTTTGTCTACCTAAATAAAATCACCTTTCTGCAACCCTTCTTGGGTCGATATTGATTTTTACGAGCATATAGAGCTTCTGCAGTGGTCCCCGTTGCTTATTCTTTAAGAGCTTGGAGGCCAAGAACCCACAGCATTCTCTTGGGGGAGCTGTGACTCACCAGCACCCAAGAAAAAACCCGGTTACTTATTTCATCTTTTAAATGGTATATTTTTTCCACATTTTAATGTCTCAATAATCAGATTGTGTTTTATAGACAATAGTATGTCATAGACTGTGTGACAGGGTTCATTTCCTCCTGATTATAAAATAATTGATACACAATGCTGCATCTTTCAATTGATGTTTCTGCAATCCAATGATATAAGGTAATTTTGTTTTTAGTGTTATTATTGTACCAACAATGAGTACAATATTAAATGGGTTTTATTGTCTTCAACTTTTAAAAAAATAATATATTGCTGTATGCCTACATTTCCTAAATATCACTTTTATCCTTTTACTAGCTGGATAAGGTTTTATGTGGTCCTTTCTCCATGTGTTTCATTTTTAATATTCCCTAGCACTTACATTTCCATTAAATATGAGTAGGTTCATTGTTACCTACTATTGTCCCTAGTATTTATTAATTGGTCCAAATTGGTCTCCTTACTCACAGCCCTCTGAAAATTCTCACACCCATTTCTTCTTCCATCCATTTGATCTTGTGACTCCTCTATATGAGTCTTCTTTCCCTACCTATTTAAATATTTCTCATCCTCATGGATCAGATTTAGTTTCAATAATTATTGTATTGAAATATTATTGTTAGTTTGAGAAAAGTTTCCAAAATAGTTAAACTACTCCACATGTATGTTTTAACATTTTACGTACACACACAACAGGGTTAAGCAATTTCAGAATGTTTTTCTTGTCTTGTTGATAATGTGTGTATTCGATTTTTTTTTCATCTAATGGTATAGCATTGTGAAGCCATAGGATGGTTCCCTTCATGAACTTATCTGAAATCATTTTCCTTCCTCCTTGAATCAGAAGAAGGAAGTATCATTGCCTTCCTGCTGCAGTGATTATTCGGATATTTTGCCATTTCCCCAGATGCTATTGCGGTAGGTACTCCTTATCATTAACGTTTCTTTCTGACAGCCGTATAAGGAAGGGCTCAAGTCAAATGCACAGGAGACAGTCAGCCTCTGGTGCACAGCTAAGAGATCCATATAGAACTACAGACTTGGCAGCAGGCGGAAAGCTGGCAGAGAGAACTGAGAGGACATCTGCTCCCTGAGTGATGTTTGTTCCCTAATGAGAACAAGAAGAATGGCTACACGTCCACTTTCTACATTCTGAGTGTCCATGAAAGGTGATAGTAAAGCTTTTGGAAAGATAAAAATTTGAATATTTTATCTTCAAATACATATGTGCAATATATTTCTAAATAAAACACATATGAATGAAAATATCAGGAATTAACTTAAATTGAAGATAGACGTAGGATTTATTTTAAGAAAAAATACAAATTTGTGTGATTGATATAGATTATTAAATGATTTGGTTTAAAAATACTGCTGTCCTTCTGAAGATAGGGTTTAAATTTTGGTAGGATATACAATAGATGAAACACTGTGAAATGTTATTTTGAACAACTAGCCTACATTTATGCATGATACTTACTTATAGACTTGACATGTATTAATGCAAAATAATAAGAAATCAGAATGCCAGTGCTTTAGATTGGTGTCAACTGTATCGTGTACCCTTAAAACAGTCAGATTCACTAAAAGCATATTTTAAGTATGTTATTTTTAAGTAAATATATGCACATTTCTTTATTCACTAAGCTTGCCTAGTCTTATTAATTCAAAACTATGTAAGTTATTGTTAAATAATTTAACCAAGTTAAGATGAGACCACTAAGGTGAGTTTTAATCCAATACAACTAATGTGCTTATACATAGAGAAAATTCAGACCCAGAGACAGAAATGCATAGGGAAAAGATAATATGAAGACACAGAGTAAAAATAGCCATGTGATTGGAGTGGTACATCTATAAGCTGATGAACTCTAAAGATTGCTGATGAATCAGAAGCTAGAGGTAAGGAAATATTCTTTACAGTCACAGAGCAATTATGGCCCTGCCAATATCTCAATTTTAGGCTTTAGTCTTTAGAACTATAAGGCATTAAATTTTTGTTTTAAAAAACCATTATGTTTTGGCACAGCCCTAGCAAACTAATATTTTTTAGTTTCTAAATCATTATCTTCATGATGACTTACATATTTTTCAATTTGCATCATGCTTTTTCCTTTATGCCTCAGCCCTTAACAGATAACCATGCATTCGCTAGTTTTTAAAAAGCCCGTTTCATTTGTGTAGCCCTCAATTCAAGGGATAGGAATTTATATGACATAAATGTAAAGAAAAACATGTTAGCATAAAAACAAAGTTACTTCTAATGAAAATAAACCATTCTTATACCAATGTTTAGTAAGATAGCTATGTATTAAAAACTAAAACACACTTGACTTCCTCACTATCCTGGGTCTCTTCACAGGAAACTCTCTTTTGCCTTGACCTACAGGAAGCATGGTGAGTGCTTGCAGGATTAAAGCACTTGAGACCAGCTAGAGACAAAGAATGCGGTTGGGGTTAGTAGTAGCCAGAATGGGTGTGGCTGCTCTCCATTCTGACCAGAGAAAACACAAAATCAGAGTCTGTTGATCAATGCCATGTTTCAGGAAGAATGATACATGGGTCGTCTGGGACGGTTCCCTGGCTGGTGTTTCCACATAGCTCAGGTAACTTTCTTGGGTCTCCCCTAGACTTACCCAAATGAAATGGTTTGCCAACCCCAGAGCCCTCAGGAGACCTGCAGCAAACCTGGGTTTAGGGCTCCATCTAGTGCTGAAGAAAAAGCCGCGCTCTCGGACTAAGGAAACACAAGAGACAATCTGCACAGGATGTCTAGACAGAAGATAATAAAATGACTGACACAAACAAAGCCTATAGCAAAGGCTGGAACAAAAACTTAATTTTAAAAACCATAGACATTGATTAATATCCTTAAGAGTCAAGAGCAATCAGTAAACTGTGACCTCACCAAACTGACAAAACAGGATACCAATGACTGACCATGAAGAAGTGGAGATACGTGAACACTCAGGCTAGGAATTCAAAATAGCTGTTTAAAGGGAATTTAGTAAACTCCAAGAAAACACAGAAATAATTAAGAACTTATTAGAAAAATTAAATTAAGAAAAATTAAATTAAATTAAGGAATTAAATCTTAAGATATCTATGGGACAACATCTAAAGAGAAAATCTATCAGTTATTGGTCATCAGGAGTGAGTGAGGATGACCAAGGGGCAGAAAGCTCATTCAAAGAAATAACAAGCAGAAAACTTTCCAAATGTGGAGAAAGAAATATCCATGTACAGATGGGTCAAAGATTACCAATCATAATCAACCCAAATAACCCTACTGCAAAGCATAAAATAATCAAACTCTCAAAATTCACATCGATGAGTAGATCCTAATAATAGCAAAAGGAAAGAGTCAAATAACATAAAAGGAAGTTTTAATATGCTTGGAAGCAGACTTCTCAGCAGATACCCTAGAAAACAGGAGGAAGTAAGAGGATATTTTCAAAGTGCTGAAGAAAAAACAAACCAACCTCCTATTCAAGAACACAGTACCCAGCAAAACTATCCCTTAAACATGAAGAGGTAAAGACTTTCCCAGACAAACCAAGCTAATGGAATTCGTCACCACCCAACCTGTTTTACAAGAAATTCTAAAGAGAGTTCTTCAATCTGAAACAAATAGATGCTAACCTATAACACGAAAGCAGCTGAAAGTATTAAGATCACTGGTAAAAGTCAGTACACAGATAAATTCAAAATATTTTAATATAATCATGACATGTAAACTATAAATATAGTTTATACAGGGTATGTATATACATATATAGTATATATATATATTACTTATACAGCATATATATATATATATCACTCATACACTATATATATACACATATGAAAATTAAGACAAAACTTAAAAATAACTATAATAACTTATAAAAACAGACAACATAGAAAGATATAAATTCTAACATCCAAAATTCAAAAGATGGGAGAATGGAATAAAAATGTAGATTTTTTTTGTCAATTGTTTTTGTTTGAAATAGCCTTTTATAACATTAAGATATTCTTGTAGGTCTCATGGTAACCATAAAGCAAAAACTTATAATAGATACATTTAAAATAAAAAGCAAAAATTCAAAATATATTACTAGAGAAAATTACCCCACCACCTTGAATGAAAATGGACTAAATTTTCCAATTAAAAGGCATAGAGTGGTTGAATGAATTTAAAAAAAAGACTCCCTTATATGTTGCATTGTTATAGTCAAGGAATATGTAAATAAACATACAAGTTAGTTTCCAAGATTTCAGACTCTAGTCAAGTATAATGGTAAGAGCTTGTAGTTGATGGTAAAATGAGCACTAGCGTGAATCTTGATTTTCTACTGTAGTGCTGTGACCTAATTAATCCTTCTAAGCTATAATTAATTTCTACATCTGCAAAATGGAAATGATGGTAGAAGTAATTGTAGTTAGGAATTAGCAATCTTCTTTGTGTAGCATTAAGCACAATGTCTGGCATATAGGAAGTGCTATAAACATTAAATTGTATAATTTTTTTGGATATATGAATTATTCATATATAAGGCCATCTTGTATACCACTTAAAAGGTCAGGTTACATTAAATATCAGTAAGATCTCATTATAGTTGACAAAGTTTCCCTATTTCTATAATCATCTTATAATAAATGAAATTGTAATAGTTAATACCAGCCATATTGCTATTGTATTTATTATTGTTGGATGTATTATTTCTAGAGAAAGAAAGATTTTACAGACTGAGTTAATAATAGTGGCGGACAACTATTTGTACTTGGTAGGACCTCTGTAGTAATATAGAAACAAGGCTGCTGAGGTGGCTGATGTGTTAGGCTACCATATCACTAACTTAAGTTCTAATCTTGACTTTACATTTTTGTCTTATCTTAATGCAGATTCATAAGTTATGAGCATTTCATTTTTCTTCTCCTAAAACCATTTTTTCAGGGGTGTTATGAGTGTTGTGAGGACTACCTAATGAGTAGAAATAATTACCATGTATCTTTAAAGTATCTCAAAGAGTAGATGAAGCTTCTATCTTCGGAGTTAGAAATAGAAAGGCATACAGATAAAATAATATTTCTCTTGCATAGTTATCTTATAGTGATCCTTAAACAGAGCTCATTTATCTCTGAACAAAATTTCCATTACCAGTTTAAATATAATGATGCTATCCTGTGTGTTGAACCCTGATCAGGGCTACCAACCTCATTCTTATTGCTTGTTAAGAGCTTACTTTATTCCTATTACTTAGCATGGTGGTACAAGCTATTTTAATTCACTTATTTTTTTAACTTAGCAGAACATACAAGCAAAAGTAACTTGAATTCCAGAAAAAGATCCCAAGTACTTTATTAATGTATTTTTCTCTTAATTGTAAAAAAAAAAAAAAAAAAAAAAAAAGTCATGGAAATCAAAAGTAAGACCTTTTTACCTTCGAGGTATTTACTGTAGTTCCAGCACATATTAGGCATCAATACAGAAGGATCCCTGGACAATACTTGACAAAGTCTACCTCCTCCCATTCCCCATGTTCATAGGAGCATGGCCAGCCGACTGACACAGCGAACAGATGATGCTCCTTATGAAAAGGGCAGACCCAGTGGAGCAGGGCTACGTTGGCACGGACTTTATTGCTCTTCGTTTGGCAAAGGTAAATCTGAGTTGAGACTTAACAAAAGTAAAGTAATTTTTGTTTTCTGACTCTTTTATAAAAATTTTCACATTTCATCAATTTAATTCAGAGAAAAATCAGGTATCGTGTATAATTTCCATGTATTGCATCAAATGTTTCATGCCCACTGGTGCTTAAAGGAAAAAAAAAGTAAGTATTTTCTCTCCACAATATTTTAAAAATAACTTTCCAGGTTTTATAACATGTAAGAATTCTATAATAATTACAAATCAAGTCACTGGATAAAGGTGGTATTTGCAACTTCTAATTCAAACCTACATAAGCTGTTTCCAAGGAAGACACTTTGTTGATGTACTCAGACTGCCCAAGTTTCTGAGAAGTCCAAATCTAAAAATACATGCTTCAATGAGGGCCTTTAATAACTGGTGTATTTGTGTGTAGTGTATGTGCATGCTAATTTTAATGGCATCATCTAATTTGTTTTTAACTGTATATTTGACAGGAGTGATTGGATTAGAACAAGCATGCCATGTAGGGATAAAATATATATCCCATATACTATTTAAGTTGTCTAGTTTACAGGAAGATGCTAATTTCTATTTGTTCCTGAACAAACTACTTTATTTTATTCAATAGCCTTTATAATGACTCTATGCTTCTCTTTCTAAATTTGTGAAGTGGCACATATTGATGAAGAGCAATTTGTACCCAGGACATACAGAGAGTTATCTGCCTAACACAGATGCCTGAATAGGAATGAAAGAGATTAAGACTAGAAACAATGGGAAAAATAAGATATAATATTTCCAAACAGGAAAAAAACTAAAACTATACGTGAAAACATAAAAAGTAAAATGAATGTAACTAAATCTCACATGGCAAAAATGTATAAAACAACTTAAAGACTCAAATTTATTTTCATTTTTACTTGAAACTAGACATGTATTGGAGTCACGCAGTTACCAGAGCCCAAAGTGTCTCCAAGTGACTTAAAGCTTTCCTTTAAAAAAGAACCTAATATTTTCAGGAATCAAAATAAGGATATTTCCTCATCTTCATTTAAAAAAATAACAAAAATTAAATTACATTGAAAATCATTATAGACAGCACTTACTGAAAGTTTGTTATGTCCTCAACACTTTGCCAGACATTTCAAATCTCTCCCTCATTTGATCCTTGCTATCATTCTATCAGGTAGAAACCATGATTATCTCTATGTTACAGCTGAGAAAACTGTCTTCGAGAGGCAAATGATTTGTGCAGGGTCATTTAGGAGTGCAAAAGTAAATATATATCAGTTATCTATTACAGCAAAGCTTAGTTACATGCAACAGACTGGAGGATTTACCTACTAGATGATTCTCTTACAGGGCTTCCAAAATGGAGCTAATGGCTGACGGCTTGGCTTTTCTCTTTCATAGGCCTCTCTGCAGGCTGCCTCCATCTTCTCCACTTACACTATGGTGGTTAGGTCCCAGAAGCAATAACCCACAAGGCACAGGAAGTGGAACCCCCCTACTTTTAAGCCCTGGCCCCAGAAAATGGCACAGAATCATTTTTGCCATATACTGCTGGTCAACCTGTCATAGAGCCTGGATTTAAGGGGAAGAACATAAACCTTACTTTTCAATGGGAGGAATGGGAAAGCATTAGAGGATTATATTTTTAAACTGCCACGGTATGCCCTCTGCCACAAGTTATTTACATTCTCTTCACATGTAAAATATATTTACCCTTTTCCAAATCCTAAAACGTTCGAACTCATTATCAGATTGGTCTCAGGTTCAAAGCCCAGGGTTTCATCACCTAAATCAGGTCTATGTGCAGGTGAAGCTCCTGGAATTTGGCTCCTCAGGGAAAATCCCTTGAGTATGGTTCTCCTAATCTGAAGATCTGGGGACTAAAGAAACAAGTTATCTTCTCCCCAACACACATGAACAGAACAGGGAAACAGGCAGAAGATAATTTCCATAAACATCTCCATTAAAAGGGAATAGCAGAAGATACACAGCAATCACTGGTGTATTTCCATTGTGAAATCCACTGGGTCCATTTTGATCGCTTAGGCCTTTGACAATTAGGCCTCACTGCTGCTCTCTGGGATTATTCTCTGTGGTTCTTGTTTCCATGATCAGGGTTCATGGATCTGACCTCTGTATCGCTGTCAGCCAGTTTCCTGCCCATAAAAGTTTAGGTAGCCAAAAGCCTTTTGATCCATTTTAGTCTAAGCTGGAGCTATTTTGACCAAAATAATTCTCTTAAAAATTGTGTGGGTTTTCCATGAATAAACGGTTCTCTCTTTTACACAAAAGTCACAACCACACATCTCAAAGGGGTAATCATTCTCTACTCTAGGTTGCCTGTGAGGCTTCTGTGACATAACTTGCCTTAAGACTTTCACAAGCCCCACTGTTTAATTAAGGAGGTTTGTAAGACATGCCTTCTTGATTCTTACAGGCCTTTCCGTTTGTCTAAAAGGATTTCTGTATTATCACCTCAATTCTTTCTTAGACATCAACAAGGGATCTTACAACGTCACCTAGAATTAGATTTCAGGCATTAGAGTATTTGTTATTTTAAGAATTTTTCATCGTATGGAAAGATCTGGAAGAAGAAAGTTTTATTTTTAAATTTAGCAAGTTCTGGCTCCTTTAGACTTAAGACCGCATTCCCTCTCCTTGCATCCTCTCTCCTCTTGCATTTTATCATAGCTGGCAAGACGCAGCTATGTGGGATTTTCAGTATTCTCCTAGATCATTACGCTCATTAAATTCATTTCCTGTTTTTCACATTTACAGGAGACATAATGCCAACATTTCCACCGCTGCATAGTAAGAGTCCACTTTCCTTCTACTCCCAATAACATTTTCCTCACTCTCCTTGAAACCCTCACTAACAGCTTTCTCAACGCCTTTTGGGGTTTTTCATTAATACTCTCTTCAAGGCCCTTCTGGCTTTCCCCTGATGCCCAGCCCCAAACCAATAATACATATTAATTTTTATCATGGAATCACTTATCTTTTAGGTAACAAAAACTGTATCAATTATCTCTCGTGAGCCATCCTAAAACTTTGTGACAACGCAATAACAACTTTTTATTTTACGCACAGATCTGCAATTTGGACAGGGCTTAGTGGGAATAGTTTATCTCGGCTCTTAAATAGAACGAGTGTCAAAGATTTGGAACCCTGACCTCAAAAATGTCCATTAAAAATATGAAAATAAGAAGGCTATTTCCTTTAGAACGATTACATGATGCTTTTGAACAACACAGCATAGTGGTTAATATGTTATTAGAATTTTGCCATGAGAAATAATTGCTCAAGAAGAATATTTTTGAGAAATTTATAATTGACAACCACTTATATAAAAATATTAAAATAATTGACATATCATTTTAATGAAGGGATATAGTTTTTGATGAATAGGCAATCAAATTCAAGACAAAAATCACAGAGATAAATTCCAGTATATTTTTCTGAAACAGCATAAATTGTAGATTTCCTTTTGCTATTTCACCTAATAATTACCTACCCATTCACATAATTCAATATCCTTACCTCAACAGCTCATTTTTTTCCTCTATTTCCCCTTTCTATTAACTCACATGAAATCCTCTTTATTTGTTATTTGGTTAGTTGGTTTTAACTAATTCATCTTTGTTTATGACGTTGGTTATGTTCTTTTAATTTTTTTCTAGGACTTTGGTTATATTTCTTTATTATCAATCTTGTTATTGTTTTGCTTATTTTCTATTGAATCTACTCTTACATCTACAGAGTTACGCAAGTTAAAAAGTTTATTGAATGTGTGAGAGCAACTAGCCTTCCAGGTTCTGAAATATATTAAGACATGTTTCATTAGAAAAGCAGAGTGTTGTACAACCCACGGCAATTACCGTGTTTACTTAGGTAGTCAGACGGTTATATTCAAGATCCAAATTATTCTTCTGAAGGTGACCAGAAAGTCTCAGAGGTCTTAGTTGTATGACCAAATGAACAGACTATGAAATTCCAATCTTACTCTAAAAGATAATCTCCCCATCCTAATTTCATTTGTGGGTTGCCATCAGAGCAGGAAAAATACTGATGTTGTGAGTTTAAACAGAAAAGGAGATATTCCTTGACATAAACGTGCTAGAGTAAAAGTTCTAAAAGCATAGTTTTAAAGTAAATTTCACTGAAAGCTTTAAAGGATCAGAGAAAGGAAGGAAGGAATGGGAAAGCCGGGTGGAAAGGGTTTTATTCTCATCCCAAATAAGGCAGAGACTGTGGATTTGATTGTGGGGAAGAATTTACAAATGAGAAATTATATCTCAGTTTTACATAAGCACACATACTTTCCCAATTAGACATTTTATGATGAAGTAGGACTTAAAAATTAAAAGTTCTCTATTCTGTAAAGTGATCACAGAGGATTAAATTTCCAAAGGGAAGTCTGACTATAATTGCTTATGAGAATTTTACTAAGGATTTTTAGGAATTTTACTAAAGATTTCAAACTGTGCAGAAGTAATTTATGAACATTCTTATTTCTGCTAATATTGTGATTGTTAAAATAATTTCAAAAGATAAATTAAAGATTTTCTAAGCTTTATAGAAATGTTAACTTTAACCATTAAGTATTGAACCAGCTTCTAGAACAAAAAAGATACTTTTCAGGAATTTATTCAGACTGAAATACCTAAGAAATCTTCACTATTTCAAGATTTTCTTTAATATTTTGATGTGTTATAATCCTAACCTCACCAGACTTGCCCCTGAGGCTGTATCAGACACAATGTTGACCTGTATCAATGGTTTTGACCTCACATGGAAATTATTAGAAAGATCTACCACATGATATCTTAGGCAAAACCTAACTAAGCAGCATTCCAAACATTAAAAAAAAAATTATTTTACAAATATCACAGGCTTTCATTTACAAAAGAAAGCTTCTCACCACTCCTAGTCTTTCTTTCTTCATATATGTCATCCCCATAAATGCACTGAGTTCCACTGTAAATTTTCACTGGCATAATAACAAAACAAAAAAGGAAAACTGATTTTTTAAAGAACGACCTATGTCATTAGTTACTTTACTAGGAATTCATTTATAAACCATGCAGATACTTTAGCTTGCATTGGATTATGTAACTGCTTATTTTTATTTGCTTTTAATTATCACTTTGGAAATATGTGATTCAGTGCAAATTTAGAAAAGGTTTCAGTAAAAGTATCAGTGATTAGAGTAATACTGAATCCATATCTCTCCTTGCACACATCTGTAAGTCATTACCTAAGCTTTCTGAAATTCATAAAATTATATCTATCTAGCCAAATGGGCAATATTTGTCTAAAACATTCATTTTCACCATTGGTACATTACTTAACATGTATATATAATGTCTAGTATTACAGTGTGATGCTAGTGCCTTTTAACAACCTCAGAAGGCGAAACATCATGCTACAGCCAGTTAATAAAATGAGAAAAGATATGAAGCAAGTTTGGTGTTCCTGTCCTGCCTGCCTCTGATCCAAATTCGTGCAATTACTTCTGTGTCTATATCTATGAATTCCAAAACTATTACAGCTAGAACTGATCATTGTACATGCAGGAACTAGAAGACAGGCACATATGGACTCATAATAAACCAATTAAAATGCTTTGTCAAGACTGAAAATTAATCAGAGAATGTATGTCTCATATTTTGGTTCCCAAATATTCTTTGTTGTTGTTGTTTTTGACCCACCATTTTAGCTTTGTGATATTTGTTTCCTTTGAATCTTATAGCATCTTGTTTTAATTTTTTTTTTAAATTTCAGACCAAAGTAATTGCATGTCTTCTGTCTCTAAAATGCCTAAATATTTCCAAAATCTGTCTTTATCTACTTTGGTCATTGACTCATAGGAACTCACCTTGAACCATGTGTCTTTATATTTATGCACTAAGTATTGCTTGTTGTTCCTAATCTGGGTTTCAGTGGTGGCTGAACAAGGGAATCACCTGAGAAACTAACAAAATACGGTTTCTGTGTTTGTTTCAACACAGTAAACATAGCAATGATTAGAGTAACACTTAATCCATTTCTCTCCTTGTTTCATTCAAGATTAATTAAATAGGCCCAGTGCAGGGACTTGCACCTGTAATCCCCACACTTTGAGAGGCCAAGGCACGCAAATCACATGAGGCTAGGAATTCAAGACCAGCCTGGCCAACTTGGTGAGACCTCATCTCTATTAAAAACACAAAAATGAGCCGTGCTTGATGGTGCACATCTGTAATCCCAACTACACGGGAGGCTGAGGCATGAGAATTGCTTAAATCCCTGAGAGGCGGAAGCTGCAGTGACCTAAGATCTTGCCACTACACTCTGGCCTGGGCGACAGAGTGTCTCAGGAAAAAAAAAAAAAAAGACTGATTAAATGAAGTCTCTATGGGTAAACCCCAACATTACTATTTATATACATGTTTTTAGATAGTTTTAATGTGAAGCACATATTGAAAAACATTGTCCTTTATTAGTGCCCTCATACTTAAGTGTGCATAAAAATCACCTGTAGATTTAATCAGACTGTAGATTCTGATTCAGTAAGGCTAGGGTAAAGCCTGAGATTCTAGATTTTTAATAAGCTTCTATGTGATGTCAATAATACTGATCTGGCAACCACACTTTGAGTAGCAGTGCTCTAAATGAAAGTTGTGAATTATTTGATTATGTGATTATAATTAACTTAAAAACATTTCTGGAAGAAATATTGCTTCCATAAATACCAGGTGGTTTGGGGGCTGTAATAAAATATTTTAGGACACACTACCTGTGGTCACCTGACAATATCATTTTTCTTTATAGATAATTTGCTGCAAATTGTTATGTTGACTAATTCTCATTCACTTTTTCTCCGCTTTTCAAAATTTCGGTATATTTCTAAAACTAAAACATAACAATATGGTTGATTTGATTACTTTATTTGATTAATCTCTAAATAAGAAGGCATTCGTTTGTGCAAGTGCGTGCATGTGATGGAGCTGGGTAGGACTATATTTCATATTTGATCCCTTTCATATCTCAGTAGCAGCACTGAGAGAAACATTGTTCTGTGGCTTATGCTGGTTAAAAGCAGACTAATCTGTTTCATTTTCTTACATGCCTGAGTCTTACCATGTGCCTCAAATCTTTTCTGTTCTTTTAAGTATTGGCGATCTCTAAGATATCAAAGAATTTACGACATCTTAGAAATATATGTTATCATATGACTGTGGTGACAAAAATATAAACCATGGTTATAAATAAATTTTGGAAAAGTTAAGAGAATAACCTAAGTTTTATTAAGAGTTTAAATCTGGAGGTTTGTTCAGGAAAAAAGTAAAATCTTAACAGTTTGCTAATCAATATTGGGACTATTAGAATTAATATTCTTTTATAATTTAAGTTCCTCACCACTGTTGCTTAATCTCATCCATCTTTCAGCTGTTATGTAAAATCCTGTGTCTTTCTGCTTATGGTTGATTAATTATTTTAATCTTCTACTCCTTCCCATTTAGTGCCTTGTGAGTCATCTCTTCATTCGCTTTGTCTGAATGAAAACAGTTAACATGTATAGAATATTTACTCTGCATCTGTCAGATAATATCCCACTCTCTTTATATGTGTTAATCCGTTTAATTTTTGCGATGATCTTGAGAAGCAGATGTTATGTTTCCTTTACCAATGAGGACACTGAGATACAAAGTGGTAAAGTAACTTTCTCAAGACGGTACTGCTTTTAAGTGGCAAACTATGACGGAAATCCAGGCAGGCTCTTCACCTGTAAAGCAGACATAAGCATTGCAGCACCTCACAGTATTATCCTGAAGACTGCATTCTTACACAGACAGCTCCCGTGGTAGAATATTCACTTATTTTCTGTCTGTCCCTGACAGAAGACATTAACAAATGAGGAGAGATGCCAGTTTGCTAAACAATAGCTTAAACTTATGTAGTGTTTAACATATGTAAGGTTCTAGTGAAAACACTTTATATGTATTAAATCTTCTTCACAACAAACCCTTTACAATAAACATTATTTAAATTGGTATTGCAGGTGAGGAAACTGAGGCCTTGGGGGTTGAAGAGGCCTCCCGAAGTTCACACAGTCAGTCATCAGCAGAGTGGTACATGAACCCCAGCTGTCATGATCAGAGTTGCAGCTCTTAGCCACCACACGTTGATTGCCCTGAGGATAACGAGCATATATCCACCTTCTTATCTTGTGAGTAAACCTGACTAACTCTTTTCAAGAGGAAAAAATCGCAAGTTCCCGCAATGCTGCTTAGTGATTTATAAATGTGCAATTTTGTCTTAGAATTTAGACATATTTCCCACAAGCAGGCCCTGAGGTATAATAAGACGCCTGTTTGCAAGCTCTATAGCACCTTTAAAATTCTGACCACATCCTGAGTTAGGAAATATAGATTTAAGGTAAATAAATTTTCTACAGTCTTTGTCAGTCAACCTTGAGAATGACTGGCTGAATAAATACGTTAAATTACCATTTTTATAAGCAATATAAAAAGTGACTGTTAACAGTTTGGAAAAAGGCAAACAATCACGGATTGCACACATGGGTTTGATTTGGAACGGACGCCACTTCAATGCCCCCACACATCTCCACCAAAGCCGTGCCACGGAGGGAGTACTCATTTCTCCAGGCTGACAGATTGCTCTGTTAGTACCCGCTGGTGCCTTTAAACCATGTGCTTCTTTCTGACTTTATTTTACACTTTTACGAAAAGTTCACTTTAACTGAGGCTAAGTCAGGTAACCAAAGATATTTCATTGAACTTCATGTATGTTCTTACACTTAAATGGAGTATAAATTACACCAGCATTTAGCCATACTCCTAGGTGGAATGAAGTGCATTTTTTAAATCAATTATTTTACCTAAAAAAATATCAGGTATTATTTCTCCAAAAATGTTAAAAGAATCAATTTTCGCAGAGAAGTCTGTGAGTTGCTATGAAGTCTTTAAAAGTTTTACTTAGAAAAACATGAGATTTTTCTACACGGACAAACAAAAAGCTTATACAATGCTTTATTTACTGAGGAACCAAAACTACTTTTGTTCAGGGCATCAAATCTACATTTGAAAGGAACCATTTGAACAAATCATTGTAACTGTATATTTTTCATCTATAATAACATATAAATATTTAAAAACTCAGTTACTCATCTTAGGCTTTTTCTTTTACTTTTACCAATTTCTTATAAAGCTTAATTAGAGGAATAACAACCTTAATTGTACAGGGAAGAATTTTCTTTTCAGATAAGTTGCATCAATAAAAATTACAAACAAGATTCGTCAAATGCTGATGTCTAAATATTACAAGTTTGCATGTGAAATATCTAGTGATTGTTTAGTTTTTATAGCAAAGAGTAATTTAAAAAAATACCTTAAATAGCTTTTTTCTCAGCATTTTTCCTTAAGCCTATCTGTATTTTGACCCCTCTCACTTATCTTCACTCAGAAAAATAGCAACTGCTACTGAATGTAATTTCACTATCCATGCAGTCACTCATTTATTCATTCTTTATTCTATAAACACCTTACATCATGTTAGTCTGTTTGGATTACTTAATATACCACAAAATTATATGTAATGCATAAACCCATAAAACTGAGTATTCTAAGTCTTTGAAAATAAATGAATCTTACTTAATATTGAAATTCTTGTTAAGCTCTCATCAAACAGAAGCTCCATACTAACATGTGGTGTGCTGTCGCTGTTAAGGCCCATGTTAGAGATTCATGTGTTTGCTCTTAGGCAATTAACTTCATTCCTCTAAACCACATCTATAAATAGAGGATAATAACGACATCTTGTCCTGGATTACGGCTACTAAGTCTATTACAAATAATATATGGAAAGGGCTTAGCATACATAGCAAGAGCCCAGGAAATATTAAACGTTATTATTAAAAAGTTCAGAGAAATAGCAGGGACTGTGAAATCATGACCTCTCATCTGTGTCTTGGGAAGAAATCACCTGGA
This sequence comes from Saimiri boliviensis, assembly GCF_048565385.1. Taxonomy (NCBI): domain Eukaryota; kingdom Metazoa; phylum Chordata; class Mammalia; order Primates; family Cebidae; genus Saimiri; species Saimiri boliviensis. Next base: position 151,400,283 of record NC_133451.1, read on the forward strand.
GCCCTGAGGTTGTTGGAGGTGGAGGACTCAGTATTAGGCTGGCTTTTGTTGGTACTATCAATAATGGATTAAATTATCACAAGAGTAGCTTTAAATTGTGTTAAATTGTTATAGGGCTATCTACGTTATGGTCTAGATATGCTTTTGATTGAGGACCATTTTGAAAAAAGAAGTTTACAGATGAAATCCAACTATCGTTCATTGAAATGCAATGTTCCCACTAAACTTAATTTTAAGTATCTTAATTGGTTCTTCATAGACAGTTCAGAGGAGGCAAAACTAATCTGGGAGATGAATGTAACAAAACTTAATTTTATAGTGAATTTGAGTTATAATGAGGTATTCTGATACTATCATAAATTAATTATTTTTAATATGAAGAAACACATAGCACTTATTGGAGGTTGTCATCATAATGATGTGAATCTTATTATAATAATTTGGATACTGCTATAGTTGGTATATGTTCCCTTGAGTTCATATGTTGGAAACTTAATCCCCAGTGCAACGTTGTTGACAGGTGATACTTTTGAGAGGTGATTAGGTTATGAGGACTCTCCCTTCATGAATGAGTTAATGTCCCTAATGAGGAAATGGGTTAGTTTATGTGAGAGTGGGTTTGTTATACAAGCGACCTAAACCCCTCTTTCTCTCGCCCTCTCATCTTCTTTTTCCTTTCCTTCTTCTGCCATCCATGTGATGACATAGCACGAAGACCCCCACCAAATGTGGGCCCCTCAATCTTGGACTGCCCAGCCTCCAAAACCATAGGAAATACATTTTTGTTAATTATAACTTACTCAGTCACAGGTATTCTGTATTAGCAGCACAATATATACTAAGGGAGACACTGTATTTATTGTTGTTATGGACTGAATGTTTGTGTCCCTCCAAAACTGATGTATTGGAAACATTATCCCTAATGTGATGAAATCTGGAGGTGCAGTCTTTGGAAGGTAATTTAGATTAGATAAGCTCAGGAGGGTAGAGCACCCATAAAGGGATTAATGCTCTTATTTTAAAAAAGGAAGAGGAGATATTTCTCTGCATGCAAAGGGAAAGGTTATGTAATAGCATTACCAGGAGGAAAGCCTTCACAGAGCACTCCACAGTGCAGGCACCTCCATCTCAGACTTGCAGCCTTCAGAAGTGTGAGAAATAAATTGTTGTGTAAGCCACCCATCTATAATAATTTGTCATAATAGTTCAAATAGACTAAGATAATTGTGAAGGGCAAAAGAACATAGACTGATGTTACAGTTTTAAACACAAGTCATACCAGGTCTTCACATGTTGTCTCTCAGTGAGGCTCTTATTTTTCCTAAAGGAGCCAGGTCCTTAGAACTACTTCCTTTTTTTTTTTTTTAAAAAAAAAAAAAAAAAAAAAAAAAACAGAAAAACAAAAAAACTCCTTTTTTCTTTTTTTTTGAGACGGAGTCTCATTCTATTGCCCAGGCTGGTGTGCAGTGGCTTGATTTGGGCTCACTGCAACCTCTGCCTCCCGAGTAGCTGGGACTACAGGTGTGCTACCATGTTCAGGTGATTTTTGTATTTTTAGTAGAGATGGGGTTTTGCTGTGTTGGCCAGGCTATTCTCAAACTCCTGATCTACCTGCCTCCGTCTCCCAAAGTACTGGGATAACAGATGTAAGCCACTGCACTTGGCAAGCACTAGTTCTTTTTGATGCTGTGTTTAAATTTTAGAAATATAAGTTAACTAAAATTATGGATTTAAATCAGAATGTGCTTTTATACAAAGAGATCTGAAATAATATCACTCATGAAGATAATATGATTCTTATTTGAAAAATACCAATGCTTACAATGTAAAAAAAATCACTCATATAATTTCCAAGTGTATAATAAATGTTCATGTTAGTCTTTATAACCCTCTAGCTAACAAATATTACTACTCTCATTTCATACAACACTAGATTCTAGAAAATAAGGCATTAAAACACTTTGTGGTTGAGAGAGCAAATAAATAGAATCTAGGTGGCCGTTAATGGAGAGAAATAAAGGAATTCTCATTATCTAGTCCAGTATGTTGAATAAATTATGATTAATTTTTATGATAAGATAATCATATATATTACCAGAATAGCTTTATTAATATCAACAAATAAAATATTAAAATCATCAGAAAATCAAAACTCCCAACCCTGTTGTTGTAGAACCAATCAGTAAGACATTTTCCCCCCGTGACACTGCCTAAGTTTGACACACAGCAGTCTCACCCTTGTTTCTGTCTTATGGCCATATTGGATGCATAAAATAATCTGAAAAAGGCCTTATTACCTAAAATGTACAATATTTTTGCAGATTGTTATTTTTTTTTCTACCATGCATGTCTAAATTTTCCGACTACTTCCACATTAGGGAATAACATTATAAATGTTATTTTTAAAAAATAACCTATTGACATTGAGTCATTTGTTGTGATGTTATGATGAGATCCTTTCAATTTAATGGATCTCTGGAGTCTACCAAATATGTTATTCAGTTTCAGTATACAATTAAGAAAAATGATATTTGAAATCTGAGGATAGATTTGTAAAAGATGTGCAAAATCCTGCTTCAATATGAACACTGTATCTAAACAAAACCATATGTTGCTGGCAGATCTTGGATAGTATTTAAAATCTGTTGGCTATCTATACACATTACATTGTAGCATAGAATGTTGTTATTTCCCAAAATATCCAACTTTATTACTTTTCTAAGTGGTATTTTATCAGTTCATACTAAGAGCAAAATAAAGGGCAAAGAAAGTACAGAAGGATGATAGAATGAAAATGTTTTTATTTTTAGCACATACATTAATGAGAAGACAAAGAGAATGCAGTTAAAGGGATGCAAGATGAAGATGCCTGAACCCACCCTCAGTCATGGAGGTAAAATTAGGCAAACATCTGATCGCCCATGCTAGAACCTAGATTTTCAGAGGCTGAAAACAAAAAGTATCCTTTTCAAGGAAGCCCAGAACTGAAGAATTTGGCATGGACATTTATTTAGGAAAAACCTGTTACAAAATGCTAGGAAGATCAAAAACCACAAACTCTGCCTACAGAATTTGAGGTAGAATCCAGTGAGGTTATGGACCTAATAGTTTGAACTAAGTTAGAGAAACAGGAAAATTGAAAGTGAGTTTGGAACCAATGAGGTAGGTATAGGGAAGTTGTCACAAACAACCCTAGGTCTGATATTCTCTCTGTTGAATGCTTCAAGTGGACAGGAAGTATGAGAACTAATTGAGCAAGAAAAACTTAACAGAACAGGCAGTGGTGTTGGCACAAAGTAGCCTTCCTAGATATGATCATTATCGTCTGAAAAAATATAGGAAAAAGTTAATGAAAACAGATGAAGATAAGAAAAGCTTTTTAAAACTGTGAACATGCTTATAATAGTTGGAAAAATAGTAGTGGTCAGAGGTGCAGAATATGGTAAGCATATTACAACTAACTCACTTTGAACTGAAGGCCAGCTAAAACAACTGAACGCTTTTCTACCTGTATTTTAACTATTTATTATTGATGAATTGGGTGTGGGTTTTGAGGGAAATCAAATAAAGGAAGGATTTCTCCAATGTTTCTTGTCTAAGCAACTTAGTAAATAGTCATTATGATTACTAAAATATATTATATCAGTGGCTTTCCAATCATGGTGTGGTAAAACCTGGAATTCCCAGAAATCCTTCACAAAGAAGTCTGTGAGATCACATAATTGCTCTTGGCAATAGAATGGATAATCCACAGAAGAAAAAATCTCTTTGGAATACTCCATAATTTAAAAAACTTCATGATCAGAATTTCAACAATCTAAATAAAATAGACACAGTCTTTGAAAGTGACTAAGTACCATAGCTGAGTTAAAGAAAAGTAGATGGCCAAAAAGCTATATTTCTCTCAGAGACATCAAATTCGTAGTAAAAAATCTTCCCTGAGATAATAGGCTCCAGGCTCAGACAACATTACTGTTAAGTGCTAATACTTAAAAAAGAATAGAAATCCTATACAAGTTCTTTAAAAGAATACAAACACAACTTCCAACTTATGAGACCTTCATATTTATACCAAAACAAAAGGCAAAAAGATTTCATAAAAAATAAAGTAAAAACAACCCAAAATTACAAAGAAATATCTCTCACAAACATAGACACAAAAATTCTTAATTTTTATGTAACCTACATCTGTATGAAGTTTAGTCCAAGAATGAAAGAATAGTTTAATTTTTGAAAAATCGATCCGTTTAATATAACATATTTTAAATAGATTCCAAAATGTAAAAATCATATGATTTACTCAATAGATACAAGAAAGCATTTGACACAATTCAACACTTTCATAAAAATATCTCAGCAAAATGGATATTGAAGGGAACTTCAGTTAATTAAAGAATATCTTTAAACCACAGGTAACATCAAATTTAATGATGAAAAATGCAGTTTCTTCCCCCCAAGATCAGAAAAAGTAAGGAATACTTTTCTCATCACTCCTATTTGATATTGCAGTTGAAGTTTTACCTAGTGCAGTAAGATATACAGATTGAAAAAGTAATAAAACAGTTTGTACATGCAGAAAATATAATCATCTATGTAGTGTAGAACCATTAACTTAATTTTGTCCAAATAGCTTTTTCCCAAAAACCTTTGTCAAAAAAAATCAGAGGCAGTTGTTGAATATCAAGAAGGTAGATAGCAGTTGATATAAATAGTAGGCTTGCCCAAAAACTTACAGGGAAAAGCTATGGGATGAGATGGCTGCAAGGAGCATTGAAAGGTTATGGTATATTCCTGGGAATGTACAAAGCCACACACATGTGTGCATATTCCAAGGGAAGTCTGCATGCTCAAGAAAGACCTGAGAAGGCACTAAGCTATCAACTCTGGTGAATGTGCAAGAAAGAAATGAAAGCTAAGGCAGTGCTTTAAACCATCTGGATGAATGTTGAAGATATGCTTCAGAATATACACAGCCCCTTAGCAAAGACTGAAAGACTATTAGTTCCAGGTATTTAAAGAAATCTCTGTCCAGCCATTAGCTGACCACTAAGATAACTAGAGATTTCAGTGGTTAAATGTAACAAAGAATTCAGACTTTTCAGAATTAGTTCAAAGAAGTCACTGACCATACAATAACAACAAACAACAAAAATGATATCTGTGAGGGTGAAATATCTGATTTCCAAAGTTGTCACTCTATATTACTTCAAAGGTCCAGTTTTCAACAAGTTCGAAAAACATGCAAAGAAACAATAAGTCATGGTCCATACATAAAAAAATAACCAACTGTCCCTGGACAATCCAGATGTTGTATTTTTTAGATAAAGACCCTAAATCATTGATTTTTTTAAGAACTAAGGGAGCAGGTCTAAAAACTAAACGAAAGTATTTGAATGACGTCTCACCAAAAAAAAAAAAAAAAGTAAATAAAGAGATATAAAGTATAAAATAGAACCAAATAGAGATTCTGAAGCTGAAAAATATAACTGAAAACATTTACTGGACGAGCCAGTAAACTTGAAGCTAGAGCAATTGAGATTATCCGGTCTTCAAGACCTTGGATTAGGCTATAGTTTCTTAGATATAAAAACTAAACCACAAACAACCAAAGAAAAAAGTAGATAAGTTGGACTTCATCAAAATTAGAAACTTTTGTGAATCAAAATACACTATTAAAAAGTGAAAGAAAACTCACACTATGGAAAGAAATGTTTGCAAATAATCTATCTAATAAAGGCTTAGTATCCAAAACATACAAAGAAATTTTACAACTTGATAATAAAAAGGCAAAACCCCAACTAAAAATGGTCAAAATAATAGCCCTTTCTCCAAAGAATAGATGCAGGTGGCTAATAAGTGCATGATGATATATTCAATATAGTTAGTTACTAGGGAAATGCAAATCACAACCACAACAATGAGATACCTACTGCTTCACACTCACCAGTGTAACTTTAATAAAAAACATAGACAATAACAAGTGTTGGGAGGATGCAGAGAAATGGAACTCTCATGGACTAGTGGGAATATAAATGGTTCAGCAGTTTGACCAAAATAAATAAATAAACGAAACCACACAAATAATTTTTCAAGAAATTAAACAGAGTTGCTATGTGACCTAGCAATTCCACATTTAAGTACAACAGAAGGTAATTTAAAAAATAGATCTCCACAAAAAGTTGTACACAAATGTTCATGACATTATTCATAATAGGTAAAAGGTGGAAACAATCCTAATATCCGTCAGTGATGAATGGGTAAGCAGCATATGGTATTTTTTCAACCAATTAGTGTGGAGCAGGTGGATCTCTACATGCAAATTAATAAATTATAAAATGGAGCAACAGCCCTTGTCTTATGGCATATACAAAAATTAAAGTGGATCATGAACATATCTGTAAAATTTAAAACTATAAAGCTTTTGGAATAAAGTATAAGAAAAAAATCTTTGTGGATTTGTGTTAAGCAAAGATTTATTAGACAAAACAAAAAATGGAATATAAAATAAAAACTGATACTTTGAACCAATAAAAATATAAAACTTTTCTCTTCAAAAGCCACTATTAATAAATTACAAAAAGAATGCCACAGTTTGGGAGAAAATATTTGTAAAATATGTTTCTAACAAAGGGCTTTTACATTTACCAGAGAACTCTCACTATTAAGATAATGAGTTCTTGGTTCTCATCACTATTGGTACAAAGAACCAGGCTTGTCTGTAGCATACAAGACATAAGTGGAAACCACCAAAAATTCTGGGCCTAGACATATATCAGGGTATTTCCTATTGTAATAATATTCATCCTGTTTCAACCCCTGAAATGCAAATTTAATACAGTGTTTCAGTTGTCCCAGGACAGGAAAGATTGGATCCATAAATCTGAATTCTATTCCAGAAGGAGCCATGCTGCTTGGTTGATATAAGACAATCCAGGTTTATGTCTGTCATCCTGTAGTAATTAATAGTGTCCCTTAACTTTTACAACATTACTCGTTTAATATATAATTATATGGTCATGCTCACTTTACGCCAGGTTCAAATGGATAGATAAACAGCTAATTCTTGAAAGAATTATTTGGGTAGACTAGGATGGAAGAATGAGGGTATAAATAGCTGGGACTACTTCTTTGTCAATAGGACCCACATCAATACAGCTCTTTTTAAGTTTTAAGAGCCTGGGTTGAGGTTGCTAAACTGTTTGAAAGGTATAGTACAACTAGAAGTGCCTCAAGAGGTTTTGTCCAAATTATTCACCTAAAAGCCATTCTTTTCTACCTTTCTGATCTTTACTATTCTACTTTTTCAAATGGGGTTGGTATCATTTTCCTTCATTATATCATTAGGATGTCATAAAGAACATATATAATGTGTGAATGCAATGTAAATTTCAATGTGAAATACATAATTGTTTTGGAATAATTCCCATTTTGCACTGAAAATCTCAACCTCCACTTAAGTGTGCTTGAGGACTATTTAATAGACACATTAAATAGTGTCTCAACATCAACACACTGATTATCTTTCTCCTCCTTTAAATTGCTTCAGTCTCTGATGAAAGTGAACCTAAAAATCCTTGTTTGTTTCAACCAACTGGACTGGATTGTGTACCTGATCCAGTCTGACTAAGACTAAGAAATTCTTTGTCTCAAGAATTTTAATTGAGTTACACCATGTATTTTTCTGATGATGTCCCACAAATTATAGGATTATATAAAGTTATGGTGAGACTTGATTCCAGTGCTGACTCCATGCCTTTGGTATACCGAAACTATGAGGAAACGAAAACTAAGCAGCCTATAGAAAGTCTTCTAGAGAGAATGGAAAAGAGCAAAGAGAAGGAGAGAGAGAAAGTAGAGTCCAGCCACCTTAAGGCTCTTTCCCGGAGGAAAGAGAAGATAGTTCCTGATCCATGACTTCTGCAGTTAGATTCTGTGGCCTATCCTTGCATTTTTTTTTTTTTTTTTTTTTTTTTTTTTTTTTTTTTTTTTTGAGACGGAGTTTCGCTGTTGTTACCCAGGCTGGAGTGCAATGCCACGATTTCGGCTCACCACAACCTCCGCCTCCTGGGTTCAGGCAATTCTCCTTCCTCAGCCTCCTGAGTAGCTGGGATTACAGGCATGAACCACCAAGCCCAGCTAATTTTTTGTATTTTTAGTAGAGACGGGGTTTCACCATGTTGACCAGGATGGTCTCGATCTCTCGACCTTGTGATCCACCTGCCTCAGCCTCCCGAAATGCTGGGATTACAGGCTTGAGCCACCGTGCCCGGCCTATCCTTGCATTCTTAATGCAAATCTCCCTTCACTTATGTGAGCTGGGTTGGATTTTGATTCTTACCAACCAAATGTTCCCTCAATCAACCAAAAAAAAATTTATCCGCTGGGTAAAACAGACCTTGGATCACCTCAAACTTTCTTTAACTCAACTTTCACTTTAGCCTGACAGTCACTACGTTCATACCCCTAGTCTCAGGTTTAATTTTTTCCACTTAAAAAAAAAAAATCACAAGTCTTTGGAAATAAGAAGATTATTTTTCTTTCAGTATAACTCTGTAGTACCTTGTACACTTAAAGTACTATCACTGATATACAAATCTCTCAAAAGATTACATATATATGTGTATTACATATGTAAAAGAGAAATAGACTATTTATTAGAAATAACAAAATATGAATCTGGTACGCTTTTTGCTAGTAGCACAACTTATTTCTCTCTTCCGAGTTTTCTCTTGCTACGAAGCTTTATGCTTTAAAGATTGCCCAGCTAATGCAGCACTTGCTGGGAAGTTGAGGTATTATCTGTGCAGTTTAAATATTTATGCGTAGAAAGAAACTACAAGCTGAAGGGTGTGCCATTTATGAAAGCTTTAATGGATATAGTTTAGCCCAAACTGAAACCTGTTTGGGGAGCACAACTGCATTTGTTTAATGATATATGAAAATATTACTCTGTATTTGGCATAGCATCAGCAAGTAATTGGAAAGCAGAAAATGCCGAACTGTAGTTGGTGAGACTTTTACTGCTGGAAGAAAAACTGCTATGATTATAGCAGAAGTCTACGTTAGCTAAATAACCATGCTTCTGGGGCTTAAATGCAGGGAATATTATTGCACATATGTCATGACAATGCAGTCTCTGTCTTATTAAGTGTGGGTTTGGTCCCACGTGGGCAGTGCAGAGCAAATACTGTATAGCACTGGCACTTGGCAGTGGCACCTGCAAAACACAGACGTCACTGGCAGATGTTGCACTTATTCTAATTCAGAACCACGTTGGCTTCTAATGAGACTTCAGAGAAACAGTGGGGTGGTGGATATTCACAGCTTCCAATTAGACATAGGAGAGCAGGGAAACAAGCATGTAGGGAGATGATTGGGGAGCGTTTGCATTTGTTTCATTGGCATATATCCTACTCAACTCCACTCCTAGTGTTTGGTTTTTTTTTTTTTTTTTCCTTTCTTTGAAAGACAAAGACACACTCAGGCCTGGGTCTCAGTGATTTGAGTGTAGATAACTCCAAGTCACAGCTAATTGAATGTTGTATTGCATGCTTGTGTGTGGGTGAAAAAGAGACTAAAGAGAATAAAGTAAGGATTATTCTGTGGTCGGCTAAGGGTAAGAAGTGTCTAGTAGGATTTCTGAGCAGTCTGAATGGAGCTCATCTCCATGAAAACTCTTTTCTATTACCCAGGAGATGGCACACAATTTTTTTTTTTTTTTTTTTTTTTTTTTTTTTTTTTTGAGATGGGATCTCACTGTGTCACCCAGGCTGGAGTGCAGTTGTGCAATCTCAGCTCACGGCAAACTTCCACTTTCTGGGTTCAAGAAATTCTCCTGCCTCAGCCTCTCAAGTAGCTGGAATTACAGGCACATACCGACACACATGGTTAATTTTTGCATTTTTAGTTGAGACAGGGTTTCAACATGTTGGCCAGGCTTGTCTTCAACTCCTGTCCTCACGTGATCTGCCTGCCCGGCCCCTCAAAGTGCTGGGATTACGGGCACGAGCCACCATACCTAGCCAACACATTTGAAATGCTTGAGACTACAAGAGTGGTAGCCATTCATCGTACCTGGTCAAATTCTGTCTTCTGGAGCTAGTAGAAAAACATGTAGCTCACTACAAATTAGGTATTCTGAAAACAGTCCAAAGTCTTCATTAAACAACTCTAAAGCTCATCTTAATTATTTAGTAATTAGGAGTTTAATATAAAATAAACAATTGTTTGGTCTATCCAAATATTTTTTAAAATCCATAGATTGTGATAATGTGTGTATACACACACACATACACACACACACACACACACACATATGCTGAAATTTTCTTTTTCAATTTACCATTATGTATATTAAAAAGAAACTAAAATTTTAAAAGTTATAAATGCACATAATTTTAAAACTCAAATAATCCTACAGCATTTAAAGAAAAGCAGCCATACCCTTTTCCCCTTTCTTACAAAACTTCCTATTTATAAAAATTTCTACCTAACCCCACTGTTACCTCCAGATGCAACCATTTAAAATGTCCTTAGCTATTTTGTTTGAAATTTATCTTGAGATAGTTACTTTTTGATTCTTTATTTCAGACAGATTGCCTTTCTCTATAGCAGATGAGGATATATCCTTTTATATGCACCCTTGGTCCGTGCACCATACCTACACCCCTCTCGAATTCCCAGCTGTGTGATAATTTTCAGTTTGATCAATGTTCGCCTGTTATAATTTCACAAATATTATTTTAATATACTTCATGGCTAAGCTGTGTCAAATGTCATATTATGATGTTTCCTTTCCTATAAGCCTATCGATTTCCCTGAAGTTAATAATTGCTCCATTTTTTTCCTTGTTTTCTATAATCAAATTATTCCCCAATGCTGCTTTATAACTCTCCTCTTGATGCATTTGAACATATCAGATATCCTCTTTTGTTCTCTCTTCCTTCCTCCTGTCCTTTCCTTCTTCCATTTGCCTTTCCTTTCTTGAAATTCATCATTTCATTTATATATAAAGAGATAAAAAACATGCACAATTAAATAACATATTGTTTAGGAATATTTAAACACACACTCACACACACTGATATGGTTTGGATGTTTGTCCCCTCTAAATCTCGTGTTGAAACGTGATTCCCAATGTGGGAAGTAGGCCTAGTAGGAGGTATTTGAGTCATGAGGGTGAATCCCTCATACATGGCTTGGGGCCTTCCCCATGGTAATGAGTTACCATGAGAGCTGATTGTTAAAAAGAGTCTGAGACCTCCCTTTTCTTTCTCTTGTTGCTGTCCTTGCCATGTGATGTACCTGCTCCCTCTTTACCTTCTACCACGATTGAAACTTTCTGAGGCCCTTGCCAGAATCAGATGCTGACGCCATGCCTCTGGTATAGTCTGCAGAACCACGGGCAACATAAAAAAAAAAATTTTTTTGAGACGGAGTTTCGCTCTTGTTACCCAGGCTGGAGTGCAATGGCGTGATCTCGGCTCACCGCAACCTCCGCCTCCTGAGTTGAAGCAATTCTCCTGTCTCAGCCTCCCGAGTAGCTGGGACTACAGGCATGCGCCACCATGCCCAGCTAATTTTTGTATTCTTTTTAGTAGAGACGGGGTTTCACCATGTTGACCAAGATGATCTTGATCTCTTGACCTTGTGATCCACCTGCCTCGGCCTCCCAAAGTGCTGGGATTATAGGCGTGAGCCACTGCGCCCAGCCAAACATTTTTTTAAAATAAATTATAGCAATGCAGAATGTTCACACACACATCCCTCAGAAACACCATTTGGGAGCCATGATACCTCTGAAGGCAAAGAAAAGAGCGTGGGCAGGAAAACACATTCTAAGTTGGGGCAGGATAGGCATTTAAAGTTAATGATAATATTCTGTTTCTTAAATTTGGTTGCTGAGTGCTCTTTATACCTCATCACATTTTGTAACTACTAAACAATAAAAACTATTCTAAAGAGTCAATGCTCCCTTACCCTTCCACTGTTTTATCCTTCACATTAGGTGACCACTTTTTTTTCAGGTGATTATTTTGGTATTTAATTTATGTCTCATGGTAATATGCTTAAATTGCTACTTAAAATTATTGTTACTTCTTGACAATGTTACATCTTAAACTTTATTATTGATCCTCTTAGCTGACGAGATTTCAGACTTTTTATTTTCCACACCACCCACTTACAAGCATCCTGCCTATCACTCCTTATTCCATTTATTTTTGGTATATTTGCTTTTCTTAGTACTTATTAATTAAAAAAAATCTACAATTAATTTAAAAACTCTACAATTGCTTAAATTTTCACCTAAGATGCGCAGACACATGGAAAGATGTTTCCACTGCAACCTGCTTTGGAAGTCTTTGCTAAACCCATTAACCTTCTTCAGTCTGGATTGATTTGCCTCTAAATCTGCACAGAGCTGTTATTCTGGGATTACCCTACCACCACTCTGGGCATTCCTCTCACCTCTAGTTATTGATCTCTTGATTCTATTTTCCTCTGTCTTACTCTTTCTTAGGTTTAATTACTATTTTGAAAGAGCATATTCTCTAGTATCCTTTTCAGCGAAGGCCCATGATAGATAAATATATTACAAATGTGCTTCTGATTTTTAGATAAAGTGAATAAAACAATTCTAACTTGGCAATTACGCTTTCATTCAGAATTTGCTAATGCATTGCTGCTTTCTTTTCCAGCTTCCAACCTGCTGTTGACAATTTCAAAGACATTCTGATTCCTAATCATTTGTATATGTCCTGTTCTCTAATCACCTGACATTTTGTAGATGATTTTCTTTGTTATTAAGGTTCCAACATTTCATAATAAAAATCATTGATGTAGGGTTATTTTATTTAGTTTCCTGGCAAATGGATACTTTTTAAAAAATATCTAATGATGATTTTTTCCATTCTGTTTTCCTTCTGTTCTCTAGGGGAATTTCTATTGTTTGGTTGTTAGAACTCTTGGTATAATCACCTAATTGATTTTTTTCTTTTCTCTTTTTATGACAGAGAATGTTGATCTCCATTATATGATCTTCCTTTCCTCCTTGAATTTGTAGAATCTCCTGGTTTGTGGCTTGGTACACGAACATCCAGGTACTTTCTATACTTTTCATCCCTACTTATCATTATATATGGAACTAGGTTCTGGGTAATGGAAATGTGAGCAAAAGGTATGCGAAATCTTCCTTTATGCACAATATCAGCCTTAGAAGGAAGCCGCATGCTTCCATTTTTTCCTTTGCAGATAGTTGGAATACAGATTTGGTGGTAGTAAACCAAAGGAAACTTCCAGGGGATGGAGTAGCAACAAAATATAAGGAACATGAGCCGCTAGGTGATTTTATTGATAGTAAGTAACAGATGTTGTACTGTATTACTGTATTGTTGATCAGTTTGGATGTGTGTGTGTGTGTGTGTGTGTGTGTGTGTGTGACAGAGATGGAGAGAGAAACCTATTTAAGCCAGTCTTATTTTTATCTCTATGAAAGCATCAAGCCAATAACCTGAGCATAATGTGCTCTTTTTTTTTCCTTGAATTACTATGAGAGTTTCTCTAGTTTATCTTATCATCTTTGTATTAATTTTCTCCCTTCCCTCTATTTCTTTTCTTATAGTTTAAATTTTCAAAAACTGCTCCCACTTTTAAAAAATAATATCCTGGGTTTTTTTTTTCTCTTGGATTCAATATCTTCTCTTATCACTCTTCGTATCTTGTTAAGTTTTAATCTTTCAGCATAGTCTTTTCTTCCATATTCCAATTACTCTTTTGTTTGTTTTGTTTTCCATCTTTCATATTTCTGACAATCTTTACATGATTACTCTTACCTAGGTCTGGGAAATTAAATCGTAGATTGGAATCCATTAATGCCTCGCTAGATCTTCACTGCAAGCTTAACTGCAGAGTGACGTGCATGGCAAATTCAGATAGGATTTGTCCAAAGTCAGAATCTCCAAATCTTTTCTCCTGGGCTGGTCAGTTTCCTCAGAGAGTGCAGTTCTTATCTCTGGGGTTCTAGGAATATGAGCCCTAGAAATATAATAAAGGTATGAAAGAAGCCTGGGCATGGGCTGTTGTCTCAGGCATTACTGTGCATCCAGTCACTAAATGCACTTGTTTGTAGTGTAGTATTTTCTCAAATCCAGAGATCCTTTAACAACTCATCAGTCTTATTCTAGATAGTAAGGCAGGTGCTACTTGAATGGAGTCTGGGAACAACCTAGTTTATTCTTACACAAACTTTGTCCCCTTCATTGTAACTTCCTCTTCTCTCCATTTTCTGAGTTATTGGTGCTATTAATACTTGAACCTTTTGGGGAATCTGAATTGTTAACCCAATTAGTGCTTGGTTTTCCCCATTGCTGGCTTAGAATTTCATTTTTTCATGTCCCTTAAGGTCTTCACTATATTTGCTTTCTATTTTTAAAAACTCTACGGCCCATCTCATCTTTCATGCTCTGTCCTGCGGTTTTCTGAGTGAAACAAAACAGAACAAAACAAAACTGGCTATCATTTTGGTGGGCTGTGCTCAAGTTGCCATCTACACATAAAAGTTCTACCTGCCTTTCTTGGTATTTTTGTTCTAATAACTGGAACTCTGTAGTGTCTCTTGTCACACGTGTGTATTAGATGGTTGCTGATGTCCACACAGGATGCTGTAAGGGTTTCTGTTGCTATCTTTTCCTTCTCTCTTAACTCAGGCTATGCTGGTCTCAGGAATTACATGCAAATGAGTCAAGTTTAGTTTTTAAAGTTTTATTTCATTAAAAGTATCTCAATTCCCATTTGTTTTTCCCCTGAATTCATTTATATAGTCAAAGTTTCTGTCTGATTTTTTTTTTTTTTGAACATGAAACTTGTTAGTGATCTCATGTTTGATGGTTAAGTTTCACCTAATAATATTTTTTTAATTATAGTATCCAAAAGACTCAGGACTTGCACTCTAATTCTTTGATTTCAAATTGAAACATGCTCTTTCAGCTTAATTTATTACATTTTTATTAATCAACAAATAAACCTTTATGTGTTTGCTATGTGTTTGGTATGGAGTGCTGAAATTAGAGTGATAGAGTGAATCACACTATTGTCAACTTCTATGATCCTGTAGAGGTTATTCTCAGGGAGAAATGGGAAAAATATCAATTATTTTATAAATAGGGTTTAAAAAATATATATTAGCAGGTAGAAGTTGTACGCATTTATCTACTTTTTCTCCCTCCCTAAACGTTACTCAACTACTCTGAATTTATTGAAGGCTATTTTGGTTTGGTTTTTAATTAACTGAGTAGAAGGCCTGTCTCCATGAATGAAATTGAACTAAAAACTGAATGTGGTTATTTACTGTGGATGGCCTGTGTAACCAGCAAGGCGTTCTGGGCTTGAATGACAAGGATGCAGACATTTTGAGGTTAAGAGGAAGGATATTCCAGGAAGAGAAAACAACATCCTATGCAAAGGAGAATACTTTTACAATGTGCTTGGATATGAATATGAAACAGAAGGAGGATAAATGTGTTTATACAAGAAAGTGAAGGAGAGAGAGAAAGGAATTGTGCAAGGTGAGACACAGGTAGCCGATCAGGAAGACTCTAAAACTAGAATCAAAGTTTATTATAAGTAAGATGCAAAGATTTAAAGCATAATTTAGAGACTGTATGTGATAAGAAGTTGCTGAAGTACTTAAGCTGAAGTGTAGTATGAAGATATGATATGGTTTTCGTTTTTAATAGAATACTCTATTTGATGGAGGAGGATTGAGTGAAGGGAAATTATATTTTCAGGATACATTTTTGAAGGAATGACACAGGATTTGCTAGTGAGCTGGATGTTGCAGTGAGGAAAGGAGAGGAATGAATAATTACTTTTTGGGGTTGGCTTGAACAATTGGGTAGGTAATAGTTGCATATACTGAAATAAAGAAGACAGGATGAAGAACAGGTTTTAGAATAATATCAACTATTTTGTTTGATCCTGTTAAATCTATAATGGATATCTGTCACTCAAGGGAAAGCATAGATAGGCAGTTATTAGTCTCTGGACTTTAGTTACAGAGATATAGATTTTGGAGTATATAGATACTATTTAAAACCATTGCTCTAGATAAAATTAATTATCTGGAGAAAAAAATTTGCTTAAAGAGACAGGACTTTAGAACTACACCCTAGAGCACTTATGTGTGAACGAAATAGCAACGAAGTTTATGGAAGAAAAGCAAAAATGTAAGAGACAAAAGAAAAACAAAACAGGAAAATGGTAGAACTGAAGTCAAGAAAAAATACTGTTTCAACACATGTCACTTTTACTGAATGCTGTTTAAAGATCAAGAAAGTAAAGAGACATGTTTTGCTAATTATTACATTTATCAAATCTCTTGTAATTGTAGCAGCTTCCTAAAGGAGTAGAATGTGGAGTCATTTTGGAAAGATTTCAGGAAAAAAATGAAAGTGATGAGGAAGTGAAGATGTGACTGTAGATTTTTCTTTCAAGTGGTTTAACTGGGAAGGGAATCAGAGAAGTTTGGCAATAGATGGAATAAAAAGTGAGAAATTAGAGTTTTACTTATTTTTTAGCTGGAGATTTAATAAATGATTCCATTAAACTGGTAGAGAAGAGACAGATACACTGATGTTGCAGGAAAAAAGGAAGTCAAACTATCACTGTTTGCAGATGATATGATTGTATATTTAGAAAATCCTATGGACTCCTCCAAAAGACACTTGAATTTTAAAATCAAATACAGTGAAGTCTTAGGTTACAAAATCAATGTACACAAATCAGTATCACTGCTATACACCAACAACGACAAAGCTGATAATCAAATCAAGAATTCAAACCCTTTTACAGCAGCTACAGAAACAAAACAACCCCCACCACCAAAAAACAACAACAACAAAAAACCTGGGAATATACCTAACCAAACAGGTGAAAGATCTCTACAAGGAGACAAAATACTGCCGAAATAAATCATAGATGACACAAACCAATGAAAACACATCTCATGTTCATGGAGTCGAAGAATCAATATTGTGAAAATGACTGTGCTCCCCAAAGCAATCTACAGATTCAATGCAATTCCCATCAAAATACCAGTACTAGTTTTGAGAGAATTCGAAAAAACAATCCTAAAACTTACAGGGAACCAGAAAAGAGCCTGAATAGCCAAAACAATCATAAGTAAAAGGAACAAATCTGGAGACATCACATTACTGGACTTTAAGTTACACTACAAGGCAGTAGTTACTAAAACGGTATGGTACAGATATAAAAGTAGGCATGTAGACCAATGGAACAGAGTAGAGAATCTAGAAATAAAGACAAGTGCATAAAACTGGCTAATATTTAACAAAGTATACAAAAAAACCTTGTTTAATAAATGATGCTAGGAAAACTGACAAGCCACATAGAGAAGAATGAACTGGATACCTATCTCTCACTATATACAAAAATCAACTCAAGATGGATCAAAGACTTAAATACAAGACCTGAAACCATAAAATTTCTGGACAACATTGGAAACAATTCTAGACATCATCCTAGGCAATGAATTCATGAGTGAGACCTCAAAAGCAAATGCAACAAAAATAAAAATAAATAAATGGGACCAAATTAAACTAAAAAGCTTTTGCATAGCAAAATAAATAAGCAACAGAGTAAATGGGCAACCCACAGAATGGGAGTAAATATTTGCAAACTACACATTCCAGAAAGTACTAGTATTCAGATCCATAAGGAACTCAAAAAAAAATCGCCACAAATAATCCCATTAAAAAGTGGGCAGTGGATATGAATAGACATTTTTCAAAAGAAGATACACAAATGGCCAAGAAATGTGAAAAAATGCTCACCATCACTAATCATCAGAGAAACTCAAATTAAAACCACAGTGAGATACCACCTGATTCCTTCAAGAATGGCTATTTTAAAAAGTAAAAAAATAACAGATGTTGGTGTGGATGTAAGGAAAAGAGAACACTTATACACTGCTGCTGGGAATGTAAATTAGTACAACCTCTATAGAAAACAGTATGGGGATTTTTTTAAAGAGCTAAAAGTAGATCTATCATTTGATCCAGCAATCCCACTACTGGATACCTACCCATGGAAAAAGAAGTCATTATACAAAAAAGGCACTCACTTGCACATCTATGTTTACAGAAATACAATTCACAATTGAGAATCTGTGGAACCAACCTGTGTCCATGGACTAACGAGTGTGTAGAGAAAATGTGGTATATACACACCATGGATTACTACTCAGTCATTAAAAGGAATGACATAATGTCTTTTGCAGCAACTTAGGTGGAGCTGTAGGACATTATTCTAAGTAAAGCAGCACAGGAGTGGAAAAGCAGAAATCATATGGTCTCACTTGTAAGTGGTAGCTAAGCTATGGGTATTCAAAAGCATACAGAGTGATATAAGACTTTAGAGACTCAGAAGGGAGAGGTAGGAACCGGGTCCAGGGATAAAAAACTACATATTAGGTACAATGTACACTACTCAGGTGATGGGTGCACTAAAATCTCAGAATTTGCCACTATATAAACTTTTTTTTGTTGTTACGTGGATAAATTATATGTGTGCCCCAAAAGCTGTTGAAATTTGCAAGTAAGAAATAAAATATTAAAAAATAAATTAAATAAACTTTGAAAAAAAGGAAGCAGGTGTTAATCAATGAGCAAAATCCTTGAGAAGCAGGAGTGAATGGAATCCAGAGCAGGAAAGGCTAACATCTGATAGGAATGACAAGATATCCTGCAATTGTAATGAGAGAGAGAGAGGGAGAATATATAAATGCAAATGAACTGAAGATTCAATGGAAATAAGTGAATAAGGTACCCTTTTATTATTCAGATAACATCATTAAAATAAGAGCAAGGTTATTTGCTCAAATAGTGGAGTGAGGAGTATGTTAGACTTAGTATCTCCAAACTTACACTTGGATTACGTGTTTTTTTTTTTTTTAAAGTTGAATCATAATGCGTTTCTCTGTTTAACCTTAGCATATGGCAGCAATAAAAAATATAGATTTATAATCCCTGAAATATGAATCATTAACCATTAACAACTTATCACTCAGATGTAAGTTCTGATATATTGCCTCTACTCACTTAACTCTGAAGTTTTCATTTTGGAATCAAAATATTAGCATACTGACTGTATATCCACAGTGAGTGATGATCACTAGTAGAAATTTTTCAAATCATCATACTTTTTGTGTGCTATGTAAATCAATATTTGCTCACATTTCTGGCATATCCATAGTGTATAACCTTTTACCACAGTGTGCATAGGCAAGCAATGTAACAATGATAAAGCTTAGTCCCCACTGCAGCCTATATTAATCATCAGGATCAACTTTTATTTAATAAGCCCTGAATCTCATAGAAAGACTTCTGTTCCTATATCCCCAAGACAATGAGTTATTTAATTGTTTAATCCTATTTGAAAAAATTTGTTTCATTTTTTCTATAGAGCCTCTGAGACATTCCATTTACAAGAAGAAAATAAATGCTTAACGATGTAAGAAACAACTTCCATATATCCCATTTGTGATATGGTTGAATAAGATGCCAAAGCTATGTAAAACAGCAGACCATATAGAGCTTTGAGACTTTGCTAAATATTGTTTTGTATTTCAATGGAAATATTCACTTACCCATTTTTTCTGATGACATTTTAAAAAATAAAGATGAATCAAGATAAGTCAAGTTGTCAGATTTTCTACTAGAGGGCCTTTTTAGTAGGAAGTATTTTATTTTATTTTAGAGAGTACATTATTGTACAGAGTAGGTTAATGACCTATGAGACACTTGGAGCTTTCCTGATTTGAATCAGATTACTCTCTTGATCCATAGAGCACTGAGAGGTTGAGACTGGTGCCAGAGGAGACTTGATTAGGAGTGGGGGTGGCAGCAGCAATCATACAGGTATAGCAGTTGTCATGTTTTATTAATGTTGGTCCATTTACCAGAAACTGAGCATTTTGAGAGCTATCACTCACTACCTTACACCTTGCATACACCTCCCACATATCTACAGAACTAAAAATACTGGCTGGTTTGGACTGTGTCTGCACAACACAATTTTCCCAAACTAGAGAGGTCATGTCTGAGGTTAGAAGGCCCCAGAAGGAGAAGGAAGCATCATAACAAATGAGATCATTACCTCCTTGAAATGTTACTTTTCCCAGTACTGTCTAATCTAATGATGGAACCAGTAACATCTTTTGAACTTCCATGTAGAGAGATTTATCTTTGCACAGAGAACTAAAGCTTGAAATGAGTTTAAAATATAAACCCATAAATTCTTATAAAAGGTATTTAAAATCAAGTAAAGAAAATGTTGCTTGAGAGCAGTAAAGAAGAGGTAGTAATGTGAGAGGACTTTAGCTTTCACTGAATATAAACCCCTATGTGTTTGTCTTCTCTATTTTTCTTGCAAGAAGAGCGATTTGGTAACTAAATATCTAACCAAGACACCAAATATATAAATAAATAATACCAAGCAGCAATCACTGGAACATCAGGTGGGTAAAGAACTCATACAGGAAAAATTGCTTTAAGAATACTGATCTAAGCCGGGTGCTATGGCTCATGTCTCTAATCCCAGCACTTTGGGAGGCTGAAGTGGGTGGATCACTTGAGGTCAGGAGTTTGAGATCAGCCTGGCTAACATGGTGAAACCCTGTCTCTACTAAAAATACAAAAAATTATCGGACATGGTGGTGGGTGCCTGTAGTCCCAGCTGCTTGGGAGGCTGAGGCACGAGAATCACTTGAACCCAGGAGGCGGAGGTTGCCATGAGCCAAGATCATACCACTGCACTCCAGCCTGGGTGACAAAGTGACACTCTGTCTCAAAAAGAAAAAAAAAAATACAAAAGTATACTGATCTAAAACAGTTACGTACTTCTTATTTATTACCTATGAACCGATGCCTTTGAACTTTCTCTCTCACACCTCTCTTAATACTTTTAGGTGGCTAAGGCTTCCTCCTCTTCTGTAATTCTTCCTAGTTGTTTTAGTGGAAGTGAAACCAGCCCACTTTCCTACTCCAGGGAACATATGGAAATACGCAGTATGTTTTGAGAGGGTTTTGTTTGTTTGTTTGTTTGTTTGTTTGTTTTTTGTCATTGAATGACTATGGAACACTGCTGCTATTTAGTAGCAGGAATGTCAAATATCCTGCGATGCATGTTAAGAGTCTTGCAAAATAAAGAACTGTTATGTCCTACATGCCATTGGCATGTCTGTTGAGAAACAGCATGTGACTTTTTCTAACGTAGTTTTTATCCTTCAGTGATATGTGATCTACCATAAAGATTCAATATTATGATTCACATAAATATCCCTTTTTAGAAGTACCCTTAGAAAGCTCTTTAGCATTGAAACCCAAGAGTACATTTCCCTGTATGTAAACTTGAATCTTTATTCCATGATTATTCTATACAGTTAAAATCAAGTATAATTGTCAGATCATAAGATATAAAAACATTAAGGCAAGAATAAATTTATAAAACTAAGAGGCATTTCCTCATAATTCCAAATTCTTGACCTTTGTGCTTCAGACAACATACTAGTTCTAACCTATTATTGGTTGGAACCTACCATTTCTGTGGATATCATTTTCACTTCATGCTCACAACTCTATTTAGTCTAATGGTGACTCTAGTTACAACCATTTGGGAATATTCAAATTGCTCTGGGGCAATTCACCCATTCTAAGCCTTCCTCTGTGATTCTGAGAAAGTAACCTGGAAGACAGAGAGAGGGAAAAGGCAGAGGGAGAGAGAAAGAAAGAGAGAAAAAGGGAGGGAGAAGGAGGGATGAAGAGACACGGACTTAGTTCTTTTTCATTACAATTTGTAATTTATTTTCTGAAGCAGCAGGACCTTTCTCACTTAAACTTCCTTCTGATTGATTCAAAGACTGAACTCTTTTTTTCTTATTTTCTGATCAAAATTTACTGATATTTGTTGTTAATCTATCAGCATCCTCAGTTTTCTTTCTTGGTAGTCATTACAACTGAAATTTGTTATTTACTAAGTTTGTAACCACAACTTCTCTGCATGGTAAATGTATGAAATTAATAAAGTGATAGCTTTCCAATTACTCTTATTTTATTTCAGGATGGACAGTCTATATTCATAAAAATTAAGAAAAAAAAAGAAAAAACACAAAAAAGTTAAAAACATTTTTGTTCAGATCTCATTGTGCCATATATTTGGCTAGACTACCACTTTTATTTTTATGCTATTTTTATGGACTTGCAGGAATTTAGTTTTAGTGTACATCTGTGGTTGAAAGTACATTTGCTTTTATATTGGAGTCTTCTTAAATTGTGCTGAAAATCATTCTTTACTCAAAGCATCACCATATGTGCTCTTTGGTTCTTCCAGGGTGTATACGTATCATTGATTTTGGTAGTAATTCCTATATATATCAGTAAATTGAAATTTAATGAATCTCACTTGAAAATATATATTGCAAGCAAATTATAAAAAATCAGGAATAAACTAATTTAAGCTTTATTACTGAAAAGAATTAACCCACAAGAAGTAGATACCATAAATGCGATCATAGTGAATTGAAGCAGTTCAGCTATAATCTTAATGGATCTGAAACTTGATCAACCAGAACTTACAAATTTACAATTTATCTTATATAGTTTTAGATTGGTCTAAGGTGGTATCTTTTTTAATCTTCATTGTCTTAAACTTCTCCAGTAATTTACTTTGTTCTACCCAGTATCAAAAGGTAAGTGTTTGGTGAATAATTGAATGGTGAATGAATGAATTATGGATCAGAAGAACAACTGAAGAATAAAGAAATCACTGGGTTTCTAATATTCACTTAGAGAAACATACTAATTTCATTATAGAGGCTTAAAAGGTTGCCTAGAATAAGTTAAAGGGTCTAAACTTTGTAAAAATAAAATCCGCTGGGTCAAGTTCAATTATGCCTGTAAGAAAAAATCTTTGGACAAAGACAGATATTTTAGAGCAATGCTGTTCAATGGATCTTTCCATTATTGCAAATATTCTATATTTACACTGCCCAGTATGGTAGCCTATGACTACATGTGGCTATTGAGTAATTAAAATGCAGCTAATGCAATTGAAGAATTGAATTGTTAATGTTACCTAAATCTAATTAATAGCCACATACATTGGTCAGCATACCTCTAGAGAGTTCTTTGGAATGGAAGACAGGTATGGAAGCAAGAATAATCCAAGCAAAAGTAACCAAAACTAGAACTAAGTAGAAACAACCCTTCTATATTTTTTATAATTATTAGTCACTTATTTCTTCAATGAGTCCATATACACAAATATTGCACATCATAGACAAACCACCAGCAATAGATTATTATATATGCAAAGACTGAGAAATTATGCCACTCATGAACATTTTCTGAAAAACATGAATAATGAATACTCCAGCTGGGAGACAAATCAGCCAAATATGCATAGTTATAAAAAGTTTGCTGCTACAAATGAAGCAGATAATATAGCTTTGTCCAAGCAATGCCTTTATACATAGTGATGAAATAATGCATATGTGCATATGCCAAATGAGCCTGCTTTATATTTATAGTAAAAAAGAACCAAGATTGTGTTTAAACTTGTAGAAAGTTGAGTTATATTTTAGATCAATTGTAAAGTGAAGAAATTTTATCCTCTGCCGTTGTTCAGCATAAAAATCAGTACTAGGCATTCTAAGGAAACTCTATTCCTACTGCCTTTTTTAAAAAAATAAAATCATATTATGTTTTTGAAGTGCATTTTAATAATATGAATTTTTAAAAATTCTTATAATGCTGTGAATTTGGCGAGGCAGGTGTTATTCTCACTAATTTTTTAGAAAGCAAAGAATGCAAAGGATGTATGGGCCTAATCTAGTATCACGTAGTTAGTAAGCAAGTAGAACCAGAACCTCAAGTGGGTTTTTGAGAAATGAGTGTGGGCAGTGCTCTTTCTACTCCAAATTCCTGCTTCTATATTAATCACAATGATAATGAATACAACAGTGAGAAAATGATGGTGTTGATGGTTATAACATAATCTCCATAGTCTTCATAAAGACATATAAATATACCATAGTATTACCAAATTGGAGTAACTTGTTGATTGTACATTTCCATTACCACATGTAGGATTTTTTTTTAATTGTAGTGTCTTCTTTAAATTGTAAGTCATATTCAAATAAGTTTTTAGGTACTATGATATTTTTCCTCTACCCCATGCGACTTCCCTCATATATTATGGTTTGTGATGTTCTCTTGTCTACCTTATCACACTGATTTCTGACTTTGGTCTTAGTAGTCAAATTTTCTGAAAAAGCTTATGTTGGATTAAATTTTGCACCATTTATTAGAGGACTCAAAATATTAAAATCTATGTCAAATATTTTTATAGTCCACTCGAATTGGTGAGTTAAAAATTTAAATGTATTCCACTTTTCAAATCAAATATGGCTTTAACAAATCAATTATTCATGGGAATTTAAAAAAATACCCATAGCATATCATTTTTATGCTGTCTATTACACAGATAATTTTCTTTTTAAGGAGGGCTTTGTATCATTGCCATTTACTTTCGATAAGATTTAACATTGTTTTGCATTACAGCTACTCTGGTATAGTCTACTAATCTTAATATCATTAGCAAATTGAATTGATATAATTAAGGAACAGAGACTAAGTATTTTGTTATTATACTTGATAATACAATCATTTTCCCCATAAGAGTTTCCTTAATTTTACTCTTTGAAAAAATATTCTGAGTAGTTTTAAATAATGGTTCATTTTCTAAGATATCTAATAAAATCTAATTGCTTAAAAAGTATGTTTCCTGAGAATTTGTTTTTTTTTAAAAAAGTGTTCTAATTAGGTTTCATGTAGAGATTTATTGAGTGTTCATATAATTATCAAATAATGAGACTATTATGTTGGTATTTCCCATAGTACAAATATTTACTTTGTTCAAAAATATTATCTTGAAAACACTTGCATACAAGAACACTCTTTAAGGGGTTAGAAATCATTGAAACAATATTAATGAAATCAAAGAAACTCAAAGTACGTAAAAAAAATTAAGTAATAAAAAGTAGGCTTTCATTATGTTTAATATGTTTAAACAAATCATTCCTTTCCACCCACATTCAAAAAGGGAAATACAATTAAAAATGAACAAAGAAGTAGGGAGAAATCTTAGTTTACCAAGTTGGTAAACCAAGCTATCTTTTACTTTCTCAGTTAAAATATATGTGTGTGTGTGTGTGTGTGTGTGTGTGTGTGTGTGTGTGTGTGTGCACGCACCTACAAATATAAAATAGTAAATTTGTAGCTGTATTTATAAAACAAAAGAAGCCCCAATTGCTTAAAATGAAGAGGGAAGAAATAGGTAGAGAAGGCAGTGCAGGAACCCATAGGGAGGGTGGCTCAGATGTTGGCATTCCTGTATAGAGCTTAGAACTTTGATGCCTATACAAGTATTGTAGATTTGTCTGTGGTCTGGAAGCGTGAGCCTTGGAATTGAAATCCTTACACTGATCCAGAACACTGTAAGAAATATCATCTAGGGACTGCAGAATAAAGAACTGCCAAAGAACTTCTTACTGGTTCAGGACAGTGGCAGGGAAGTGGGTCTTCTCCATACTAGGCTGAAGATATAAGCCACTGGAAACAAGCCTGAACTACAAGGTATGGTGGATTCAGAATTTAGAATATCTTGAGGGAATCCTAAGCCTGAAAAGTAGCACCATTAAGAAAACAGGACCAACCCCAAGGAACCCTTCTGAGATACCCTGTAGAAACAAATGTAAATTGCTACCCAAGGACAATGCCTCATCTCAGGTCACCTGTGAATCGCACAGGAAAACAACATGAGACAACTAATTTTTCTCAGGTCCAACATGCTTCCCTAGCCCCAAACACATGTTCACACTAAAATCAGCTGTAATAAGCCAAAATTAAAAATTAAGAAATAATGGGATCAATATACTCTCAAGAAAGTCAGTGGCAGACAAAATAAATGGAAGGATTGGCCTTCAGTCACCCCAACAACTTGAATAATTGAATAACATGACAGTGACCAAAAACTATTTTTTTAAAAAACCCAAAGATATAAAAAAAGAAATATAAGCTATAATGAAAATTAAAAAACTTATTATGAAATAATAAAAAGATTTGGAAAAGCACCTAGTGGAATTTCTAGAAATAAGATACATAGTCATTGAAGTTAAAAAAATTAGTGTATGATTTGAATAACAGATTAGGATAAAATAGATCCTAAGAGAGCGTGTACTAATATGTAAGAGTCTAATGATAGACAAATATTCCCAGAGAAAATTAATTCCTCTTGAACCTACACTCTAGAACTAAGACCACATTTCCCTCAGACTTTCCACCTTGTATTTACAGAGATCCAGAGAGGACTCAAGTACAGCAGAATATAATCTGATATCCTAGATGTTCTCAATTCATCACTCATTTTCAAGAGGGAGTCATGTTTTCTCCAAGAACCTGTTAGACAGAGATCAACACCTATCACCATGCACTTGGTATTAAAACCAGACTTCCCAAGCCTTCCTCAATTTCAGTGGCACAGATCAAACAGGAACCTTCTAATAAATCTGCCCCATTCTCAGAGGGATTAGGAATGTGTCTTGAGATGCAACTATTATGAATCCATAATAATTAAAAGTAAAAAAAATATTTTTAAGGAGTGTATATTGCATTCTGGGACCATGCCCACTCCTCCTAAGGCCATTTACCCCATTGCCAGGGTCTGGAAAGGAGAAATGCATTCAGAGTAACATCTGACTTTCCCAGATAACTTCAGGGAGAACATGGATTTCAGCTTGTTTGAGGCAGTCACCATTTGAGCTTGTTGTCTCAGGAATTACAGCTAGTGCCCTCTTTACTCTTAAAAGTATTTAAGAACAATTGTCCTACCTAAACCCCATCAACACATCCTTTAAGTCAGTTTCTTCCCCATAAGGGTTCAAAAGTCATTTCCAGGTAACACCTACCTCCTGGACTTTATGCCACATAAGAACGAGCATATTCTCAATTTTCTCCTCTTCTTCAACTCCTCAAATTGTAAAACCCATCTGTTATGTCCTCTGAAATATATGGACCATTATTGCCAAAATTCCATATTATATACACCCCTACTTCTCTGAAATCCCCAAAAGCATGGTTCTTCTCTAAGAATACTGCTTTCACTGCAGCCTGCTCTTGTGGTGACTTTATTTCTACTTGGTAGCCTATTAGAAATTTCAAACTAACACATTCAAAGGTGAATTCCTGATCTTATTCTTAAGTTTATTCTTCTCTAGTTGTCTTCTTATGCTCGATTAAAATTCTGGAGTTATATTTACCCCTCAGTTTATCTTTTATACTACAAACAAATCTGCCAATAAATCACATTGGCCCGATCTTCAAAACAAATCGAGCTTTAATATTTCGTCTGCTTCGCTGCTATCACTCTGATTCTGGCTATACTTTCTTTCTCAGATTTCTGCAATATCTAACCAGTCTCCCTTTTCTCCCTCTTACCACTTTTAGGATATTCCCAACACAACAGGCAGAGTGATCATGCTGTAAGTTACATCATGTCACTTCTCTGCCCCCAAACCTGTAAAAGCCTACCTCCTTGCAAGGTCTAACATAACTATTCCAGTTACTCTCTGACTTAACTTCCACTTTATTTCCATTCCCTGATTCAACTTTAGCCACACTGACACATCTTTTCTAAATGGCTGTTGTCTCTGCTTGTAGTGCTCTGGCTTGGATATACACACAGCTTCCTATATGACTTAAGTCTTTTGTCAAAATTCCTGTTTCTCTTACACATACTCAATGGGGTTTACACTGATGACTATTAAAAAGTACACCTCTAGGGTTTTCTCAGTGTCTCATCCTACATGACTTTTTTTTTTTTTTTCTATTGCATTAATCATTCAATAATAGGCTGAATAAAGGCCTCTGAATACATCCAGGTCCTACTTCTTTAAATTCTGTGAGTGCTACTTTCTATGGCAAAAGGTACTTTGCCGATGTAATGAAATTAAGGGTCTTGAGATGGAGAGATTATACTGGTTTATCCAGGTGTGCAGCGCCCCAAATGCAATCACGTGTGGACTTAAAGAGGCAGACGGATTTTTTTTAATACAGAAAAGGAGAAGATGTGATGACGAAAGAAAGTGGTTGGAATGATGTGAGGAGGTGATTACCAGTCAGGGAATGCAGCTGACCTCTATTAACTAGAAAAGACAAGGAGGCAGATTGTTCCCTACAGTCTTGCGTCAGATGTCTGGCCTTTTGAACTATAAGAGAAGAAATCCTTATTGCTTTAAGCCACCAAATTTGTGGTCAACTGTTACAACAGCCATAGCGAACTATTTGTCAACCTAATGTATAATTTGCTTATTTATTTTGTTTCTTAATGTTGTATCCTTTTCTGTACTAAAATGTATGTCCCAAGGGGCATTTTGTTGGCGGGTATAGTCCTATTTATCAGAAAGTGCTTGGCACCAAGCAGCTGCTTGACAAATAATTGTTAAAGAAATTTGCTAAAATCCCAATGATTAAAACAATGAAACATCCTACTTCCTGCTTCTCTTACAGATAGAGTGTTCAACCATATGTTTCTCCAATATCATGTTTCTTATTTGATTGTGCTTATTCTTTCGGCACTGAACCTACTATATCCAGCCTCCTTAAGCGTAGTTACTTTCAATTCAAACTAAAGATTTAAAATTTCAAGCACATCTAGGTTTACAATTTTTTGTTAATTATTTTAAATTTAAATGCCCTACATTTCTCTCCATTGGTATTATCACTTTAATTTTCTTTTTCTCAATTATTTTAATAAAATACATTTCTATGAATGGTATCTTACACAGAAGCCATAACAATATACTCAAGGACGACTCCTGTGGTTGAAACCGGGTAGGAACACTTGAGCCCATCAAGCTACTACCTGATAATATTCATTAGGTTTTCCATTATGACCTTAGGGCATTTAAGAAAACTCTAAAATTATGTGTAAGTTATTTTAAATTTCCTGCAACAATATATTAGTTACTAATTTAATATTTTTCTCTAAGTATGATAATGCTGCTTAAAATGAATACTCGACTGGAAGAAAATGGCATTATAAATAGACACACATTTAAGAATATCACAAAAATACCATAGTCAGTCATGATTCTGAAGTTGTAGTAGAGATCCTCAGACAAGTGATTTCTATAGTTTCATTTTTTTCTGATGTTTTCGTTTTGGATGGAAATAAGTTATTTGGATTCAAGAAGCCAAATGGTTTACATGAATTATTTGTCTCTTTCTCGTTCACTTCATCTTCTTTGCAAATAAAACAATTTTTTTTGTTGTTGTTTTTACTTTCTCACACTTTCTTCTTGTAGTTCTTGGCTTGAATGTCCTTTCTTTGAATCTGCTACTAAACATCTCAATTGAAATCATGTCATGTAAGATTTCATTTCTCTCATTCTTTTCATCTCACTGCCTTTTTTTTTAAAAAAAAATTACTACATTTAATAAGGGAAATACTTAAGTTTAAATGATCTCTATGGTTCTTAACACTGCAACGTAAACTACAACACTATAAATTGCTGGTTTCCATTTTACAGTGAAAATAATAGACTTTGAAAATGTGTTCACGCCTGTAATCCCAGCACTTTGTGAGGCTGAGGCCAGTGGATCACGAGATCAGGAGAGAGAGACCATCCTGACTAACATGGTGAAACCCCGTTTCTACTAAAAATCCAAAAAAAATAGATGGGTGTGGTGGTGCGCGCTTGTAGTCCCTGCTGCTTAGGAGGCTGAGGAAGGAGAATCACTTGAACTCAGGAGGCGGAGGTTTCAGTGAGCCGGGATCGTGCCACTGCACTCCAGCCTGGCGACAGAGCGAGACTCCATCTCAAAAACAACAACCAAAAAGAAAATGTGCCATATTGACTTCGATGCCATCTGTACTTCTCATTAGTTATCTAGTCTTAAAAATAGTGATTTCAATATAATATCTTCTCTGTCAAGTATTTTCCCCCCATAAATCATTAGTTTCCATGAATGCTATGGTCTGAATGTTTATATTCTCTCAAAATTCATATGTTGAAATCCTAATACCCAAGATGATGGTATTAGGAGGTGGTGCCTTTGGAAGGCCATAACGGCATGTGGATGAAGCCCTCCTGATTGAATTATTGCCCTTACAAAAGAGACCCAAAGGAGGCTCCCATCCTTTTTATCTTGTGAAGTTACAGTGAAGATTGGCCTGAATCACCATACTCAGACGCTTGCAGCGTCTCGATCTTAGACTTTCCAACTCCCAGAACTGTAAGAAGTACATTTTTGTTGTATACAGGTCATTCAGTTCATGCATTTTTTTATAGCAGCCTGCATGCACTAAGACAATGAGTTCTACCTGTTCTGTTAAATTAATGCTGTAGCACTCTATACCCAGCATACAGACATTCTCATATTTGCGCATAAGTAGTTTGTTTGGGAAATAATGACAAGGGGCACAGAGAAGACGGAAAAGCCCATGCTGAGGTTCTTTGTTGAGCTGTTAACTGCTGTGGACAAGTGAGACTCAGTCACGCCAAGAGATTTTAAAAGGCCACAAACCATGTACTTCTGAATTGTCTATTAGTGTCTACAGAGTCACTATTGAGGTTAGAAGTTTGCAGCATGGGAAGCAGAAGGAATAAGTGGGGAATTGGGATGTTGTTAAAAAAAAATGAAAATACAGGCTCACACCACGGCAGGAGGGCCTGATGGGAACTTTGGTCAAGTTACCTCATGGGATAAGGTAACTTCCCCACATTTTCAGATTGAACATGCATAAATGAGAGGTTCAGAATCACTGAGGTATAACTGTCAGGTTGCACCATTTTCAGATTGAACATGCATAAATGAGGGGTTCAGAATTACTGAGGAGTGATTGTCAGGTTGTCAGGTTGCACCATCTTGAACATGGTTGCCATAAATAGGGATGAAGTTAATTTGGGTCCAGCAGAAAATAGGTGAAGCACAAGAGTTGTCTGTTACAACAGGGGATGTCTAGAACCTAGCACAGATTTGAGCTTCTTATATCACCTATTACATTTTTATGGTAAATGAATGAAAGGTGGAAGCCAATAAAATACCTAAAATATGGAGTTACTGTCAGGTTATTTGAAAATATAAGTAGCAAACAAAAATGTAATTAAAAAGATGATGCATACTTTTTGAGTTTGAATACTTACAAGAGCAAAGTTTTCCTTTTTGTAACTGGGTGAGACAGAGTCTCGCTCTGTCATCCAGGCTAGAGTGCAGCAGCGGGATCTCGTTTCACTGCAACCTCCGGCTCCTGGGTTCAAGCGATTCTCCTGCCTCAGGGTCCCGAGCAGCTGGGACTACAGGCATGCGCCACCACGCCCGGCTAAATTTTGTATTTTTAGTAGATATGGGGTTTCACCATGTTGGCTAAGATGGATTCCGTCTCCTGACCTCGTGATCTACCGCATCGGCCTCCCAAAGTGCTGGAATTACAGGCGTGAGCCCCTGCGCCCGGCCTGTAACTGGGTTTTTGAAAGTTCTTAAGCTACATTCTGTTGGATTACAGAAAAGCCTACTCTAGTCAATTCAAATAAGTTCAAAGGAGTTTACGTACCGTTATGAAATCAGTTGAGGTGCAGGGTGGGTAGATATGAGACCATCCTCTCTTAGGAGAGCCGCAGAATCTGCTGCTCTGACGGTGCAGAGGGCACGTTCTCAATCTGATATCTGTAGGGGTTCCCAGGCTTCAAAATCCTTGCTGTTTCTGTAGTTCACTCTCATCTTATCCTTGAACTTCTTAACTGCTTCTTTCTCTCAACTAAAGTCTAACACTTTATTGGAAAAAACTAAAGCATTTGCTTTGTTTTCTCCAAAACATTTTGACCCCCAGAGGATGTGGAGAGATCACCTCCCACTTCCATCCGCTTTCGGCATCCCATGCAGTTACCCCTGCACAGCCCCATTCTATCCTTGCAAACCTCCAGAGCCTAACTTCGCTTACTTTTCCTCTAACCTTTCTTCATCCCTCTTTAGAGACAGTATCATCACCATTCTTGATTTGGGAAAGGAAGGATTGGAGGCCAGGTGGATGTCACTGGCTCTACAAGAAAACTTTCCAGGGAAAATTATTACTGTAATGCCTAGGCTGAGAGATAAAATAGACACAGGTGGAGAAGTTCCATAAAGTCCAAAGTAGGAAAATTCATCAGTTACTGCATTAACGTTTTATTCCATTAGATCTGATTATGTATTAGTACTTGTTTTCCAATACTGAACAAGAAGTACGACAAGCATAAGATTTAGTCAGACTATTTAATCAACTAAAAGGTTTTCTTGTGACATATCATACCTGTTCACAAGTATTATATTTTGAAGCAGAGGAGTTTAATGTAATATAATTCAGATAGAAATAGTTTATAGTCTCATTATTTTCTGTCAATATATACACATTGGTAACCATTATCAATAATTGATTTGGTATTATATAGGTAGAAGTATGGGTTAATAGAAGGTATTCATAACAATTTTGGTAGTTTACTGCAATTAGTCTGATTTATAATTAGTTGCTTGTAATATATGACAAATTAATATTATTTTCATTTTAATAGATTAACATAAATCTTGACACTTTTTTTTTTTTTACATTATTTCACATTCTTTAGCTAAAAATGCCAGCAAAGTCTCATAATGAAGTTTTAACAGTACTACTTGGGATGATTATTTTTATGCTATTTATGATTTTCTCCACTTTTTTTTTTTTTTTTTTTTTTCAAGACAGAGTTTCGATCTTGTTGCCCAGGCTGGAGTGTAATGGTGCAATCTTGGCTCACTGCAATCTCTGCCCCTCAGGTTCAAGTGATTCTCCTGCCTCAGCCTCCCAGGTAGCTGGGATTACAGGTATGCGCCACCACACCAGGCTAATTTTGTATTTTTAGTAGAGACGTGGTTTCTCCATGTTGGTCAGGCTGGTCTTGAACTCCTGACCTCAGGTGATCTGCCTGCCTCAGCCTCCCAAAGTGCTGGGATTATAGGCGTGAGCCACTGCGCCCTGCCAATTTTCTCTATTTTCTAACATTACACTTATGCATCAGTTAAGGACTGGAATATGTTTTCAGTAATGCATCCTTGGGCTATTTCATCATTGTGAGGACATCATAGCATGTATTTACACAAAACTATGTAATTTAGACTACTACACACCTAGGCTATATGGTTAGTCTATTGCTTCTTGGCGACAAACCTACACAGGTAAGCAGTTATACGAAAGACAACTATAACAAAATGATAGACAACTACAACAAGACGGTAAGTTTTTCGGCATCTAAATGTAGAAGAAGTACATAAAAATAGGATATAAAAGATGAAGAATGGTACATTCCTAAAGGGCACTTACCATTAATGGAGCTGGCATTGGAAGATGCTCTATGTGATCAACTGAGTGAGTGGTGCGTGAATGTGAAGGCCTCGGACATTACTGTACACTACTGGAGACTTCATAAGTTCTGTACAGTTAGATTACACTAAATTTATTTTAAAAAGACATTCTTCAATAATTAACCTTAGCTTACTGAAGCCTTTTACTTTATACACTTCTAAAGGTTTCCTCAAACTTTTTGACTGTTTTGTAACAAGACTTAGCTTGAAACAGAAAATTCAGAAGCACGTTATACAGCAGCATAAAAATATTGTCTTTCTTTATATTCTTTTCCTATAAACATTTTTCTATTTTTAAATTTTTAATTTTTTATGTGACTGGCTGCTCAGTAAGTTTGTCTATACCGGCATCACCACAGACAAATGAATAATGCATTGCACTACATCACTTGGCTGTAGGAATTTTTTAGGTCCATTATAATTTTATGGGACCACTATAATATATGGAATTCATTGCTAACCAAAAATGTTGTTACGTAGTACGTGACTGTATTTGTCTTTTTCTCTTTTTGCATTGAGTACATTACTTTCATAATTTAAAAAATATTACTTAAAATGCTTAGCATTTGACCCAGCAATCCCATTGCTAGGTATCTACCCAAAGGAATAGACATCATTCTATTATAAAAATGCATGCACATGTGTGTTCACTGCAGTGGTATTCATAATAGCAAAGACATGGAATCAACCCAAATGCCCATCAATTGTAAACTGGATAAAGAAAATATGGTACCTATACACCATGGAATACCATGCAGCCATAAAAAGGAACAAGACCATGTCCTTTGCAGGGACATGGATGGTGCTGGTAGCCATTGTCCTTAGCAAACTAATGCAGGGACAGAAAACCAAATGCCACATGTTCTCACTTATAAGTGAGAGGTGAATAATGAGAACACACGGACACAGGAAGGGGAACAACACACACTGGGGCCTGTCAGGGGAGGGAGGTGGGGGAAGGGAAAGCATCAGGATAAATAGCTGATGCATGTGGGTCTTAATACCTAAGTGATGGGTTGATAGCTTCAAATCACTGTGGAACAAGATTACTTATGTAACAAACCTGCATGTTCTGCACATATATCCCATAACTTAAAATAAAATAAAATTAAAAAAATCTTATACTCGTATTTCTTGTAAATTTACTTCTGTCCTTTCACCTTTTTCTCTTTGTATCTGGCTCCTTTCTATTCCCATTTCCCAGTTACCACAACTTTTATAAGTAGATGTGTCATCCACCTGCACTCTCTGCAGTCTGCAGTCACATTGCCCTCTCATGGCTTATGTTTTTAAAGATAATGTCTGTGCTCATAACATTGAATATGCTGATGAGTCCTGGTACTCTGCAGGTTGACAGTCCCTGCCAACATCTATTGGCAGGCAGCATCCTCTCCATCCTCTCAAATGGCTCGGCTCACCTCCCCATGCCCACTGAAACTGTCATTTTCACGAAACCCCATTGTTGCAAATTAGCCGTTGCTGGCAAAAGTTCACAGCCTGTTTCCAGGCATTAATTTATGATCTGTGCATCTATTTTCTCCATTCTGACCAACATACACAGAAGCTGTACTGAGTTTGAACCCTTTCTTACCTAGACAACTTGATTGCAAAAACACATCTATGTTGGTTTTTTAGCAATTTCTATATCTCAAAGGCATCATCACGATAAACAGTAAGTATATCTTGGTTTATCCCAAGAGTATTCATTTTTTTTTATTGTCTTGGTTCAGTTTATAACAGAAAGAAAGTACTTTGTAGCTAGGTTTACCTCCACTGTAATACTAAACGGTAGAGGATAGCAGTGATAAGACAAAGGGTGGAGATGAGATCAAGATGCCAACATTTCTTCTAACAATAATAATAATGTGTCAATTAATATAATAATGATAATAATAAGTGATTTCTTTCACTTATTTTTCTGTTAATCATTTAGTGGCCAGAAAAAGAAAATTAACTATTGGAGTGGAAAAAACTGAATCTAATGGTGGTAACTCTCACTTTTTTTTAACTCCTTAGGAAATGACTTTAAATGTTACTACTTGCTGAAGCATAAGTTTAAGACAATCTTTACTTATCATACTATACAAAAATGAGATAACTATGCAAGCTTTCCCTGTTACATTTGCAGTTCCTCCCAGAATCCCTGCAGGCATACAACAGATGTTCAGTAAACACTATGTTGATAACTCTGGGAAGACACAACTATTCTATGAACAGGCATCAGAATTTATCATTTGAAATTATCAACTCAAAAAATTCTTTTTTTCCTCATACATATTCTGCTTATATATCAAAAATTATTATGAGAAACCCAGATTTCTCGGAACAACTGAGGATAAAATGGCTTATAATGTTAAAAGAAGTGGAGTCTCAGTCTATACTCAGTATCTCCCTCTCTTTCATTCATATACGCATGAACACTTGCAATTCTAAGAAAAAATGAATTCTTTAAACTCACTCATTTATTTAACTGATATGTATTAAACCAGGTAATGTTTATAATGTATTCTGGATATAAACATGAACAGATGAGAAGGGTCCCTGCCCTCACAGAGCTTATGTTCTGGCGAGGAGCTGTAACATGACCTTGGAATTGGGATAGGAAGAAAGCTGTCTCATTGAAAGGGATGGTGGCCAGGCACAGTGGCTCCCGCCTGTAATGCCAGCACTTTGGGAGGCCGAGGCAGGTGGATCATGAGGTCAAGAGATCAAGACCATCCTGGCCAACAAGGTGAAACCCCATCTTCCCTAAAAATACAAAAATTGGCTGGGCATGGTGGCATGCACCTGTAGTCCCGGCTACTCAGGAAGCTGATGCAAGAGAATCTCTTGAACTCGGGAGGCAGAGGTTGCAGTGAGCTGAGATCGTGCCACTGAACTCCAGCCTGAAGACAGAGCAAGACCTATTAAAAAATATGATGATATAGATTCAAAGCCACCAAATGATAGAATACTGCTTCATCTTTCATAAGTAGGCATTGGTGCTAGTTAATAGTTTAGCCATTACACTTTATATGCTAGAATTAGATTACCCCACATATCTAAATTACTTAATGTATGCCAGTTAAACAAACTAAGTGTGAGAATGTGATTACCTTAAATAACTGAATGTTGTCTATTCATTTTATGCAAAGTAAGAACATATAGTCTCCATTAATAAAATATCTTAATAAAGATAAAAATATTGTATATTCACATTGTTGAATGCTATGAAAATAATGAAATGATTAATATAAGAGCAAGTTCATTCTGTAATCTTGTTTACTGTGCCTCATATATATTCAAACAAATGTTTTAAATAAACATCCTGTCCAGTATGTGGTTACTTTGTGTGAATCATAATTTTCTCTAAAGTTCTTCAGCAAATTTCTTCTAATACAGAAGTCTGCCTTCTGGCTTTACATATTAATCACAGCAAACAAAAACATTGTTCCTTAGGCATGTGTTATGTGGTGAGTAACAGCCTCCTGTATTTCCTAGTTAGGAGAAAAATACTCACCTTTTCACAGGTGTAAGTTAGCATTGCCAATTTTAAATGAAGCCCATTTGAAGTCTGGGTTATACATAAACCATTGGTATAATATAATAATTAACACTGCTCCCAGGATAGATGAATAAATTGCTGATGCAAGACTTTCAAAATGCTGTCACTAAGTACAAAGTAATATGATGCATGTTATATAAATCTATATGATTATATAAATAAGTGTACACACACACACACACCAACAAACCCCATGTATGCCATTAGGTAGAGTTCGTCTACTTCTCGTATAGTGATAAATGGACAAATAGAAAAAAAATTTTTTCTATGGTTTATTTATTTATTTAAATCATTAAAATAGCCTATCTTTCAAAAGGGAGTTTATACTTTGGCTTACTTCCCCAATCATAACTTAGGCTTTTTATTTTATTTTTTCTCAATTATTTGAGAAAATAATAAAGACCAGTTGACACTGTGAAATATGGCACTGGTGGTTCTATAGGGTGATGGTCTTGTTTATGGAGAGAGCAGAAACCACATCTATTAGAAGACATACGGGTGAGACAACAGATTGTAATTCCCAAGTCTTCCTTAGGAATTCTGTCTCTATTCACAAAGGAGGCATCTGGAAGCAGAAAATAAATGCCTATTTTCTCTAGTGTAAAATCTCAAGGGAATCTTCTGTTTAAGAGACAATGTCTTACAAGTAGGAAAAAAAAAAGAAGTCAGTGTTTTTACTTCTTATAATAGGCCTATGTGTATGATGGAGTGTGACATAGATGAGTGATAAATTAGAAAATGAGGGACTGAACAGGCTACCGGACATCAACCTGGAGCTGTGAAGTGGCTTTCTCTATATGAAAGAAAAAACAATCTTTCAGAGACTAGTAAAATCAAAGGATTTCTCTATGTGGAGATAATTAGTAGAGAGAACAGAATCAATAATAGTTTTAGAAGTGAGCTCACTGAATGTTAAAGGAAACAAATATTGTAGATGCTTTCTGAATGCAAAACATCAAGGCAAGTTTAACCCGAGTGAAATAATGGACTCCCCGGTGACTAGGTAGCTGAGGCCTGAGGGCCATTATAATGTACACATGAAAATAAATGTAAATTGATTCTTACCACAAGCTAGTAAAATTATACATTCTCTTTACATATCTGTATGAATTATATGAGGAACAAAAGTCATATTGTAAGTTGAAAGAATAATTTTTGGAAATTAGGTACTCCTGTTTACAAGCTGTTTGTATTCATGACTTTTTTTTCCAATGGAGACTTTGTTATGTGTTCTTTGTATATTTTTATCACTTTTGATTTATTTTCTAGGTATATTTTCATTGCTGGCAACAAAGATGTTGCTCATCTTCGGAATCTCTTGGAAGGGAAGAAGTCTTTGTTGAATATATGTCCCTAGCTGTTTTGTCATGCATAAGGAAAACTGTCTGATTATGCTGATAAAATGAAACAGAACTAAATCCCTGACCCTGTTGGAAAGGAAAGAGAGATGAGAATACTAATGAGAAAAGTCAGAGAATGGAAATATACTCAAGAGGAGGCCCGGGGCTCAGCTCTTAAGAGGACTAAGGAGAAAGTGGGCAATGAACAAGAGCTCACTTTTGTTGCCATCTGTGATTGGTCATTCTACCTCTTTTAACTCGACATGCTTTTCTCTTCCTGTCTGTGCCATGAAAGATTCTGTTTGACTCTATCATCCTCTCTTTCATTTAGTATGGCCACCTTCATTTTTCTTTAGGGACAATCCAAGACTATATGGCTTACATGGGGCTGGACTCACCACTCGGTTCCAGAAGGCAAACAGTACATCTACCTTTGATTAATTACAGTCATAAGGATTCGTTTAGGAATGATTCAATCAATCAGCCAAAAAATACAAGTTGGTTTTAAAATTTTTCTTGGAACCACCTGGGGAAAGCTTCTTTCTGCTGGTGTCCTTAATCTTGTAGCATATAGGCCTGGACCTTTGAGAACCATGTAGGAGGAGAGTCCTTCATGACAAAGCTCATGAAGAATCAGAGTCAGGTTTTAATGTATGTAAGAAAGACAAATTCCTGGTGATACTGTTTGAAAATCATGATCCAGCTATTCTTGAGGTTACTCTAGAGTATTTCAGTATTATAAGCCATTTATTTCCTTGTTTTAAGATAAGCTGAGTTGTATTTATTTTACTTGTAATCCAAGAATAATGTCAATATGCCATAGAACTGATAGAAGTAATGTAAGGTAAAAATGATAGAAACGTATCCCTACATAAACAAAAACCAAACTAAAACAAAAAGAAAAACTATTGAAGTCACTGGGAGGTGCAAAAAATTCAGGAGAGAAGTCAACCTTTGGTTAAAGGGAAGACATGGGGGCAATTGCTTGATTTTGCAGTTGCTAGCTTAGAGGTTTCTAGACTCCGCCATAAATGCTGACTAAATCTCTCATAAAAGCCTATAATCTTTCTCATTTTAGACAATCACAACTTCTGGAAAGTGAGGGAAAACTCCCAGAAAAATTGGAGTTTCATATAGAGAGTCTTAAGTTCCATGTATAAAAGATGCCCAAATCCCTGGCTGCCTCCTAAACCATGCATTTTGTGTAAAAAATGTCAAACATCCAAGCCAAGAATAAAGCACTGAACTGAGATTTGAACTGCTGTCAAAAGACAGTTTAATCCCAATCAAGTTAATTGATGACTAAAACAACAAAAATCGATCCTCTTCAGGGAAATATAATAGAATCCATAATCTTCACAAAATAATGTTCACAATACCTAGGAGACCAAACAGAATTATTGAAAAAGACTTTAAAAGTTTTAAAAAGCAGAAAAACAGGACTCCTTCTTAAAAAGAGATATTTAGTGTTAATCAATGTCAATATAAAACATTTTTGAATTAGCACAGAGTTTAACATTTCTTCAAATCTCATGATTTGAAGAAAATACACCTATATGAATAAAAGAATAAGAATGCTCAGCAGAGAAATATCAATTATAAAAAAGAGCCCAAAGTAATTGTAATGAGGGAGTAAGAGTATGATTCCATTACAAAAAAAAGTAAATAAACTATTTGGGTAGAAAATCAAGTATCTCTTATATACACTAGGAAGCGTCTCCTCTAGAGTCAACATTTTCTTATGATCAGTGTATTCAGGTGTTAGTTCATATTTGTTATATTCTTAATTTAATGCATGATGAATTCTGCACAACAAATATATTAGTCTATAAATGTACTTCTAAATTCTTTCCTATTATGGAGAAACTTCACAAAGAAATAAAAGTAAAATTCATGTATTTCAGAAGTCCTTTTAACTTTTGGCTTTTTTTTAACCTTTTAAGCTAATTTACATTTATTTTAGTACAGAGTTGTAGAATATACAATACTAATTATTTTCAGGTGAAGTGAGAGAAACAAAAATTGTCCAAAAATATGGAGGGACATAAATGGTTATGTTATTTCTCTGTCATATGGTACAGACAGCACTTTTTCAACATTGCAGAAAAAAATAAACTTTAGTAGTTTCATGAGAAAAGCAAAGTACCCTTGTTATAAAGCATGTAAACATTAGAATCATGCCAACAGCTGTATTATTTATTAGCTGAGTGAATTTGGACACATTCCTTAGCTTTTTTGAATCCCATATAGCTCATCTGAAAAATGGAGATAATGATACCTACCTCCAGTAATACTAATAATCAAGGTAATCAAAACAAACAAACAATCTCTATTTTTCAGTATTTTTCCAATTTCTATAGTATAACTGCTTGGATCATGGACCTATTTCAAGCTCAAAACATGGCATTTCTAAAAAAGGAGA
Organism: Saimiri boliviensis; assembly: GCF_048565385.1. Taxonomy (NCBI): domain Eukaryota; kingdom Metazoa; phylum Chordata; class Mammalia; order Primates; family Cebidae; genus Saimiri; species Saimiri boliviensis. The sequence goes on from NC_133451.1 coordinate 151,441,095, forward strand.
TAGGAAGAAATGCATCCAATCAGTTCTCTTAAGTGGGGACAAGCTGGCTTCAGGACATGACTGCATCCCTCAAAAGAGTGTCCTGAGAATTAAATTATGTAATACCTTGAAGTGCTTAGCACAGTTACTGACATAACACAAGCCTTCAACAAAAGGGGACTTAATGATGATTGACTGATGAATGAGTTTACACAACACTGCACAGAGTACCATGAGATTTAGAAGACAGAATTTATCTCTCTTTCAAATAACTTACGGCTCTATTAAACACATTCAAGAGGAACGTTAGAAGATGTATCCTCATTATGATTATAATTATGAACCACTTTTTTTCCAGTTATTGTATTTAAATATGGTTACCCTTTTGAAAGAACTGGATGAGAGTCACACAGTGGAGAGTGAAGCAAAACTCTTGCCAGTCATAGCTTTTAGTTCAAGTTCCCAATTCTTCTCTAGGCAGAAGAGATTAATTTTTCATTGTTCCTTAGTTCTTACTATAATTTCTTTGGCAATTTGGTCATAAATCAAACTTCTTTCAAATTGAAGTAGCTGGTTTGTCTGTTGCATTTACCTTATAGAGTTGTTTATCCTAATTGTTACCTTGCTATTCTGACCCATGCCTAGAGATTAGGCTAAATAATCTGTTAGTTTGCCCAGGTCTTTTCCAGTTTCAGCACTGAAAGTCACATGTGCTGGGAGCCCTCTCGATCTTAGGCAAAATGAGACAGTTGGTCACTCTAGTAGAGATAGACCTTAAATTCTTCATTGGTTAATAAATGAAAATAGCGTCCTCAAAAACAGAAAAAAATCAGGTTTGTTCTTATGTAGTGTGCTTATTGAGTGAGAAAAATCATCAAAATTAAACATAAGCTACACTTCCAAACGATACCATATCTACATCAGAATCGAATCGAAGCACAATCTTCTGTGGGGACTTGAAAATTCCCAGCTACTAAGCACACAGTGGGAAACAGGATTTCTCTAGAATTAAATGTATACCACTCCATAAGAACCAGAGTTATGTTTACTTTATTATTCCTTCATTCTACTGAATATTTAGTGTTCTTGCTAATGAGCATTTCAGCAATTACCCTTACCAGTTTCTGTTCTCCCAATTTAATGTTAATTATTTTCTTAAGGTACTTGTAGCTACCTTAACTAACACTAAATGCCCGTGTGTATTATCATTTCTCATGATACAGTGTAGACAATAATTTAAAGATGATTTATTGGCAAATTATAAAAAAATATACTATTCTTTAAATTAGCAATTAATTCAAAAATAAAATAAGGCAAGAATATTTTCTTCATCACAGTATACATAACAAGTCACTTCCCCTGTCAGTGCCATCAATAAACTGTTTTATCTTTTGTGAAGAGGAATTCATGCTATCTTTGCATTACTGAGGTATTCCAGTTTCAACATGGGGATTTTCAAACCTATACATTTTTTGTCTAAGTTTTATAATTATTAGAAAGACTGAATGCAGTTTGTTTGCTGATAATATAAAATAGACTTCCTGACATTTCCTTTCATCTTTATATACCTGCTTTACTTTTCATCTATTGACTAATAATGGCTTATAAATATTCTGATTCCCTTTCTTTCCACAAAACATGCTTGGCTAATTCCTTAGGGATTCCCTCAAGGTGCCTCCACTTTGGAATGATTTACAAGATTCATCTTCCTTCTTTGCCAATGAGTTCAGTATGCTGCCATGCCCTATTCAAGAATGCTGATCAAAGGAACAGTCAAAATATTCATCCCTCCCCCGGAGTAAAAAAAGAAAATAAAAATAAAAATAATTATTAGTTTCCTGAAAAAAAGACATGCTGCTTGAGATTTTCACAATTCCAGCTATACTGTTGAAATGGCATTTCTTTGATTACGTATGAATCATCACTTTCTTAGAGGAAAAAAGGAGACACACATTGAGTATCACACTTTCTCTGAAATGATCTAGTAGCTCAGTAACTCCTACAGCCTGTCAGTTACTGCATTAGAAGTTTTCAATGACACACACTGGATCATTTATCTCAGTCTTCATATTGAGTGATTGTCAACAGGACCCTAGAGATTTTCTGAGGTACCCTTGGGTAAATGGAAAACACAGGTAGCAATGAAATCATCTTAATCATTAAAAGGGAAACAAAGATTGAACACTGACCCATAGGAATGGCTAATTCGATTGATCTCTGTTGATTCTATAAATCTATGCTCCTAGGCTGGCTGGCTGAACTCTAAAGAGAATGGTAGTAAATTTTCATTTCCTCATGAGAAGGCACTATTTAAAAAGAATTGAAGCATGCAGCAGAAATTTTAGAATATTTTTGTGTCCATGGGAAACCACTTATCTGTTATAAAACCAAGTAGTTAAAACATTTGAATTGTTTATACATACATGTGTACATGCACACCACATTATATTAATATATAGATCATAGTGGCCAAGGGTAATTGTGTGATTCACTATTTTTGTGTTTGAAAAATTTGGTTGCATTTTCTGCTCAATGACAGAGACAAAAATTATTAAAATAGAAATAAGAGAATTAGTTCATAGAATGAGGCCAGAACTCCAAATGTAAGTATGAGGTAAAAAGTATAATTATACCATTATAAAAGTATATAAGACTTACATTATAAAAGAACAGTAAGTTCTTACTTAATGTCATTGATAGGTGCTTAAGCACTACAATCCAAAGTGAAACAATGCATGATGAATCAATTTTACCATAGGCTAATTGATACAAACAAGGTTAAGTTCCTATAGTATACATCTGGTCACAGAAACATCATCTAACTTTTAAATAAAGACCAAAACACTTTTAATATTAAACACTGAAATAAATGTGAACTATACATACACTTAAGAAAGGTTAATAGAAACAAGCAAGATAATTGTTTACCCAGTTATCCCAGTTGTGGGTCTCTGGTGGCCAGAACCTAACCCTGCAACTCCAGACACAAGGTGGGAACCAACCTGGAACAGGATGCAATTCCATTGTGGGATGCACTCACACACACACACACACACACACACACACCCCTGGGTCCAGTAGACATGCCGGTTCACCTTACATGCACATCTTTGTTATGTGGGAGCAAACCAGAGTAAAAACAAAATGAGATTATGCTCTAAATAATGGTTTTGAAAAATCATAACTAAACATGATTCCACACACACTTACATAACCATCTGTAAAATTAAAAAGATATTGTGTACTGATGGACAATATAAGATGTTTTCTACATCATGTTTGCCTATCTTTCTGATTTTCTAATAGGGTATATTATATTCCATATTGTGGCTAAAATACAAATTATTAATTTAATTGCTATCAGTGGCAATTTAAGTCATGTATATTTTTATTTTAAGAATTGCCCTATATATAAAGGAAAGCATATTTCAAATTTTGATACTGCCAAATCATTAGATTGGTCCAAAAGTGATTGCAATTTTTCTTTTTTGAGACAGTGCCTCTCTGTGTTGCCCAGGGTAGAGTGCAGTGGTGCAATCTCAACTCGCTTCAATCTCTGCCACCCAGATTCAAGCAATCCCGCCTCAGCATCCCGAGTAGCTGGGATTACAGGCATGCACCACTGCATCTCCCTAATTTTTGTATTTTTAGTAGAGATGGGGTTTCAACATGTTGGTCACGCTGGTCTCTATCTCCTGGCCTCAGGTGATCTGCCCACCTTGGCCTCCCAAAGTGCTGGGATTACAGGTGTAAGCCCCTGCGCCTGGCCTAATAATTGCTATTTTCTCCACTAAAAGTAGACAAAACCACAGTTACTTTTGCACCAGCCCAGTACTCTCCAAAGAGATTGTATAATTTCAGAAATGTACAAAATGGCTTACTTCTACGTATCTTCCTAATCACTGTGCACGATGGTTTTTCACTTTTGCTCATCTGATACATGATAAATATCTGAAATATAATTATTTATGCTTCTCATATTATTATTAATGCGGGGGATCTTTATGAGTTTACTTAATATTTTGATTTTTCTATCAATTATCTAAATTTACTCTTTCAAAATTGTTTTAAACTATTTGTTTAAAAATGAAACCCTGATTACCCGATTTTTAACATAAAATTTGACCCAGTATACATAGTGCTGCTGTTCATTTTCTGCTGAAAGTGGGTGGTAAAAAATTGATATCAGTTAGTTCAACTGGCATTCATTTGTTAAAAAATAAACATTTACTGGGTATGAAGTCTTTCTATAGGAAGGTATTGGGGTCCCAAATATACAAATACAAAGCATTCTAAACTGGAACTAGCTAAGTCTCAAAAAAATTGATTCTTCAAATTAATTAAAGAAAAGTAACTATTTAATTCCCTGAATTGCATCATAGAACCTGAAGAGATATACAGTTGTCACTGTTTACTGGTGTTCTGTGGAGATTGTTTGCAATGGGCAGATGTTGGGGCTGCCCTCTGCCTTCACTGAAATGTTGCTGCCTTCCAGCTTTCTCTTGTATTTGTCACACTGCATCTTTTGTCCCCTAACCTTCCCCTTATCATAAGATTGTTGAGCCCATTGGAAAACTCTAACTGTATATTATTGCATTCTTCACTACCCTACTCTCCATTTATACTACTCCATTGCCCTGTGTATTCCAATAGCTCACATTCTGAGGATCATCTTCTGCTGAAGTCTATCACGGTCCTGTCATTCAATTCTCTATCAAGAAATATCTTTAAATTATCTGAACACGTTGATCATCTTCCCTATTTATCTTTACAATCAGGTCACACTGACCATTCTACTATCCAAAAATTTAGGCAATTCATATTTTCATTAATAACCCCCTAGTTAATATACATTTTATTCCCATATAACCAAGTATATCTTCATATATTACACATATTTTTCTATAGAAAGTGAATTATAACATTTCTGATTTTCTAACAGGATATATTGTATTCCAGGTTATGGCTAAAATACTAATTATTAATTTAATTGCTATCAGTGGCAACTTACTTGGAAGATTCCTAAGATCTTCCAAGTAGGTCTAATTGTACTCTGTATTCCTTCCCCGTTTTTGGGGGGCGGGGGATGAAGTTTCACTCTCGTTGCCCAGGCTGGAGTGCGGTGGTGGGATCTTGGCTCACTGCAATATTCATCTCCCAGGTTCAAGTGATTCTCCTGCCTCAGCCTCCTGAGTAGCCATGATTACAAGCATGCACCACAACGCCTGGCTAATTTTGTATTTTTATTATAGACAGGGTGGTGATCCACCCACCTCAGCCTCCCAGTGTGCTGGGATTACAGGTGTTAGCCACTGCCCAGCCAATTCTCCTTTCTTAAAAGTCACAAAACATTCAGAAAAGTTGTACAATTTTTCTATAGTAACTTTTAACAGTATAACATTGATAGAGAAAAAAAAAACTTGAAGATTGGATATACACTAGAATTTTGAAATTTGAATATTTATGTCTGTACAATAGAATTCGAGAGGGAAATACAGAATTTTTATATTTCTGCTGTTGTTATAAGATCATGTTTAGAAGTTTTAAAATTTTTTCAACATGTGAATAGTATCCAGGTAACATTAATTTTTAAAAGTAGTAAAGAGAAAAGACAATCTAAAATAGCCTACCACTTACTCTACATTATCTATGTGTAAGCAAAGTTTTGTTCCTGATGATAATATAGGCTAATAAAATCGTATGGTGTAATTCTTCCATTGTTACACAGGCAAAACAAAGAAAGCCGTGTCATCAAAACACCGGGGGCTCAGTCTAGGTCCTGCTGCCTGCCACTCAGAAAGCCAATAACTGACACAATGAATGTTGCCAGAGAAGAGGCTCTTACTGGGCAGCTGAGGAGATGAAAGCTCATTCTCAAATCCATCTCTTCAGCCAACTAATATTAGGGGTTTATATAGCAAGGAAGAAATGTAACAATGTATGCCAAGACAGGAATTGGAGAGGGATGAAGAAGATGAATTGGCCAGCAGGTAGCAGGTGGCTGACTAGGCAATCATGAAGGGTGAGGGGTTTCCTGTCTCATTGTTTAGACACCGTTATCTGGTAAATTCAGTTCCTTGATACTATGTGGAAAGGCTGATGGTTGGTTTCCTGAGAAAGGAACTCCAACAAGAGAAAAGTAACTTTCTCAAGTTTTAAGACTGGGACAGTCAATTTCTATGCTCATTAAAAAGAAACCATAAAGGTTGATTCTATGGGACAATTGGGTCAGTTTCAGTCACAGTAGCTGGGGTAGGTTGGTATACAGGCAGAAGGTAAAAGGCTGTGATGCGGGTACATGTTTGTTTAAGTCCTTCAAGAAGCAGACACCAAGGTGGGGTTAGGGGCTGAAAAAAGGAAATAATTTATTGGAAGAAAAACCTGTGAAGAGAATATAGGAGAGAGCCAGAGGAGCTGGAAGAGACAGTGAGAGCTATCAGCAGTAACCTTTTGACAGCTGTGATGAAGAGTGTGAAGGAAGGAAAGTTAGATAAGTGGATTCTCTTACTGAAGAATTCTAAACAGATTTGGTCAAGTCGATGGCAAGTCCTAAGGCCAAAGTTGCTTGTCAGGGGTATTTCATAACTCCCAAAAATGGGCCTGCCTTAGAATCCTTGCCACATCAGCCATTGCCTAAGATCAGCCCACGGGAGGCATAGCCTCTGTGTGAATTGATGCTGGATTCAAAGCACAGCATCTGGGGTTCTGTGTTAATTATGCTTTCCTCATCATGACATCTGAGTGGTGGTGCATCTTCATGGCTCTTGGAAGGTACCGCTCTTTTTTACAGTATCTTGGAAAAATATCAATGTCAACAAGTCAAAGACAAAGTGGCTAAATTCAAAGCCTAGTTGGAAAACTGTAGTTACATGAAAATAGTCCAATAATAAAGAAGGAGAAATCAGGAACTTTAAGATTGGACATATAACAGTTTTAGTGGTAGGTGGTTACCGCTCTGGAGGTAAGAGTAAAGGAGGCACTTACAATAGCGTCAATTCAAATTTATGTGGGCGGACTTGCTTTGCTTTTAGAAGATGGAATTCAATACATAGAAATAAGTGAGTATTGTCACTTTTGGGGGACTTTTAGTGCATCCATTCCAAAGGCAATCCAGACCTAACTAACCTCATGAGGCATGATCCTATTCTAAACATTTTTATTTTGCCATTTAGTGAAATCGAGTTCTTTTTTCATTTATTTGGCTGGGATTTTGGAACAGTCAAAAGTGATGGGAGTGGGAGTAGAGCCGGCCAGGGAAGCAGAGGCCCAACGTCAGTTCTAGGCCTAAGTGGTGGTAAAATGTAGCTACAGCCAAATCGTGAATGATTCTTCATAGTAATAAAAAGACATAGGTTCTTTTCATTCTTAACATACTAGCCAAGAGCTCATTTCCTGTTGAGTGGAAGCCACTGCCACACCATGAACACCAGGACCCAGTGTTATGTTCACAGCTTTAATTATTTTAAAAGACACCAAAACATCTGTGCTCTGCCATTTTACATTATATTAATTTAAGATGACAGCTTCTTCAATGAGGCAGTTTTTTTTTTCTTCTGTTTTACTTGCGTACTGTGCCCCCATGGTGATAATTGTAGACATTATTTCACCCAGGGTGGTCCACAGTTATTTAACACCTTATATCACATTGGGATTTCTGGATAAGGACTCATTAATTAGGTGGACCGAAGAGAAATGTGTCTGTAACGGTGGCGAAGAGCCAAGGCTTACTCCTCCCAGGTGTTCAGAGAAGTTGCTGGAACCTCATCCATCTTCAGAGGATGACTAATATAGGTTCAACGGGGGAAAACACTGACATGAAAGAATGCTCTTTCAAATCATCATTAAAAATAAAATAAATTTCCTTATTCAGATGAAATTTGTTTAGATGAATCTTCCCAAGGAGTTACTAAACAACATTCTTGGAGTGTTTCCAATTTGGGGCTGATACAGCTTCCTGGAGAGTCCAGTAAATGCTTTGAAAGATCCCATTTAAAACATGTCATTTTATATATCAGCATGTAATAGCAATGAAGGTACTCACAAACTGCACTAGAACTGGCATTCATTTGGAGAAAATTCTAGGGCCTTTTATGTTCAGGGAATGATATTTTTCAAACAAATTATTTTCACCCACATGTTTCTCTTTACTGGGGTCTTTTATATATCTCAAGTTGTATGACTTCTAGCTGTCATATCTGCAATGTTTTGAATCGGTTTTTGTTTGAAGATCAGGAAAACAGTTTAATTTGTAATGAATTATTTTCTAAAGTTATTTAAAACTTTATTTTTCTCTCCAAATTAAGGCTGTTACCATGGCATAGGTCACTTTGTATGAAAGCTGGTGATAGCCAGGAAACAAAGTGAAAAATATCTGACCAAAATGTAGTCAGAAATAGTCTAAAAAATAAAATTTAGTGATTGTTTAGATTTGTATATCATGTAAACATGTTTTTGGCCATAAGTCTTACTAAAATAAGTTTTAGAACATCAAGTTAAGTTGCATAAAGGTTTCAGTTATTGGGAGCCTTAACTGTAAGTGCTGGCATTGCCGTAGCAGGACATTCCAGAGACAAGGCATTGGATAGAACGACGTGATAAAAGTGCTTTGGTTTTGAGAAATATAGTTTTATTCTTTGCCTTACATTGAAGATATAAAGTAGCATGTTACTTAAATTCTACTGTGAGCAGACATTTACTCTTAAATCTTGTAAATGAATCAAACACTGGGAAAAAAATGCTATGTCTGGAAAAATGCTTAATACTGAAGCTCAGATGTATATTTTCTGCCGCTTCATTTTTTGATGATGCAGCGCTTGAAACAGGGATGTGTGTTGTTGTCAAGAGACATGTATTCTTGTCAGCCTCCTTTTTTGTCTTTTTTTTAACCTTTGCTATGCCATGCTTTGCTACCAAAATGAAAACTAAAGAATCAGCTGTCACTTGCCAAACCCCATGTGTTTTCCAAGTATTTAAAAATAAAATGTTCCCATTTTTTTATGGCTTACCATTTTCAGCATTTACCAATTATATTTTGAGGCTCACCAGTTTCAGCATTTGCCAATTGTATTTCATTTTACAAATGAAGGAAATGATACAAAAAAGCCAGGAACTTTACGAATAAAACTTCTGATTCCCCCTCCTTTGTAAAGTGCAACACTTGAAAAAGAAATATTTGTCTCAAAGAACTGTGCTCTTTACTTTTGAAAAGAGCTTCAATATTTATGTTGCCAATTTTATTTTAAAACTGTACAGCATCCTATCATCTTTTTAAAATTCTGAGTTGAAGAGGTGCTCTAGGTTGAATTGTTATCAACTAATATGTAAGCTAAAGAGTCTTCCTCAGATATATTCTGCTTTAGAACCTATGGAACCAGTAATCTGTGCTAAAGATTACAGAGAATTCTGAGGATCAATAAGATAAAGGTTAAGGAAAATAAGAATTGTATTTTGGAGTAGAAAGGCACAATACTTCTTTCATACTTTGTCGTATATTAATTTATTTAATAGATATTTGATGAACTCTCACTAGGTTTCAGACACTGTGTAGGCACATATTTTCTCTAGTAATGAAACTAAGAAAATAAGAATATATGTTAATTGGTAATAGTATAGATGATTAATATAATACATAGTAATAAATCTTGAAAATTATTTTATTGTAGCATTAAAGTATTTTTATATATGTTCAAAAATTGAATTATTTTTGTTGTAAATTTACTGCTTGATTTGTGGTCGATTAACATTTTCTTTCTACTGAGCATGAAAAAGAGAAAAAAAAGAATAACATTTGTTATTTATTATTTTCTTGAAGCCATATTTCACTTTAAGTATTATCATGTAATGTCTACCAGTTATTACTGGCATATTGCTACTTTTACAAAATAATAATGGAAAAAATAGAGCCAAGTTAGAGGACCGACATTATTGGACTTCAAGACACACTATAAAGCTACAGTAATACAGACAGTGTGATACTGATGAAAGAATAGAAATAGAAAAAATTGGCAACAGAACATCAGAGACCTCCTAACTAGGTACATATAAATATAGTCAACTGATCTTTGACAAAGTAGTAAGACAGTTCAATGGAGAAAAGTTAATCTTTTAATAAATGCTGTTTGAACATGTGGACATCCACATGGAAAAAGTAAATCTGGACACAGACTTTACAACTTTCCCACAAACCAAAACATTCAAACAGGATTTAAAATATAAACGTAAAACACGGAAGTATAGATCCCATAGAACATACTATAGAAGAAAATCTAGATGACCTTGAGATTGGTGATGGCGTTTTAGTTGCAACATCAAAGGCATGATCCGTTTAAAAAAACTTGATAAACTGAACCTCATTAAAACTTACAATTTTTGCTCTGAAAAAGACACTGTCAAGATAAGCCACAGGCTGGTAGAAAATATTTGCAAAAGATATATCTGATAAAGGACTCAAAATATACAAAGAATTTTCAAACCTCAACAATATGAAAGCAAACAATCTGATTTTTAAAAATGGGTCAATATGGTGAAACCCCATCTCTGCTAAAAATACAGTACTCAGCCTGCTATAGGGGCTGAGATAGGAGAATTGCTTAAACCCAGGAGGCAGAGGTGGCAGTGAGCCGAGATTATGCCACTGCATTCCAGCCTGGGCGACACAGAAAGTCTGTTTCAAAAAAAAAAAAAAAATGTACCAAAGACCTTAACAACATCTCACCATGTACAGGTGACAAATGAGCATGTGAAAAGATGCTCCACATTCTATGTCATTAGAGAAATGCAAATTAAACAACAGTGGTATACCACTACACACCTCTTAAAATAGCCAAAATCTGGAATACTGGCAACACCAAATGTTACTGACAATGTGGAGCAACTGAAAGTCTTACTCACTGCTGATAGAGGTGTAAAATGATCCAGCCACGTCAGAAGACAGTTTGGAAGTTTCTTACAAAACTAAATATAACTTTAGCATACAATCCAGCAATTATGCTCCTCAGTATTTACCTAAAGGAACTGAAAACATGTCTACACAAAAACCTGCTCATACATGTTCACAGAATTATTATTTATGATTACAAAAAGTTTGTAGCAAGCAAGATGTCCTTCAGTAGATGAATAGATAAATAATCTGTGGTACAAATAGTCAATAGAATAGATAAAGGACACATAGATCTAAAGATAAATCTAAAGATAGACCTAAAGATCTAAAAAAAAAAAAAAAAAAAAAGAGCTGTCAAGCCGTGAAAAAACATGGAGGAAACTTAAATGCATATTACTAAGTGAAAGAAGTCAATCTGAAAAGGCTACATACCATATGATTTCAATATATGTTATTCTGGAAAAGGCAAAATCTTAGAGTTATTGAAAACATCAGTGGTTTCCACAAATTAGGAGGGAAAGGAAAGTTGAAGAGGAAGAGCACAAGGGACTTTGAGGGCAGTAAAGTTACTCTGTATGACACTATGTATAACGGAGGGTATGTGTCATTCCGCATTTATTCAAACCGATAGAAGGTACAACACCAAGAGTAATCTTAATATAAACTACGGAATCGGGTGATAATGTGTCAATGAGGGTTAATCAATTGTAATAAATGTACTACTTTGGTGGGAGATGTTGATAATAGTGAAAGCTATGCATGTGTGAGGGCTGGGGGTGCAGGGGAGATCTCTGTACCTTCTACTCAGTTTTGTTCTGAAATGAAACTGCTCTAAAAAATAAAGTCTGTTAGAAAAAATAAAGACCCTGTGACAAATTTGCCAGGAAATTCTTACCAGGGTGACTTTAAAAAAAAAAGCAATTTTTTTTATGCAATTAAAATCATATTTGCTCTGAGAATCAACTCAGGATAATATATTCATTTCTCTTTTTCTTGCCATGCTATTTATTAGAAAGCATAAGACATGTTTGCACATGACAGGGGAGTGCTATTGACAATGTCAACCTAAAGGAAGAAGCTGAGGGAAAATTAATTTATTTTATTTTATTTTTTTAGCGTGATTTCCTGCCTTCCTCCCCTTCACCTATAATCTGGCATGTCTCTCCCCAATTCCCCACCCACCCCTCACTGTCCTTCCCCTATTTCTCCCTAACAGACCCCAGTGTGTGATGCTCCCCCCTAGAATAATATATTTAAAACAAAAGTTTCCACTTGGGTTATGTGAATGACTATATGAACCGAATGTCATTGTACCTTCCAGTTTTTTGTTTGTTTGTTTGTTTGTTTGTTTGTTTGTTTGTTTGTTTGTTTTTTTTTGAGACAGAGTTTTGCTCTTATTTACCCAGGTTGGAGTGCAATGGCGCGATCTCGGCTCACCGCAACCTCCGCCTCCTGGGTTCAAGCAATTCTCCTGCCTTAGCCTCCTGAGTAGCTGGGATTACAGGCACGCACCACCATGCCCAGCTAATTTTTTGTATTTTTAGTAGAGACGGGGTTTCACCTTGTTGACCAGGATGGTCTCGATCTCTCGACCTCGTGATCCACCCGCCTCGGCCTCCCAAAGTGCTGGGATTACAGGCTTGAGCCACCGCGCCCGGCCCTCCAGTTTTTTTTGTTTGTTTGTTTGTTTTTTTTGTTGTTGTTGTTGTTTTTTGAGATGGAGTCTTGCTCTTTTGCTAGGCTGGAGTGCAGTGGCACGATCTTGGCTCAATGCAACCTCCATCTCCCCGGATTCAAGGGATTCCCCTGCCTCAGCCTCCTGAGTAGCTGGCACTACAGGGGTGTGCCACCGCGCCTGGCTAATTTTTTGTATTTTAATAGAGATAGGGTTTCACCATGCCCAGGATCGTCTTCATCTCCTGACCTCATGATCCGCCTGCCTCGGCCTCCCAAAGTGCTGAGATCACAGGCATGAGCCACCGTGCCCAGCCCAGTTTTTTTTTTAATAGTACGTGAACCAGTTACCAGAAGTAGGCACCAGAAAAATTATTTGTCTTTGACCAGAATGCAATCTCCTGTCACAGATGATTAAAATTCTGATGTGCACAATATTCATTCTTACTATTCCTCCCAACACGGTTAGCTCTTATTTAATGGAATGGATTATTTTGTTATAATGGAAATATTAATGCTTTATTTTTATTCTCTATTCAATTTCATTCTCTGCCGCTTTGAGCTTGCACTGCTTTCTTGTTTATTTTGTTGTTGTTTAAATATAATCAAGGTAGGGATTATTTTTAGAGTAAACTAATAGTTTATTAGCATTCCTCCTGGTGTTACCTCAGATCATTTGTGGGCCTTTATCTCACATTTTCCTCTTTAGGTAATCTTATATTCTACCTGTCTTTTGCTGAACCATGGACTACGTCATTGTCATGACTATGTCAACATCTACATGTCCTTTGCAGATGTGTCTTAATTTTTCTTCATTTGCATACATTCAATTGCCTTATAAGACCAACCTTTACTTAAATGTCTCAAAGACTTTTTAATTTCCATCTGTGCAAAACTAAACCCATTACTCTACCCATTACTCAACCTCTGTTTTTTTCTGGCATTTCTCATTTGATTTGCAGCTCAATCACAATCCAATCAAAAAGCGAAACTATTGAAAATCATCTAGCTTAGTAGGGATGTCAGCTTATAAATTTGTTGTCATAAGTAATAATAACCCCCTGTATAAATAACTTAATTCAATACAATTTGTTTCTCACTCCTATCACAGTCAAAAGTAGGTATTCCTGGCTGGTAGCTCTCCTGCAAGAATCGACTCAGAAATGCAGAGTCCTTCCATCGCAGCTCCTACTTTAACATTTGGCTCTCACAGTCACTGTAAAAGTCATTTCCATCTAGCAGTCAAAAAAAGTAAAATGAATAAACCTTGTAGGAGGCTTCTATGCGGCAAGTACAAGGCCTTACATCTTTTTTGCCGTAATCTTATTGACCAGATGTCAAGCCACCTAAATTGAAAAATTTAGGTGGCTTGTCCAGAAGGAAAAAAGAAGTGTGTTTCGGTCAATACATGGAAGTATGTACTTCATTAGGATAAGTTCTTCAAAATCTCCCCTGGGCATTTGCAAATGTCTTCATCATGTTTTTGTCTTTGTGTCTCTCTTTCTCTCCCCTCCCCATCTCTCTTTCTTGAACAACTTCAAAGGACATGTAACTGATCTATAAAATGGTATCGTCATAGGGTCAAAATTCCAAGTTAATTTTAAAGAACAAAGATGATCTATGTAGTATTTCTGGCCTATAAAAGTGTTTAATAAGTGGTAGTTACTCATTACGGTAGTTGTCATCATTATCTTCCGACATTTGATTCCCAGGTGGACCAAGAAATTCTTAAAGATAACGTGGTTTTTTCTTCATCTTTTTATTGACAATGCCCATCGTATAAGATGTGAAGATTCTTTTGATAGTGGGCACACCAAAATGCCGAAATGAAAGGCAGAAGTCTTATTACAACTTCAAGCGAGAGAAGACAGCCATGCATAGCCACGTAGGGGCTTGCACCTGGGGACGGGTGACAGCAGACTGGAGCTGTAGAGTGCAGCTTATGTGCAGCATGTGGCATGGGGCTGGACAGGTTTTAAATGCTTCCTGGGGATAAGCTAACTTGAATAATTTAGAGTTTTTTTGGAGATATGCGTTCTCTTTAATTTTGTGGTACCTGAGCTAGGGTGATTAAAGCAGATGCCTGGTAGTCCTAGAATGAGAGTTTGATAAAGTTGGGGGTGTGGACTTGATCAGCTGCTTAAAATGGAGCTGGCAGACTTCTAGCAAAGGACCTAAAACTGGAGCAAGACAGTATTTTAAAAACAAAAACAAACAGTATATCAGTACCTTACAGAATACTTGATAAAAATAGGTACATATTTTATTTTGTTAAATAGAAATTAATATCCTGGGTATAATATTCAACATATTTCTTGTGTCTTATGCTTAAAAGTTAAGTTTGGCTTTGGCTATTCTATCAGTGATGAATTTGAATAGTTAATACAATGTCTTTTATTACAAATCTATTAGGAGATACATACATAGTGCCTTGATGTGTTTAATTATCAGCAAACTGTAAAAGCTTCAAAAGATTTTAAAATAATGAATTTTTAGACCTGACCATAATTTGACTCTTGTTTTTCATCACATCAGGCAATGTCTCCAGATTCTCACACCCATAATTTGATGGAAGAAACACCATGCAAAAAACTATCCTTATTAGTAGCATGCATTTTATATACTACCTATTCAAAAATACTCATGCTAAGTCCTAATATATCACATATTTTTATTAGCATTGGAAACATAGCCATTTTCTGGTTTCAACATCTGTGAAACATAATCAACATTCCAAAAGAAAACTAAGAGTTACTTTTTTTTTTTTTTTTTGGTGAATCATGCATCCTAGTTTTGACTATTTTTCATTCTTAATCATTGGAATGCCTCTCACAATTCCATCTGCAATAGAGTTGGCATGGTGCTCTCCTTGGAATCGATATGTATTCCTATTATGCCTTCTTCGTCTTTATAGGAGAGAAGAGAAAACCATTTTCATCTCTTCTAATGCCAGACACCTGCTCCAATTATCTAGTTTGGTTCATACAATTCAGTCATTTCCAGGGTTATTATAAACTTACATGGGGAACAATTCTGGCAGAAGACACATTTTCATTTGAAGTGCTTGCTTCTGGTTTCACCTCTGTATCATTCCCTCTTCCATTGTTGCCAGCCTTTTCTTGTGATTTTCATCCATTTTTTGCCTGTTAATTTTCACTACTGAGCTACCTAGTGTGATGTTATAAAGAAATTATCTAAGCTTCCAAACATGTGGTATATTAATACTCCCTGTTTGGGTAAATTATGAGATCGAAATGAAGAGATTTTGCGTTAGAATTTGTCCAGGAAAATCTTGATTCTACTGAGCAATTTACAAATAATAATTACAAGTGAATTAACAATAATTTTACCTGTTCCAATACAGTGTTTTTATCTAAACACCTTACACATACATAATTTTATTTTACCTTTACAAAATCTTCTAAGCAAAGCATGTCAGTTATACTTATTCTCATTTCATAGATCAGAACTGAGGCTGAGAGAAGTTAAAGGAGCAGCTAAAAGGTCATAATGCTCTTTCTATTGATTATCATCATAAAATCATGCATATCTCTTCAGTGTCTTAATAAGAAATCTTAAATAGCTGTGAAGTATAATGTTTGAAAATAGTATGATTATGTTTTTATAAATGTAAGAAAAACTAGCCTGGAATAATCACAATTCAAATAGATTCTTAAGATCTCTTACCCCTTTCCACCAAGACATCAAAATTCTATTTTCAAGATATTTGCCTAATATCTTTGATTTATAGTAAATAAATCTAGGTACTTCAATTTATAATAATAATTACAAAATGCAATGCTAGGCATGAGCTCCCAGTCCAGTGAGTGCTAATCTTTTATGCTTCTTTGAAATTTTTCAGAACACAGACTATAAAGAAATAAAAACATAATAGTATTTATTATAACTCATTAGCTGTCAATGAATGTGATTGCTCACACATTTTTACTTCTACTTTATGATACTATAACTTATTTATATAATTGCTGTAATAGTCTATTTGAACAAACTTGTCCTCTAAATACATATAGTTTCCTCTAAATAAATATGAAGCCACAAATTTCTAAAGGTGTCTTTTAACAGGAAGCCTAGAATTATAGAGCTAATACCAGGAGGACATAATTACTTTGGTGAACACTTGAAAGAGAAGAACAACCATAGCCAATTTACAAACAAACTTTCCTGGCCATCTTTTCCACAGAACATAATATTTTCAATAAAATCTAAGTAGTGAAATGTGTGTGAAAAGTTAGCATTGTTCATTGTGCAAATGTATTCCACAAACATGTATCGAGTGCCTTCCATACAACAGCCTTTACCTACGCCCTTAGTGCTCTACTAAGCAACTGCTCGAATAAATAATGTTACAGGCAATAATGGATCAGTATTTGTGTTAGTAACTTCCAAAGTAAAGCCAGTGCTCTTCAGAATTTTATGAAAGTTTATCCCAAACATTGTTTCATCAGTGAATCCAAAGGACTATCAAAAGTTCATGCAAACAATGCTATTTAGAATTCTCATGGTTGCTATGATCTTCATTGAAAGCTTTGTCCCTTTCACTAAATACAAAATTTCAGCATAGGATAAATTTCCTTTCTTATGGGCTACTGCTTTAGTGTGGAAAATTATTTCATATTTTGGAAGTATATCCCTTGTGCAACTTACTACATTTATTTCTGATAAAGTACAGAAGACAACTAAAATTTCCAGAGTATGTCCTTTCTTCTTTTGAAGAGGCTCTATTAGTTTGCTGAGTCAGCCGTAACAAGTATCACAGACTGAGTGGTTTAAGCCACATACATTAATTCTTTTTCACAAATATGGAAGCTAGACTCCTCTATCCAGGTGTTGGAAGGGTTGGTTTATTCTGAAACATTTTTTTTTTTTTGGCTTGTAGATGGCCACCCTCTTCCCATGTCTTCAAATAAACTTCTCTTTGTGCATATCTCTGTCCAAATTTTTTCTTATAAGGACACTAGTTATATTGTATTTGGTCCCACCCTAATGATCTCATTTTAACTTTTGCCTCTCTGGAGACCGAAGATCCAAATACAGTCATATTCTGAGGCATCGGGAATTAATACTTTAGTATGTGAATTTTTAGGGAATACAATTCAACCCATAACAGATGTGAATACCCATCAATCAATACACACACCAGAATCACACAGGGAATTTCTCAAAACAACATCTTGTCTTCTCCAAACTTAAAAGACACATTTATTCTTTGGTACTCCATTTGGAACCCATAAACCTCATCATCATGAAATTCTATTTATTATGGTGGTCCTGTTGTAAATTGATTGTATATATGTATAGAAATTTGGTGGATATGTATCTATTCTGCATTGCACATTATATAAGCCAACAGAGTTCTCAAGTACATTGAGAAATGAAAGTTCTGGATATTTAGAAAAGTCTGTGTCTCTCTAGATCTGAACGTTTTGCCGATTTTTTCCCTGTTACCTTTCATTTCCTTAGCAGAGTAAAAATAACAGATATTTTGAAACTCTGAACACTTAAAAATGTGGGTATGTGCGTGTTCCCTTTTTGCCCAAGACTTCCCTTGTAAGATATTTAGTTGTCTGCTTGTCACTCTTTGGTTTCATCACAATGATAGAGCTAGACTTAACCACTCCTTTCAAAAGAGTAACATTTTTCTGCATGACTATATTTAGGCATTCACAATTTTCCAAATGATTCCTCTAATCTTAAAGTTCATGAAGTGCTCTTCTTGCTCAAGTATCTCCCTGTCATATACTTCATTCCTCTTAATGTGTTTAGAGAGAAACATACAATTTTTGCACACTAGAAATTATTCATGCACCCAACATTTCTCCCTATAAGTTTAAAAATTGAAATATTTACATTTTCTTATCTTTTGAAATAATTAAGAACATTCCCTCAATCTTTTCTTTCTCTTATCAGAGTTTAACCTGCTGGAATTTTATTTCTCTTATCAGAGTTTAACAGAGCTATTTCAAGTCCTGTATTTTGGATTCCAAATTTCTAAAAAGTCACTACAAACAGTAAAAACAGATGTTCAAACTATTTAATCATGTACTTTATTAAGCAAAGCACAGTTAAATAAACGTGAGAACAACAAACTTGCAAGTATACAAAGACAGGCATTTCTGTATGTTTGTTTGCTGTTTGGCTTGTATTTTACAGCATGTTATTCTTATACTAGCAAACTGAAGCAGATATAAATGTGTCAGATAGGCACCAAATCTGGACTTCACATTGCTAATTTTCTGATAAATTCCCAATACATACAAAATTAGTAGGAGTTAAATCCAAATTATTACTTTCTCGAATAACCTATAGTGCTTAGTGAATACCACTATAAATACTTTAAATTTCCATGTTATATGTTTTGTCAGACAGATACATTCTTATCAATTATTTGGCCATGAAAAGCATTCTGCATTGTAAACATTCCTCACCGGTCATAATGTGTTTCCTGCATTCTTCCTCTTTCAGCAGAGATGTAAGGCCTAAAGAAAAGCTCCAAAGAAAGACATACTTACAGCCTTCTCATTCTACATCCATCAGTTGCCATTTTAAGATTTCCAAGGGCATTATTTGATATTGGACGGTTCCTGGCATTTTTGAGTCTTCATAATAATAGTTCTCATTTTCATAATTATGTAATTTTCATTTTAGAAGAAATTGTTCATCAGTGTCTCCAAGTAGATCATGTCAGCCATGCTCTACATTTACATCAAATTTACTTGGATGATTTAGGGGGATGAATTTCGGAAGGAGGAGCAGGACCTAAGTAGTATTTGGGCGAAACAGGTCATGCTGAACTTTCGATTTATTGGGCATTTCAAGCCAGGAAAGGGTAATGCTATTGCATAGAATACATGAGCAGAAATCTCTCTGGTTTGTTGGGAATTACTGCAGCAGACACACTTGAAAGCCCACCCTAACAGTTATATCCACTTGAGTTAACAATGCTGTGCATAGTCCCTTACACCCTCAAAGCTTCCACACAATTTTTGCATTTTTAAAGTGTAGATAAATACAATACCTAGAGCAGAATATACTTGTAAGGTTTAAATTAGTTGAGGTTAACAGCTTAGATGTGTCTAATTAATATTAAAAATAATAATAGTAATTTTGTTACTATCATTATTATAATTATTGTAGTTGTTATTACTCAAGTTCCTTGCATGTATCCTGCCTCTACGGAAATAATTCTCTACTTTTTCAACCAAAAATAACTTTCAGCCTTTTCTCACCATTTAGCACTTTAAGAATTTGCTCAAAATGTTCTTTTAAAAAGTTCCTTTAAATGAGATGTTTAATCTGAAACTAACTGTGATTAGTGTCAATACATTTTTAAAATGTAATATACAGAACAAAAATCTCCTAGCATATATAATAAGAATATAACTTGATAAATTCTCTCAAAATGAAAATAACTCTGAACCCAAAACCTGGATCAAGAAACAGAATACAGCTAATGCCCCAGGACCTCCTTGTGCCATCTTCTGTAACAACCTTCTTCAAGGATAACCACTATTCCAACGTTCTAAAAGAAAGATTGATTTTGCCTGTTTTTAGCTTTTATGTTAATTAAACAACTGCTATCTGGGTTGTTTTTTTTGTATCTGGCTTCTCTCCATTCAATATTGTATTGGGGAGATTTATCCACATCTTTAGGGCTTTCTAAAGCTATTGTTGTCTTATACCCCAAATGGGTTAGGAGCTTCTTGACAGGATTGAGACTTTTATTTGGATTCCTTCATATACTTGACATACACAATACCTGAATAGATGCTCAAAAAATCCTTTTGGAATAAATATTTTGACTCCTTGCTTCTCATAACAATAATCCCTCTCAAATATTTTTTCAAAACCTTCCTGTATCAATCACTACACTTATCTATTCTTCATGGTTTCCTTCTGTAAACTACCATTATCTACCTTCCCCGGATCTCCTTACTTCTTTACAAATATTTCTATGTGATGATACGTGTTTAAAACAGAGGTTTATAGAAGAAGAAATGAATAACTATTCAAAACTCCTACTAAATAGTGACAAAGGATGTAACCACTGGCATCGTGTTCTCCTTCAGTTCTATATTAATTGTACCTTCACCATAGATATTTTTACAATTTACATAGATTGACTCTCAGGTATCATTGAATCACCTTTTGGGTCATCTCTTTTTCCCATCACTGGAAAAAATTTATAGATTATGTCCTTTATTATCTGTGCCATTCAACTTCTTTAATTGAAATTTCTAGCTGGTTGACTAAGGGTTACAGGGAAATTGGTATCTCAACAACAACAACAAAAAAGGCTATTCCTTATAGATAATGATACCTTCCTTTTTAGGACCACTTTTAAAAAGTTCACTCCAATTTTGGTTTATGAATTTGATATATTTTTAAATAAGTTTTAAATCGGTTGCTTCTTAAAATGCCTTTAAAAAGTCCCGATTGAACATTAGAAAGGAAAATCAGAGAGATCCAATGACAGGTGAAATAAAAGTACAGCAAACAGACTACAGTTGTTTTTAAGATGAAAATTAAAGCAATGTTGCTGAGGAACAATTAGGTCTTTTCATGTCTTTTTGCTCAAAAAAAAAAAAAAAAAAAACGAGAGATGCTTGAAGTAAATGAATGATATTTTGGTTTACTGTGAATCTAGCAAATGCACTACCCACAAGTCTGTTATAGCACAGAAGAAGTTAGTTCAAAGCGACAGAGAGGAAAAGCACCATTAAGATTTCACAACTCTGCTACCAAATTCACATTCTGAACACCTGGTGAACTTTCGTATTTGAGGAAAGGTAGAGAGAACTTCTAAAAATGAAACTGAAAAACCTGATTATGCACAGGTGTAGCAACTGTAAAGTGCATCAAGTTCTTAGAGATTAGGTCTTCATTACTTAAATCATTTGGAATACCCTAGAAGCTCAAAAAGTTACTCCGTAGTTGAGAAAAAAAGGTTCTTCTCTGAGTTGATCTTTACTGATTATTTTAGCACTAACTTGAAAATAACATGCATCTTGAGCTTTAAGATCACAAAGTAGACAATGTTTTCCTTTTGCTATAAAATCTAGACAAGAAGATTTTCTTAAGTTGAGGAGAATATCTATATGCATATCTTCTTATCAATCAGCCATATCAAAGACTGCACACATGTCAATGATTATTTTATTAGTGTGAAAAGAATCAATGTTTTCTGTTTTGTTCATTTTGTTTTACTCATACCAAGATATATTCTACAATAATTCACAATGTTGGTATTAGTTACCTTCTGAGAGTTATCCCTAAGAACAAAGCTTTTTCACATTTTTATTGGACCTGAAAGTCAAATAATTATTTTTCATTTCCAATGTAGTTACACTTTTTATCTATCTATATGAGGGTAATTGATAGCTGTGTTCCTTGAGACAGCTTTGAAATGCACAGAGATTTGAACTTCAGGCAGCACAGAGATTTGAACTTTAGGCAGCTGGAGTTCTTCTAACAACTTATTTTCTCTTCAAATCAATTTTTCAAAAACAAAGGAAAACAACTTCTTTTAAATATTGACTGCTTGTTTGAATTTCAAATATAGTGAACTTTCTATCTGTCAAGACCTTTCTAGTCAGATGCTTGCCAGAATTTACTATTGTTCCAATTTACTCATTTTCTGTATCCTTCTGTTTCTTATTTCTACTATCTTTTTGTTTTTGAAACACGTAGGAGGGGCGTTTTCTAGACAGAAAAAGCAACTGAAAAAAAAATCACCACTAAGCAGTTGGAAAATTTATTTGATGATTCTAACAAGAATACAAAAGGCAGAAATCTTACTTGTTTTTGAAAATTTCTCTATTGCATAGAGGTTATTTTTAAGTAGGAGTCATTGCCCCTGAATTAATTCATTTAAACCTGTCAATAAACGGTACAATAAATGTGTGTTAGGCAGCTTACGCTTGGTGACTGTATCTCTCACCCTACACAGAGAGCCACAGACCATTTGACTTGAAAAGGAGGGGTGTTTTCATGCAACACTGGGAAATGCCTATGATTCTGCATTGTGACGCACTATAAAGAAGCTATAAAACTTTTGTTTCACGTAGTTTAATTTTAAGAATAAGAAAATAATCACTGATTAAACACTTAAACTTAGAGCTCATATCTGGTATTAAGATCACTCAATTTCACAATGATGTGTGTGTGTCTGTGTGTGTGTGTGTGTACGTGTGTGTGTGCGCGCGCGTGCATTGCTATGAATTACAATAATATCTCACATATAATATTCCTGGCTTACTCTAATTTAAGGAAAGGGCTCTCTTACTTAAATTAACAACTACATTGTTGAATACATTCACATGCATGGGGACTGTCATGAAGACAGCCCCACTGTTCTTCTTTTTCAAGATGATCAGATCTTTGCTAAGATTGGTTTAATCTGGGTTGTCTGAGTGTGGTTGATTATAAAAGGGAAGATTGGAATAAACTTGAATATATATAGCAGAAATCCAACAGAAACCAAATAGAAATATCCACCCTTAGAAAGTCATTATCATATTTTTGCCATTATTGTATTTACTTTGTCAGTTTGTCTGGTTGTTATGGTAAGTGAAATAGCTTTGTGAATATTATTGTGCTTACTATAAAGTCTCAGGATACACATTTTGTTTTTCAAGTTGGCATGCAAAGAACCTATCTCACAAGCATTTTGTGAGGATTTAATATAAACAACTTATTATACAATAGCTTCTTGTCCTGACTGTTTTATCATAGCTTTAAAAAAATCTCTGAAGTCATTTTAAGAACAAATTTTACGCCAACATATCATGCTGGAAGAAGAATATCATCATGTATGTATTTTGTATTCTTATAATGCCAAGCATTTTTTTGTGTATTAGAGATATTTAATAAGCATTTATGCAGGAAAGTAATGGAACAAAAATTGCCTTGTATCTTGTATTAGTTCATTCTTTTATTGCTATAAAGAACGACTTCAGACTGAGTAGTTTATAAAGCAAAGAGGTTTGGGTGGCTCATGGTATAGGAAGTATATAGCTCGGGAGGCTTTAGGAAACTTACAATCATGACAAAAGGCAGGCATGTCAAGGGGAAGCAGACACATTTTACATGCCCAAGTAGGAGGAAGAGAGGGGTGAGGTGCTATACATTATTAAACAGCCAGATCTCGAGAGCACTCACTCACTATCATGAGAAAAGCAAAGGGGAAATCCATCCCCATGATCTGATCACCTCCCACCAGGCCCCTCCTTCAACACTGGGGATTATAATTTGACATGAGATTTGGGTGGGGACACAATTACAAATCATATCATATCTACTAGATTCTAGTGCAACAATTGGACATTTTATACTGTCTAAGGAAGAGTTCATGTTGACATAAATCTAGCCATAATAATATGATCCAAGGAAATAACTGCTAATATTCTTTAAAAATCTAGTTTTTATTGAAAGAACTAAACAACCACTGTGTCACCATTGATAAACTGCTTTTTTCAAAATACATGTTTGAAAAATAAGTAAAAGTTATTATTTTGCCCATGAGTTTAAAGATTCGAACGCTTATATTTGCAAAAGTTGTATTTGCTGAATTCATACAGACAAAATCTATCTAGACGTCTATTGAAAAATATGGCAGCCAGGATAATTGTTGAGTAAAAGTTTGATCAATTATTTAAAATATTTTGACTTTTTTTGGTACTCAAATCATATTATTTTGAAAACTCTAACAGCAACAAATATGTGGTTGTGATAAACTATATGAAGTATGAGTTTTTCTTCAATGTGTTAAAGGAGAAGTGGGACATTTGTGAAGAGTTCTAACAGTTAAATTGTTAGAAAAAAGTTTAAAAATTACTCAGTGTAATGTGAATAGAACTGTTGGTACACTAATGTTGTAGATATACACATCTATAGGAAATAGAACAGAAAACATTTTCAAAGTCTCTTTCTAAGTGAATTACGCCTTAGCCACAGAAATGTTAAGCATCTCACTGAGAAGTGGTGATATTTGCAAAGTCTCCTTTGTTGCTGAGCCCTGAATTTCAGGCGTTGTCTGTCTAGAAGTATGCAATTGTAAAAAGAATAAAACAAACTCTATCTAACTTCTTTAGCCTCTTTAGTACGTGCTTTCTTCTTGGTTTTATGCTCTTGTCCTCCACATACACAACATTTGACCAATGTCTAGAGAGATATTTGCATGTGGAAAGTTAGACTCACTTCTCTTTGATTTCTTTTTTTCCCAGGGATACAGATCCCTCAAGTTATTTTCTTCCTAGATACCTTTGTTGTTTTCCAATGCTCTCACTTAAAAAAAAAAAGAAAGAAAGAAAAGAAAAGAAAAGAAAAAAAAGAAAGCTAGCTTTTATAGCTGGAGGTTTAGTTTGATACAAGCAACACAAATTTCCTGCAGCAATCAACTAGAGATACATTTTTTTTTATGTTAAATATACAGATTTTGTATATCAGGGCAGAGCAACTAAAAATGGATTTCCTAGTCAGATTTTGATACATTAAGGATGATGGAAAGTTAAGAGCAGTCAACCTAATTATTGTTGTAGACTAAAGAGAAAAAGTGCTTTAATTTTATCTTTGCCTATGCAAGTTTTCTTGTAAGATGAACAATTTTAGGTTTTTAACACTCCAGATATTTTAAGAAAGGTCCTGATACTTGAAGAAAATATCTAACTTTTACCTCTGCTATGCACTGAGTTGTACACTACCTAAAATTTATATGTGAAGCCTGATATAGTTTGGATAATTGTCCCTACCCAAATCTCATGTTGAATTGTAATCTCTAATGCTGGAGGTGAGGCCTGACAGTAGGTATATGTGTCACAGAGGCAGAAACTTCATGGCTTGGTGCCATCTTTGTGATAGTAATTTCTCACAAGATCTCACCATTTAAAAGTGAGGGGCATTTTCTACTAGCCCCTGAACTCTTTCTCTTGCTCCTGCTCTTTCCATGTAGGGTGCCTGCTTCTCCTTCAACTTCTAGCATGATTGTAAGCTTCCCAAGTCCTCCCCAGAAGCTGAGTGGGTGCCAGCACCATGCTTCCCATAATGCCTATAGAATTGTGATCTAACTAAACCTATTTGGTTTATACATTACCCAGTCTCAGGTATTTCTTTATAGGAACTCAAGAATGCCTAACACAAAGCCCTAACCTCCAGTATGATGGTATTTGGTGATGAAGCCTTTGGGAAGATTAGGGTTAGCTGAAGTTATGAGGGTAGGGCCCTCATGGAGAATGTCATGGCTTTATTTGAAGAAAAAGAGAGAAATCCTGCTCTGTCATGTGACCCAAAACGTAAGCTTCTGAAAGCCAGGAAGTGAGCCTTCACCAAGAAGACCATAGTAGGCCAGCACCTTAATCTTGGACTACCTGGGCTCCAGAATTGTGAGAATAACCATCTGCTGTGTAAGCCAACCAGCATGTAGTGCTTCAGTTTTACTCTCTTGAGAGCACGGTCCTTCAGGAGACTTTTATAGTTACTCTTCTTCTTGTAAGTTGAAATCTCTTACAAAGAAACACACTTATACTAATGTTCTTGGACCCAGGATATCATTCATTAACTGAAATTTCATAAAGCATCAATTTCTACTTTAAATATCTAGCTTTCCATATTGACATTTTATACAAAGTCTGCCATCAGCCTCTAATTTTAATAATGTTTCTGTGGGAAAGAGAATTTTTACAATAATTTATTTCATAAAGCAGATTTTTGAAGAAATATTAATGTTAAATTAGGCTTTAAATATGTTTTGATCTACAAAAGTAATTTTAATCATATATTCATATACAAAATATGCACAAAATATATAATACAAACTAGATAACTATGTTATATAAACATTCATGTACATAAACATAACAGAATACTCACATATATGTGTGTATATGTGTATTATATACACACAAACAAAAAATTATAGTGTACTGACAGTTCTATCCATATTGTACATTCACTCCAACAAAAAATTGTTTTATATTTTTTTCTAGAAATCTGTTAAAATCTTATTCCTTAGAAGCCAGAGTGACACACAAACACTCCTGACAACAGCCACTCTGTTCCTTAAAACTGTCTTCCAGATCTAGACACATGTTTCTCTAATGCTAGAGTGAGATAATGTGTCTCTTAAGCATTTAGCTGAAATTTTAATAATCCCTGTATACTCAGATCAACCTACCCTCTAAATCTGAGTCCCTAAGTAGGTGTGACCATTGCTTCCTGTACAGCTTTCTTAAGGCCCTCACCTAAGGCTCCCTTGTTTTAGACATGTAGCCATCTTATTTGGCTACTTGATTATAATTCCCAGAGCATTCGTTCTGAAGACAGCCACATGTGTCATATATTCATCTTTTCACTTCCTATGGTAAGTAACACAATTGTTTCAACATTATAGGTGCACAGTATGAAAAATAAACTTTGGTTTTGTTTTGGCAGTAAGCTAGAGAGTAATACAATATTAATGTCAATAAAAAGTTAGTAGGAACATATGACCTATTCTACTTGCTTGTCTTATCCTTCACATTGGGCAGTTTAATGGCAAAAAATTATGACCATACAACAAAATATAACTGTGAATTTATTATTAAAAACAAATTATTTCAGACTATGGTGGTACACCAGATGTCCCCAAACTATGGCCCGTGGGCCACATGCGGCCCCCTGAGGCCATTTATCCAGCCCCCCCAGCACACTTCAGGAAGGGGCAACTCTTTCATTGGTGGTCAGTGAGAGGAGCACAGTATGTGGCGGCCCTCCAACGGTCTGAGGGACAGTGAACTGGCCCCCTGTGTACAAAGTTTAGGGACGCCTGGTATAAACTTTAAACTTGCAAACTAAAATAACTCTGAAAGCCACTGGTAAGCAACATTATTTTATTTTATGGCACACAGCACTGCATTGTATAAAATATTACCAACTCCTACATATTCACCAGACAGCTGGGTTATGGTCACTGTGGGGCCTATAATTTCAGATCCACAATATACATTTAACAGCTCAACATTTATACCACTCTGAGGTAAGGTTCTGTACATAATTATCTTACATTTTTTGTTTCATCTAAAGAAAATGGTTACACTTCAAAAACAAACTACGTTCTATACAGATGGGGATACATTTTTTTCTGTGTAAAATTTTGGCAATTTATTTCCTAATGAATCTGGGCAAAATTCTCACTAATTGTATGAAGGTGTTCTGAGACCTTAGTTGACTTTCCCATTTCCTGTTGATTTGCCATCATCAAGCAAGTGCCTTAGCTGCTCTTAGAAAACACACTGTCCTTACAAAGTAATGATGACATTGCCCATTTTTAAAATAACAAGAAAATATATTTGAGGTTTTTAAAAAATAGATAATTGTTAGAGAATGAGGAATCCAGAGCCAGATTTAGACACAAAAAAATAGTGGTAGAGCTTATTTAGTATCCATTATTTATAATTTTCCTGCCTCCTGTCTCCTGTTCCTAGTCTTTTTTATTCCGTCCTCATATACTTATTTCTCATCTAAGTAAGAATGGTCACTTATGTTTTGAAACACTATTTTTGAAGGAACAATTTTATTTGCATTAAGATCAACATTTTTAAACTAAATTTATTCATTAAAATAAAGGAGATGGATAGTTTCTATCCACATGGTAAATTTGAGCAATTCTTTCTAAGTGCAAATATGTACTTATTGAAGTCTATTAGCTCAGTGTCTTCTAAAATTCAGCACTCAACTTTTGTTTGTTTAGTAATTACTATGGTTAACGCACGGTGCTAGACCTAACAAAAATAGTGTTGAGCCAAGCAGATTAAAGTCTGCCCTCACGCTATTTATAATCTGAGATAAGGTAAGGGGAATAAATAAATCAAATAACCAAAATTAACCAAGTGATCACAAACACACACTCATACACTTCATATGTGTACGTATTTACAAATTGCCCTAAGTGATGTGATGACCAATGAGGGTGATACAGGCTTATATAAGCAGAGGATCTTACCTGATCTACTGGGACAAGGAAGATATCTATGAGTGTGTCACCTAAAGTTGTAGGATTAGATGCTCACTTGTTGCCAGTGGAAGTTATTCAAATTACTGTTGGCACATCCATATGGGTCTGCAGCAACCTCAATTCTTGCCTCTTTAAAAGACAGAATTTGACTGAGGGGCATAAGGCAGAAAAAGAAATCAAGGCAAGTATTAGGGCAGGAGTGGAAATTTATTAAAAAGTTTTAGAGCAGGAACAGAAAGAAAGTAAAGTACACTTGGAAGAAGGCCAAGTAGCCATCTTGGAGATCAAGTGCCCATCTTACTTTGGACTTTGGGTTTTATATGCTGGCCTACTTTTGGCATCTTGCATCCCTTCTACCCTGATTCTTCCCTTGGGGTAGGTTGTCCACATGTACACTGGCCTGCTAGTGCTTGGGAGGGGAGCATGTGCAGTGTGTTTACTGGAGTTGTATGCACCCTCACCTGAGGTGTTCTTCCCGTTCCCAGTGTAATGCCCCTGAAAGATTATATGCCAGTTAAATTACACCATTGGGCCTCTTAGTGCACATGTGTGAGCCCATTCACCCACCTCCTGAGATCACCAGTTTCAGGTTTTTTTCTATCTAATGGGAGACTGCCTTTCTCTGGCATTGGCTACAACCAATTATTATTTTAGAAAGGCAGTGTGGCAACTTTCTGACCATCACCTGCTGGTCACCTGACTTTTCTTGTGGGCTCTGGGGGCCTCCTCCTGCTCTGTTTATGTCTGACTGGTATGCACTGTAAGACACTAATGTTGAACCATAAAGCCAGTTTTAATAATAGAACACTGAAATTAACAAGAAATACAAAGAAATAAAAAGTACAAAACTTAACTTGTCAATAAAATAAGAAGAGAAATTAAAATCAAAGTAATATAAAGAATATTCTCAAAATCATTATTAGAGGTTATTAATCTGGTATTATTATAATAAACCATGTAATATACGCTTACTTTAAAATTCCAATTTTTTTGTTTCATTTCATTTTCTGTTTTGTTGTGGTTTAAATACATTAAGCTTTGATTAGTCCACCTGATCTTCACTCATAACTTGCTGAAAAAAATACTTTGAATACTCAGAGGCTAGACAGATCCCCTTGAGAAATGCAGATTACTTGAAAGTCTTCTTTACTTTGGCAGCAAAAGACAGTGGTAAAGGTTTTACAGTATTCTTTACATGTAAAATGTAAGAATATGAGCTAATCTGATATTTTCTAGAGTGTGCACCATAGCAGATTATACACTGTAGAATAATCAAATAAGTTTGTGAAGTTATATTGACATTATACCCCATCTAAAAACCACCCTGGCTAGGCTCAATGGCTCATGCCTGTAATTGCAGCACTTTGGAAGGCCAAGGTCAGCAGACCACCTGAGGTCAGGAGTTCTAGACCAGCCTGGCCAACGTGGTGAAACCCTGTCTCTACTAAAAACACAAAAATTAGCTGGGCATGGTGGTATGCACCTGTAATCCCAGCTACTCAAGAGGCTGAGTTGGGAGATTGCTTGAACCCGGAGGCGGAGGTTGCAGTGAGCTGAGATTGCACCACTGCACTCCAGCTTGGATGACAAGAGCAAAACTCCACCACAAAATACTACTACTAATAATAATAACCACCCTATTTGGTGATTGACAATAAACAAATACGTATTGAAGTATTTAAATGTACCAAAGTCACTGGGAATTTCTGCAGTAAGTGAATCTTTTTAATGTTTTTATTTAACAAAACAGATTGACAACTAACATAATAGCTGTCAAATACAACTAATCATTGTATTTGTTTCTCAATAAATACTTATATTCAGAATAATTATTTTATTTGCTTTAACATGATTTTAACATGTTGACCTATTCTAATCACACCTGTTGACAGTTGAGAATTGCATTGTTCTGGGAAGTTAAATAATTTCCCAAAATATGCATATTTAATGATAGGGACTATTATAAACAAGATATTACACTCCCATATTCATATTCTGTCCCTTGTATCATTTTAGTACATATTATTAACATATTCTCCCTTGATATATTTAATTTTTAGTAGAATATTCATTTATATTTGAGTTGAAATAATAAGCCTATATCACTGCAGAATCATAATATATATCAATGAAATAATTGCTATTCTTTTTTATAAATAAGTTTGTATGTCACCACTAGATGTAAATATACATGAGCAGATCATCTGGATGTTTGATTCCTCATTTCATCTATTGAAGAAAAAGGAAAATAAAATTAATCATTATTTTCTCATTAATGTAACATGACAAGTTTTGAAATGTTGCTAATGGACTTTCATTGAATTACTGTCATTCTGGCTTTCTGAAAGCTTTTAGGACCTGTAAAAATATGTTGCAGTGCTACTGGTTTCCAAGGTGGTCATAAATGTCCGTGCTATAAAAGAATAATCAGCCACACTCAAAAACATTTATTTTAATAGAGCCACTTAATAACAATACAAGGGACCTGTATAAGAATTTTATTTTAGTGACCACTTCTTACTGTCATAATTGGGCAGGAATATTTAAAGGAACAAAGCAGCAGAAATAATCAAAACAATGAATCTGAATATCTACCAAGTAGATTTTCAAACAGGTGATATATCTCATTAATGTGGGCCCACATTAAAAAAAATCAATGAAATTGATTGAAATAATTGCATACCAAATCTTCATAAAAAGAGATCTGCTGTGTTGTGATAGAAAGGGAAAAAGCTAGGAAAAATTTATTGAGCAGATGGAGAAAATTGCAGCTATTTTCTCACTTTTAGTACTGGAAAATAATTTACCAAAAACCAAAAACAAAAGTACACAAAAGAAAACTTCGTACAA
This sequence comes from Saimiri boliviensis, assembly GCF_048565385.1. Classification (NCBI taxonomy): domain Eukaryota; kingdom Metazoa; phylum Chordata; class Mammalia; order Primates; family Cebidae; genus Saimiri; species Saimiri boliviensis. The sequence continues at coordinate 151,472,483 of NC_133451.1, forward strand.
GCCTCACTTAAGAGCAGCAGTGAAATAAACAGTGATCTAAATATGACTGTGGCCCCACATTTCTCATTTTCTACCATATAAGTGTTTCTTTCAACTACTGCTTTTATTATCATCCCCTTAGCTCTGATAGAACCACTCTCATCCTAATCCTGCAAATAAGCACGTAATGGTCTCTGACATCAAGACAATAATGGATTTCTTATGCCATAATGAGATTAATATCAAAAAATATGTTTATTTAGACAATTCTAAAAATAACAGTTTATATATTTTTCATTAAAATTACTATGACCTTTCTAATTGCCTTTCTTCTCCTCTTCATTTTATCTGTATCTTCTGTCAGGTCCAAATTTTCATCATGTTAACTCAGGAATTAAAATTATTACTGACTCCAGATTGGAATCAACCAGGAATCTGGAGAAGTTCCTTAATCTGGGAACATGATAAGTGAGACATTCACAGTGGTCCACATTCTCTGCCCACAAACTCCTACAGTCCTAGTCATAAGAGAGCTTCTTGATACTCACAGGCTCTAAAACTAACATAGAGAACTGCCTGTAGACCATGCAATGGAATTGATTCAGAGACAGAGCTCATGCTGGGTTCGACAAACACCTTACTCCCAAGCATCCGCAGCGTGGTGCCATTTTGGGAGCCCAGACTCCACACGACTGTGTCCTGTCCTGCAGATCAATAACCTCTGGATCTGAACATCGCTGGAGCTTTAGTGACATTCCTTTCCCACAGACGATGCCACAAAGGCCACTGCAGGAACCATAAGCATTGACCCTGCACCTCTCAGCAGAGGGGCAGCCATGCAGACTCAAATGCCCTCAGGACTCATGCAACTGCTGCTGCAGTGTGCTGCTGTGAAACTGAGGTGGAAGTGAAGCTCATGCCCCGCTAGCTGCCTGTATATGGCTGCTCCCAGTGAAATCAACCCTATCCTCTGCTGTAGTAGGGTCACAATGCAATCACAGCCGCCCTCACATGAGCATTTTAGAGGTGGTCTGGGAATTACCCTCCCCCTGCCTACCACAACCAGTGACCGTATACACCACTGGAAGGCCTGAGGGCAGGTCTGACTGGCTTAGTGACACTCTTATCTCAGTATCCAAGCACTCAGTCCAGGGCCTTATTGGCCAGCCCAATAAACCACTGTTGGCACCTGAGCTCTTCTTGTGAGGTGCGAGGTCAGGCCCACTAAACACGCTGCTACCACCACAAGTGGCACCCATCCATGCCACCTGTGGGTTTAGGGACTGGCCCACCCAGCCCACTGCAGCCAACACCAACATAAGCACAAAAGATTGGGTCCCAGAAGTTTGTCCCACCACTGCTACTGTGATGGGAATGGTCCCAGAAGTTTATCCCACCCATGATTCATACCCACTGCCCAGGGCCTCAAGAACCTGCCCATCTACCTGGCCCATTGCTGCCATTCCTAGTACCTGAAGGAGCCACCTGGATGACCAAGAATCAGCCCCACTTTATCCATTAATACCAGCACCAGAATCTGCCACAGCTGCCACTACTAAGGCCCAAAGACTGGCCCACCTGGCATCCCAGTCCTCAGCAAAACTTCACAACACTTTCACTAACAACTGTACCCTAAGAAATCAAGGAAATCACAAACGCTACTGGCGCTGTTTATAGCGAAAGAAATCCTACAGAAACTACACTTCAGCACACACCCAGAATCAAAGCCAAAGAGCCCTGCCCTACCAACACATAGATAGAGCTTAGAAAAACAAAGCAAATTCAAAAAATCCCCCTATATTTTCAAAGAACTACTACCAATTCTTCACAAGCTATTTTTAAGAATTGAAGAGGAAGGAATTCTTCCTAACTCATATTACAAGGCGAGCAGTACCCTGATACCAAAACCAAACAAGGGCACAAAAAAAAAAAAAACTGCAGGCCAATATCTCTAATAAATATAAATGCAAAAATTTTCAATGAAATACTAGTGAACCAAATTCAATAGCACATTAAAAAAATACATGATCAAATGGAATGTATCCCATAAATGCTAGAATGATTCAACATATGCAAATCAACAACGGTGATACATCATGTGAACAGAGTGAATGACAAAAATTAAATTATCGCAATAGATGCAGAAAAAGCAACTGATAAAGTTTAACATCTCTTAATTATAAAAACTTTCAACAATCTACTTATAGAAAGAACATGTCTCATCATAATAAAGCCCATATATGACAAACCCATATACTGAATAGTGAAAAGATGAAAGCGTTCCCTAAGAATTGGAATAAAACAAAGATGCTTATTTTTACCACTCCTATTTAACAGAGTGGAAGTCATAGCTACAGCAATCAAGCAAAGGAAAGAAATTAAAGGTGTCTAATTTGGAAAATAAGAAATAAAATGTTCCTTCTTTGCAGATAAGATAACATATGTAGAAACATCTGCACACTCTACCAAAACACTCTTAGATATGATTAATAAATGCAGTAAAGTTGCAAGATAAAATATCAACATGTAAAAATTGGTAGCATTTCTATGCACCAGTAATGAAGTGGCTAAGAAAAAAAATTAAGAAGGCAATCTTATTTGCAATAGCTATAAAAAAGAAAAAAAAAAAAACTGGAAATAAGTTTAACCAAAGAGGAGAAAGTTTTCCTCTACAAGGAAAACTACAAAACTCTGATGAAAGAAATTGAAGAGGACACAAACAAATGGAAAGACATACTGTGATAATGGATCACACGATTTAATAGCATTAAAATGATCATCCTACCCAAAACAATAGACAGATTCAGTACACTTCCTATCAAAATATTAATGTCATTTTTTCATAGAAATAGAAAAATAATCTTAAATTTTAATGGAACTACAAGAGAGCTTGAATAACCAAAGCAGTTCCGAGCAATAAGAACAAAGCTAAAGGCATCACACTACTTGAACTTATTATAAAATTTATTACAAGGCCATAGTAAAAAAATAACCCAGCATGCTATTAGTATTAAAACAAACGCAGAGAACAATGGAACAGAATAACAGCATAGAGCATCCAGAAATAAATCCATATATTTACAGCCAACTGATTTCTACAAATGTACCAACAACGCACATTGGGGAAAAACACCCTCTTGAATGAATGGTACTGGGAAAACTGAATATCCATATTCAGAAGAAGGAAACTGGACCCATATCACTATACACAAAAGTCAAATAAATATGGATTAAAGATTGAAACATAAGACCCAAAACTATAAAATTGCTAGAAGAAAACACAGGGGAAATGCTTCTCGATGTCAGTCTAGGCATAACAGTTTATTGCTGACATCAATAACAGAGACAATAAAAATAAAAATAGAGAAAAGGTACTACATTAAACTAAAAATCTTCTGCACAGCAAAGGAAATAATTGAGTGAAAAGACAACCTATGGAATAGGAGAAAATATTTGAAAACAATTCATCAAACAAGGGACAAATGCAGAATATACGAGGAAAAACTCAAAAGTAAAAGAAAAAAACACAGATAATCTCATTAAAAAGTGGCAAAGAACATGAACAGATTTTTTTTAAGAGAAGACATACAAATGGTTAGTAAGTATGTGAAAAATGCTCAACATCACTAATCATCAAAAAAATGCAAATCAAAACCACACTAAAGGACCATCTTAATCCCATTAGAACAGCTATTATTGAAAAGACGACAAATAAAAGATGTTGGTAGTATGAATAGAAAAGAGCACCCTTATACCTTGTGGGTAGGAATCTGGAGATTTTTCAAAACACTAAAAATAGAACCATTATACAATCCGGCAATCTCACTACTGGGTATTTATCCAGTGTATCAAAGGGATATCTGTATTCTCATATATACACAATGGAATACTATTTGGCCGTAAAAAATAATATAATTATGTCATGTGCAGCAACATGGATGGAACTGGAGGTCATGTGAAGTGAAATCAGTCAGACACAGAAAGATAAATTTTTAATGTTCTCACTCACATGTGGGAGCTAAAAAAGTCGATCTCATAGAGGTAGAGAGTAGAACAATAGATATCAGAAGTGGAGAAGGGTGTGTGGAGGGGGTCATTGAAGAGAGGTGGTCAATAATTACAAACATACAGTAATTTAGAAGGCATAAATTCTAATGTTTGATAGCAGAGTAAGAAGCCTAGAGTCTACCACAATGTATTGTATATTTTAAAGTAGCTAAAAGAGAGAACTTGAAATGTTTTCAACACAGGAATAATAAGTACCCAAGGTAGTGGATACCCCAAATACCCTGCCTTGATTATTACACATTCTATGGAAGTAACAAATTATAGCATATACTCCATAAATACGTAAAATCTTGCGTATCAGTTAAAAAATTGCCATTGACTCCTGGTTACTTGTCACACCAGACTCAAATTCTGCCCGTTTTCAGGGCACTTTACACCCATTCTGCCTGTTATCAGTCTGTACCTTACTTTGCTCCCTCACAGATCTGCTTGTATTGGTCAGGTGATTCATCTCACACTCTCAGCCCAAATTTGACTGCCCTTTATTTCCTATGTTTATTTTATTCAGTTCCATTTATTTAGGGAGAAAACAGTTTCTTCCCCATTTACTCATTTAATCTTACACATCCGTCCAGATTTTGCACCACTGAAAGTGCCTCTGATCTTTCTGACATTTATTCATCTTATCTTCTCTAATATTCTACAGCATCTTCACCCGTCTTTATAAATTACTCTTTAAGAATATGCTGTTAACTTTGCTAATTATTTCATGTGCATTGTTTTTACCTCTTTAAGCCTAGTTTGCCTACTTTTAAAGACTGATATATGTCTTATGCATCCTTTATTTATTTTTACAAACTTTCATTATATCTACCACAATGATGACAAAATGATGTGTGCACAAAAAATCGTTCTTGATTGATTGATTGAAATAGTTGTGTACTATCTTTTGTTTTGTTTTGGTCATTAGCTGACAGGATAAGTTTTAGAGATCCAGTTAAATGCCTGGCTATCAACTTGTCACCAGCTGATGCAGATGGAAGCCATCATCCTAAGAGTCAGACAACTCATTAACTCTACGGGGACTGCCATGTATTAAAAATTCCTTTTATGGATTGTGATGAATTGCATTACGTTTGATTTATTCTTTTGTATTCAAACTATATTTATGGTGTATCTAGAGATAAAATTACTTTTAAGGTATATGTGAAAATTTTCACTCATTTTCCTAGAGTTGTCATTTTCATTTACTATTAAAAAGTTGGTTTTTTAAAATCACATGACTTTAGCCAAAACCATGTTCTACACAATGCAGGAGAAGTAAAATGATTGTAAGGAAATTAAATGATAGTTGTTAGCTTATTGAGCCAACAATATTCCTTATTATAATAAATAGCCAGGTAACAAGTTAGCTTAACTGGAATTATAGCAATATTCTATTTTCTAAATAGTTTTATTTCCTTATACATGACTTTAACTTTATACATATGTAATATATATAATAGAGTAGATAACTACAAATTTAAAGTTAAAGAAATATTATAAAATCAGACCATATCTTTTTTTCAGAATGATCTTAATATAGCTTTTGTAATAAATGAATAAAGTTAATACATCCAAATGTTTTGTTATAAAATTTTGGTTTTCATTAAGTGTTTTTATATTTTAAGGTAAAATAAAGCATAATGAAGATTTACTTTTCATCTTACTTTGAATTTATTGTTTTGGTAGCTTGTGTTCTTAATTCTCAAAGATTTGTCTTCTCACTGATTTAACCTTTATTGATTCTTTTAATCTTCAGTTGTTTTATTTTTACTTTGGGAAGAGTTTTCAATTTTTTTCTCTTTCTCTTACGGACATATTTATTTCTCTGTGAAGGCAAAAGTAGTTGATTTCCCATGGCTTTCAGATTGTTTCTTTTTTCTCACCTTTATATTTTTCTTGTCCCCTGCACTCCTCCACCCACACTACACACCCCACACTTGCTCTGCATTTGCATTTGCCTCAGAAAATCGCATATGTCCAACACACAGGCACACACACCCACACAGATAGACACACTCCATTATGGGTATGAAAAACCCTTTTTGTTTCACAGTTGTTCTCAATGATCACAACTACGACTATTCTACTTTATGTCTTAAATTAAGACTTTATTTAATTCTACTTCTTAAAAAATAGAAAATGAAAAGAGAAAGGAAATTACACCTCCATAGAAGGGTAGGTTTGTCCAGTGATACCCTTTGCAGGAGCCACAGCAAAAGAGGGTAGAGAATGGCAAGGTTAAAATGTATGTTCAAGCTTTCATCCTGGCAATGTTTTATGCTTCTGATGGGCAAGTATTTGGCTTTTTAAGTATGTTTTCCTTACGGTCAATTTTTTTTTTCCAAAGAATGTAAGGCCTTATCTGTTTAGTGTTTGTTTTAAAAGCTTAAGTTTCAGAAAAACTGGTAATTTAGCTACTTTGAGTTTGTGTAGAGGGTAGATGGTGGCCAAATTTATACAGTTAAGCAAATACTTGTATTACTGCAAGTGTAACTGGGACTCATATGTGCACATGAGTGTGTCAAATTCTGAGGATCTACAGCCCTCTGTTGAGGAATGTTGAGTAATTCCTGCTGTCTTAAAGCTAGTACTTCCTCTTCAAATGATACCGGTCAGCAGAGATCAGTGCTATGTTTTTGCTCTTTGGTGGTGATCCAACAATATAAAAAGAGAACATCTGGATTTTTGTCAGTTCCAGTCATGCTGAAAAGCTCTCTATAGTTTGTGTTTGTTTTTACAGATTCATATACATTCTCCAAATGTTGTTTTCTAAGGCAGTCACACATGAAAACCAGATACTTTATCTCATTTATTGCTAAAACTAAACAAAGTGTCTGTTCAACTCCCATGCAAAATTCTAGTCCTGTGAATCAAGTCACTTCCCAAAACACATGTTTCATGCTTGATGTAACTTCAGTTCTTCTTGTTCTTGGGAATAACGACACAGCTTTGAGAAACACTCTAAAAATGTCTGTGTTTACTGTTTAATGATAATTAACAACTCATAATAAGGTAGCTTATTTTTACAATCTTTGCAAAAAGATTTTTAAAAAAGCAATTAATCGTTCCGAAGTGGTAAGCATCTCAGAAGTATAAGATCATAGTTTTATTGACAGAGAGGCTGGAAAATATGGAGAAATAACTAAATGTTCTCTTCTTTAGGCAGTAAATATCAAATCTAAGCAAGTCAAAATAAATTTCTGTGTAGGTTTTTTTTTTAAGTCTCAATTTTAGTCTGATTTTTTAAATAGTTTCAATTTATTTTTAAATAAGGACAACTGTTTAACGTGTGAGTTTGCTAACAATGCAATGGTTTCCTCTCCAAACACTGAAAAGAAATAACCTTAATATTGATAACGGACTTACTGCCTAGAGCTATGTTTCACTCAGTGTAGACTAAGTCAGTGTGAAACAGAAGAAACCAAATTTAAGTGCTTTTTAACACACTTCCAAATCCCAACAAATGGATTGCCAGCTGCCTTAAACCATTCAGGGTGGCATAACAAAATATCGTAAACTGAGAATAGCTTATAAACAACAGAAATTTATTTGTCATAGTTCTTGAGGCTGGAACGTCCAAGATCAAGGTACCAGCAGATTTGATGTCTAGTAAAGGCCTGCTTCCTGCTTCATGGATGGCACCTTCTAGATGCTTCCTCACATGGTAAAATAAGCAAGCTAGTTCTCTGGTATCTCTTTTATAAGGGCACTAATTCCTTATAGAATGTAAAAGTGAACAAATCATCTCTGATCTCTGAATGATCTACCTCCTAATACCGGTACACTGATGATTAGATTTTGACATATGAATTTTGAGGGGACACAAACATTCAGATCATAGCACTAACTTAAAGTTCTTAATGTTTGAAGATGAACTTAAAACACATTTCGAGTTTTTAATTTAAATCACAAATCTAGAATGAAACAGATTTTAAGTTTCTCTAAGTTCTCAGCCCTAACATGAATTTAATTATTAGTTATAAATAAGTGATGATTAATAATAATTTCCTGATATATCTGAATATTTTTCTATGCCTTTAATAATTTTGCAAATGAATATATGTACCATTATCTAAACATATCTAACATTGTTTCTTGTCCACCTGTCTTAAACACTGACTTCATTTCCAGATTTTATTATTCTTACTTTCCTCTCAAAATACCATATCATCACTCTATTTTATGATATTTAAATTAGTCAGACTGTTACGATGTCTTTAGGTTGGGAAGAATATCCCAGTAACAATGTGACTGGGATTATCGGGTTCTATCAGCATTTCACCTGCTCCATGCCAAACACATATGTTAACAGAGGTCCATTTGAATCCCATGTAACACCTTGGCCTGTTTGGTCTTCAATTTGTAGCAAGCATATGGTGAGTGGCTTTGGAGAAAAGTCTTCAAGCTGGCAGGCTGCTGTTGATGTCTCTGGGCTCACATGCTCCATTTAAGTTGTACGGTTCCAAATTGGAGCCTGAGCCTTGTCTGCTTGTGCTGAAATGTGAGAAGGTCCAGATTTTTTACAGCTTCTAAGCCTCCCAGACAAGTATAATTATCAGCACTCCAAAGAGCTAGGAATATAAGCCAAATGCAAACAAATTAGGGACTGAGAGCAGAAAAGCTACAGCTGTTGGGTCAAGCTGGGTGCAAAATGGTTCAGGATTTTTAGAAACTGGAGAATAATGTCACCACAGTGAACTTTTCATGATAAAACGAACTTGCTTTTTAGTACTTTTTCTTTCCAGTACTAGAGAAAAATCAGCTCAAGATTAGAATAGTTTTGAAATAAGTACAGGGTGGGCAGAAATGGCAACACTTCTGATGAACTAAATTATATGATAATTTGGTAATTGTAAATTGTCTTGGGGAGAGAGAGGAATAACTGATAATAATAACTAGTAATTATTTAAAAATGTGTGTTCTAACTCCAGAACTAGAAAGCCTACTTACTCAGAATTAGAAAGTCTACAATAGTATTTATTGCTTCTACTCTGAATAAATATTTTCTTTCATGCTCCTTTTTTTAAGTTTTCCTATAAATCTTTCACAGCTAGTCTTGTTCTTTCCTTGAAACATCGCTTATATGCAGTGACATGCAAAAGAAGGACTTCAGTCAAACTGCCATTTGCAACATCCTTTATTCTTTGCTTTGGAGACATATTTTGTTCCCATGATGTCTTTGGCATTTTAATTTCTATAGTGATGGGTCTGTTGGAGTCCTGTAGAGCTAGTCAGGCAATGAATAAAGCAGAGGGCAAATACTCCAGGGAGTGGGGAGGATTATGGTTAACTAAAAACCATATGCCCACGTAGAGGAAGCTTCCAGTAGTCATCTGCAGTTGAGGTTTTTTTTTTTTTTTTTTTTTTTTTTTTGCTATAGTTAGGTGAATATGTAAGCCTGGGGACTCAGAAATCTGGATTATTATGAGACATTGTATGATTTTTAAATGTTTACCAACAAATTTTTTTATTTTTTATTTTTTAAAGAATCCTGTTATTCTTAAAAGTGTTGCCAATACAAATCTTCAAACAAAAGCCCTCTTAAGGCCACACTTAGCCTAGTGGCCATCCATTTATGGCTTTGTTCTAAGATAAATGACGCTTACCAGAATTTACTCTAAAAAATTTTTTTTAATGTACGCTTTTCCTAAGGAGATGGGCATTTATTTTTCCACCTGTAATCTCAGCTTCTCCTTTGTACATTCTTTCTGGGAATTATCTTCAATATCTCCTTCTCTCTGACCCTTTCAACTGGGATTCAATTAGTAGCTTAATCCCATTATCCTTCTAAATATCTCTTCCATCTCATGTCCTCTTCACACCCCGTGCCGTTGTTCTCAGCCAAGTTTTATTGGAATCTTACCTATTGATCTTTTTTTCTTATAATAGGTTACCCTCTTCTATTTCCTGTCTTAGGCAGAATGAATTATTATGTCTTTATTTTCTCAGCACCTTCTCGTCAGACTTTAAGTATGTCTATTTACCTTGCATTCTATATTACTGTTTTCATAGCAGTAGGTCTGAATCTCATTCTACAAACTCAGTACAAGAAACCTATGTCAGTCTATTTCCTACATATTCAACTTGAGCCCTCCCTCTCGGGAATACATATCTGAATCCCTCTGGTGAAGAATTCAGCCTCTATTATCCTTTAAGCCTTTTTCGTCGCAGAATTGTTGACAAGTTTCTGGAGGACTGTAACGTGGTGCTAAGGTGTGATAAGACCCATTAGTCAGCTGTCATTTTAGTTTCTTGCTAAGTCCTTTCTCGGTATCCACATGGTCTTTTGGTGTGATCACTCAGCTGCTTCTGTGCTAGGATTATACACAGGGTAGGAGTCCCTCTGGGTTTTCCAGAATTGGTCCACTTCTCTAGACCAGTGTTTCTCAACCTTTCGGACTTCTGTACAGCTACGCTGTCTATCTGTTAATATATTAGCAGATATATTACAGCTGTTGTAATGTGTTACAGTTCAGATAGAACCCATGGACCCAGAAAGTGTGTGGTAGTGCAGTTTATTAAGCAGAGCAAAAGAACAGCTTCCAAGCCATGGAAGGGAACCTGGAGCGGGAGCGGATGGTTCTGCAGGTTTCACTGGACAGAGCTTTAACCCCTGAGTTACTTCCTCCCCATTCTTGTTCTTGTCCAATTAGAGGGTTTTTTTGTTTTGTTTTGTTTTTGTTTTTGTTTTTGTTTTTGTTTTCAGACTTTCTCTGGATCAATTGATCTCTTAATCCTTTACTGAATTGATTACTGTTTTAAAACCCTGAGTCAATAAGCCTCCGCTACCAAGGGCTAGAGGTCAGAAAAATCACTTCCCCTGAACAAAGCCCCTAGGAGCCAGAGGCGGGAAAACTGGAAACCAAGCCTCTAGCCCATCTGAGGCGGGAAAAGTCCTTCACCAGAAACAAAGCCCCTAGCCCACCTGGAAGTTCCTCTAACACAGTCCCTAACTATTATGGCCCTTCAAGAAATTATGGACTATTGTAATACCTAAGGATTTTTCAACACACATAAGTGGTGAAAAATAATCCTTACCAGGGTTTACTCTAAAAAAAAAAAAAAAAAAAAAAAAAAAAAACCACTTAAAAATCTGGGCTTTTCCTAAGGAGATGGGAATTTTTTTTCTCCTGTGATTTCAGCTTCTCTTTTGTACATTCTTTCTAGGAATTGCCTTCAGTAGCTCCTCTCTCTGATCCTTTCAACTGGGATTCAGTTAGTAGCTGAACCTCATCAGTTATCCCTCTAAATATCTCTTCACTTCCCCTGCCATTGTTTTCAGTCAAGGTCTCATCGTTTTTTTTTATTTGAATCACCAATTTCAGTTCGCTAGAGTGATATCGACCCTGTTGAAAATGCATGCCCAGACACAGAAGTCAACCATCTTTCTGGGGTCTTGCTACATACTTGAGTTGCTGCCAGGGAAGAAGGCCCAGACTGCTCAGGTTCTGGGACAAGACATTTTGTTCCAGCCCATCCCTAGCCTAGGAGACCTGTTTCTGGTTGTTGTAAGCACCTTTCTTGCATCTTCCAGCCATTTTGCTTTTTCCAAATCATCTTATTTTTGACAACATGCTTTCAAAAAACATGATAATTAAATACCAAAGTATTTGCACAAAATTTCTGTTTATCTTTTTTTTAAAGCAAGAGAAGATCAAACGGTAAAAGTGTTGTGGCTTTTTCATTCCTGTAGTTTGGCAAGCAGCGGCAACTTCTCTCCCACTGTTCGGCCAGCAGGAGAGGCAGTTGCACTCAGTGGCTTCTTCGCTCCCATTCTTTGGCGAGTGGGAGGAAATGTTACAGCTCTTTTACTCCTATCACCCACAGCTTGGTGAGCAGGAGCATTGTAGCTCTTTTGCTTCCACAGTTCAGGAAGTTCCGGATTCTTGTCCCATGATGAAGAGGAATGAGGTACGTAGAGACCGGAGAGTGAATAAGGCAGAGTGGAATTTTATTCAGCAGCAAGAGGGGACCTGAAAGCCAGTAGCCATCTGTGAGGCTGAGTATAGGGTTTTTATGGGCATAGAATGGAGAAATGCATGCTGATTGAGCCATGCGTAATCTTGGAAAAACCACTATTCAATTGGTTAAAGGCATCATTTGAAGGAAGCAATCGAGAAAGAGTGGGCGAGACAAGGATGGAAGTTCTCACTCTGGCCATGGACTGGAACTGGAACTGGGAGCTCGGTTTTCAGGCTCTAGACTATCATTGGCCTAAAGCAGGGTTTCAGTGGGGACAAATCCCTGTCTGCCTAGGAATTTCTCTGTCTCCTGTCACTATCAAAAGACCAGGAAGATGAGAACAATTTTTTCCTTTTATTATCCTGTGTAGTAAAGAAAAAGAATCAAGTGTATCTATACATTAAAATTGTTTGAAAACTGTACATATAGACTGTCAGCCAATTACACATCTCTGTCCCTTTACTAGACTATGAGCCTTGATAGGGTAGAAACCATGGTTTTCACATATTAGTAATTCTAATGCTCTATAAAATTACTGTGCATAATGTTCTTCAATAAATAAATGATCTAGGCCAAGGATTGCCCTATTAGTCTACTCTGGCTGTGTGACAAAATAGTACAGACTGAGTGGCTTAAACAACAGAAGTATAATTTGTCAGTTCCAGATGCTGAAAGTTCAAAATCAAGTTGCCTACAGAATTGTTTTTTGACAAGCCCTTTCCTTTGGGTTATAAATAGCTGTTTTCTGTCTGTGTCCTCACGTGATCTTTCCTCTGTATGTACGCAAAGAGAAAAGAGAACGAGAGCAAGGAGGGTAGAGAGAGAGCACTAGCTCCCTTGTGTCTCTCCCTCTTCTTCAAGGACACCAATAGTAATGAATTAGGGACCCACTGTTTTGACCCTCTATTACCTTAATTATCTCCTTATATGTCGTATATCCAAATACAGTTATAATAGGGCTTCAGCATATAAATTGGGGCAGGCAGGAGGTGGGTAGAAACATCACAATGCAATGAGCAACGTTTAAAATTAAATGTTTAATTTAAATTCAATAGGCAACTTTTTAAATTAAAAAAGTTGAATAACTTTTTAAATAAAGAGAGAGGTAGAAAATACTGTATGTTCTCCAAACTATATGGTCTCTGTTACAACTACTTAACTCTGCCACTGTAGCGTAAGTAAGTGTTCTGTATTCCAATAAAACTTTATTCAAAAAATGAGGCAGTGAATTGGATTTCCCCTACAGACTATGGTTTGCTGACCCTGATATAAAATTCTAAAACTTTCTTACCACCTACACATGTACCCATTTTTATAAGTATTTTACAAAATCTCCTCTTGCAATATTTAATGATTTCTATTATCTCTACAATATGGCATAAACTCCTAGTCACAGAAGGCTTTTTTATATTGAGTCAGAAAACTTCTTTCCTACTCAGCAAGCAATGTCCATTTCTCCAAAAAATAATAATAATAAAAAAAACCCAAAAACCCAGCATCTTCATAATCCATGCCTTTGCTCAAGTATTTATTTTCTGTCTGGAATTTCTCTCTTATTCCCATCACCATTCCCATCTATCTACCTGGAAAGCAACCATCTAGACTGTAGACTCTGCCATCATGTTTTTGAAACAGGGTCTCTCTCTGTCATCCAGGCTGCAGTGCAATGACACTATCTTAGCTCAATACCACCTCCTCCTCCCAGGCTCAAATGATTTTCTGACCTTACCCTCCCAAGTAGCTGGAATCACAGGCACACACCACCATGCCAGGCTAATTAAAAAATATGTATATTTTTTGTAGAGATGGTATTTTGCCATGTTGCCCAGGCTAGCCTAAAACTCAAGAACTCATGTCATCAGGTGATCTGCCACATCGGCTTCCCAAAGTGCCTGTATTACAGGCATAAGCCCCCACACCTGGCCAAGTCTGCCATCTTTGAAGCAGCTCAAACTCCAAAATTGTTGTTGTTGTTCCTCTTCCTCCTTCTCTTCTCCATTTCCTTCTCCTTCTTCTCCTTCTCCTTCTTCTCCTTCTCTTTCTTTTTTTCCTGATAACACAGAACCTTCATTTGATCATAATCTAGTCACCTTACCTTACGCTTTGTGAAACTCTGGCATTTCTATATTGCCAGTTAGAACTCAGCATTTTGAGAACATCCTAGGTATACTATCTATATATTTTGCAGCTGGAGTGTTTTCTCTGATTAGAATTCTATGCTCTAGAACAGTGGTTTTCAACCAGGGTTTCTTTAGCCCCTGCCCCCACAGGAAATTAAGCAATGTCCTAAAATCTTTTTGGTTGTCATAACAGGATGGAGAATGGGTGTGTTACTACTGACATCAAGTAGACAGTGTTCAGGGATGCTGATAAACATTTTACAATGCACTGGACCACCTTCCACGACAAAGAATCATCCATCCAAAACATTAGTAGAGTAACGAAGTTGAGAAGCCATGATTTAGACTGCTCAAAGATGTTCCTTTCCATAAAATTAGCTTGTACTATCACCACTCGCTTTGATGATTTCCCATTGTATTAACATGGGTTTACATGGTTTCCATAATACGTAACTCTTTATCTCCCTATTTATTTTTATACTAACCAGTTCTGATGACACATTTATCTTAAAAACATCAGAGTAATAAGAGCTTTTAATGGAGATCATCAAATAGTTGTAGGGGAGACAAAAATATTTGACAAGAAGCACATTGACAAAGAGACAGAGAGATATTTAGAATATGTTCTACTTACAGCTAGTAAATTCATTCAAGTTTCTGTCATCATGCTGGGACACAGTAGGTCTGCACAGACTTGGAATTTTGGGATGAACTTACCAATTTAGAATTATTTAAGGATAAATTATGTTATGGTTCAAATGTCACCTTCAAAATTCATGTTGTGACCCAATTCCCATTGTAAAGATGGAAAGAGGGTGGGAATCCTGACTGGTATTTAAAAGGTGGCACCATTTCGAGATGATTAGGATTAAAAGCAGTCATGAGGGTGAGAGGAAATAGTGGCTTTCTAAGAGGAAAAAGAGAATCCTGACTAGCAGGCTTGGCCCTCTTGACCTGTGATGTGTTCCACCGTGTTATGACACAGTGTAAGGCCCCCACCAGAAGCCAACGAGATGCAGCCACCTCATCTGGCACGGCCCAGACTCCAGCAGCAAGAGCCAAATAAATACCCTTCTTTATGAACTGCCCAGTTTTGGCCAGGTGCGGTGGCTCATGCCTATAATCCCAGGCCTTTGGGAGGCGGAGACGGGTGGATCACCTCAGGTCAGGAGGTTGAGACCAGCCAGGGCAACATGGTGAAACCTCATCTCTACAAAAAATGCAAAAAAAATTAGCCAGACATGGTGGTGCATGCCTGTCATCCAAGCTACTCAGGAGGCTGAGGCAGAAGAATTGCTTGAACCTGGAAGGCGGAGGCTGCCTTGAGCCAAGATTGCATCACTGCCCTCCAGTCTGGGCAACAGAGCGAGCTTCCAGCTCAAAGAATAAAAATAAAATAAATAAATAAACAAACTGCCAGTCTCAGATATTCTGTTATAGTAATGGAAAATGAACTAAGACAAAGTAAGAGTTAATACTTCCCTTCTATGTCTTAGAGTTTCAGAATAGTAGAATAAAATTAAAAAAATTATTTGTTTAACATAAAAAATAATTTTTAGAAATAGAATAATATGAGTAACCAATGTAAAAAATTAAAATAGGAATCAACCAACACTTTTTTTGAAAGAAAGAAAAAATTGGTAAACTGGGACAGGAAAAAAGGAAGGAAGGAAGGAAAGAAGAAAAAAGTGGAGTAAGGAAGGAAGGAAGAAAACCATTGGTGAATTGCAGCAGAACGCATGAGGTCTGGAGCCAGGCAGAGGCAAGACTAGGTTTAACTTCTGAATTTAATGAGTGGTATCACCTTGGACTTTACATCCTTCTTATTTTCTTCTCATTCTTTATTTCTAAAATGGAGATATTATTGTTATGGAAATTAGATAAATACATACAGAAAACCATCCATCACTGTGTGTGGAACATAGAATATGTTAAATATACGTGTAAAAAACAGTGTTTGACAATCTTTACAGCATAGCTTCCTTGAAATAATAGAATGCTCCTAAGATAAGATTTTTTAGAACCTAGACAGACCAGAAATATATTTTCGTGAATATATTTGTGCTGGTAGCAGTGAAGTTAATAAAAGTCTCCGTTTTCTCCTTTCCCTAAAATAAATCAAGGATTTTAAGTGAACCCCTGCTCAATTTCTTCCACTGACATTTCCACTTCTTAAAAGAAAATACATTAAAGACAGATGCTGTTACTTTCTGTTACCCCATTAGTCCATGCCAATATCACCTGTCACCTAGACAACCCAGGCTCCTGAGGCAGGCTTTTTATTACTTCTCTGCTTCTCCTTACTCTTTTTCAGCTTAAAAAAAAATCCTGTTTTAAAAGGCATAAATCCATTAATTTGCCCTCTGTTTAAGAGTCTCCACTAGCTTTTGTACTTCAAATAAAATAAAAATTCTTCTCATGGTTCCCAAGGACTTGCTTGGTTTCAATCCTGACTTCCTATTCACCATCCACTCATGTCCCCACCTCTGCTGCTTTCCCAGCTCCAGTGACACCAGCTTCTTGAAGTTCTTCTTGATGTTTTTCAAGTGTCTCAAGACATTTTCTCCCTCACAGCCTTTGCAGAGAGTCTTTTCTCAGCTCTTCATAACACTGATCTCTTATCCTTCATGATTCAACTTACAAGTCACTTAGTTGAAGGCTTTTACACTGCTCTTCTAAAGTAGATCCTATAATGCTGATCTCAAAATCTGCATTACTTCATCCCCCTTTTTACTTAGCATAGAATTAACTGGTATGTATGTTAAATTGCTTACGTATGTATCTTTCGTATTCCCCATTCAGCTATAAACTCCATGAAGGCAGAGAACATGTATGTGTAGTTTACAACCACACACCTACAATGTATCACAATGTCTGAGAAAAAATACTGATTGCATCAATATTGATTGGTTGAATGCATACATGAGTAAATGAGCAAGGAAAAATAGTTCAGGATGTAATATCTTCAAAATTTATCAAATGTTTCTTGGACTTGGAGTAGGTAGAAATGGAGAATTGTAAAACAGATGTTTTACAATGTCTCAGTTTCAATTCAAGTGTTGGTTTTGAAATTCTTAATAAAAATGTATGAGTAGCAGCATAAAAAGAAGATTCAGTATTTCTTTCCTCGAGGGCTTCTTTGTATTTATAGATAACTGTATGCCTCGTAACCAGTAAATTCTGGCTGAGTTATAGGTTGTTTTAAAGAAAGTATTCTAGAAATACAAGATGGTTTTTGTTTACCTCTTATTCTTAGCTCTCTAGCTTGTGTGTATATAAAATATTTGTATATTGTTCCATATAATTCAGGTGAGATAGTCATTAATTTTCTTAATCTGAAATTGGAATTGTGTCACAGTAACATTTTGATATCAAAATAATTCAAAAAATCCTAACTTTATATAGCTTAAAAGTATTTTGTCATTGTTGTTGCATCTATTATTTAAAACAAAACTCTGTGGAACAAATATTATTAACATACATAAAAAATGACACTCAAAAATGTTTAAAAATCTTGTTAAATCACACAACTATTAAGAGACGGGTACAGAAATGAAACTCCAATCAAACTCTAAATGTCATGTTTATTCTTCCACATGATAGCTGTCTTTCCCTATAAATGCATATCTTTCATTATAAATGCATATCACTTATGCATGAGTAAAGAGAATTTTACCCTGACTTTGAAATTAGTAATTTGATTATCCTATGCTGTTACATTTTGTAAACTAGTCAAATGTCTTGACAGATATTTTATAGAACTATCAATGGGATGAATGCCACCATGTACATATTTTAGAAAACAGTCCTGTGGCCTCTCAGCTACTTTGGATCATATGGAAGATAGCAAAAAAAAAAAAAAAAAATTAGACATAGTTGCTGCATTTGCTGAGATTAAGTTGTATTAATTTGATTCTCCAAGTGTTTGTTGTTTCATGCATCTGAAGAAAACACTGTGCCCAGCCAGGAGAAACACAGAGCATGCCAGTGTGCTTGCACTTGAACTGGTGAAACAAATTTTAAGTACTTGAGATTTCCAAATAAGAGCACAGAGCAGTATGTGAATGCTTGAAAAAGAATACTGTAAACTACTGGAAATGGGGTATTGCTGTGGAAATTCAGGAGAGGAGTAGATTAATATGAATGACAGTGGATGAGTGGAATTTGATTTATACTCTAAAAGACAGAAGGTTGAAGTCTAGGTAGATAAGGGAATCAGCTGGCAATCTATGGTAGAAACATCTCATGAATATTTCTTGTTAGGGACTTCAGAGAATTTATTTTAGAATATCTCCTACATACGAAAGAATCATAATCAAATCAATTACAAAGCACTATGAGATAATATATACTATTAATTGCATCGATGATTCAGCATATAAAGTTGTAAAACCTGGGTTCCTTTAGAATTAGGCACTAATGTTAAATATTGTAGCATTCATGTATCTTTAATGGGAATGCCTTCCTACACAGCATTCCATCTCGTTAGGTCAACTTTTGGTCCAGTGAGTCACAGAAACTCCAAGAGGATTAAATGAGCAAGAGTTGAATGTCTGAATTTCCAAAATTATGAGGCTAGAAAAAGAGGCATAAGTGCTCAAAAGAAAAATGTACTTACTAATTAGTTACCCATTTATAAAATTAGCCCCCAAATGGTCTTAATATATTTGTAGAGCTGTACCTTGATAATTGCAAACTATTTTACGTTGCTGAAAATGCAGTGGAAAATCATGCAAATAGGTTGCTAAGTGAAATATGCCAATTTGGAAAGAAATATAAAATTTCATGCAATCAATAAAAAATGTTGGATGATATTTCAGATTGTACATGGACTTTTGGTATACACATGTAAAGACATCCGTAATTCTCTGTGTTTATATATAAAAAAGGCTATACATATACAAACTATAATTTATACATAATAAGTTGATTTAGGCATATTTAATTTTAACATTCACAGTTTTAAAAATGATTTAACAGTTTATTAAATTTTATAATATGTAAGGAGGATATCCTACCATAGAAGCATATGTTGTTTTATTGAGTAAATAAAATCAAAAGTTGTTTTATTAATTACAGAAATAGTGTAGGTAACCAATCTAAGAATTGGAAGAATTTAAATAGCTCACACTGTGTACCTAATTTAACCTGTTTTCCAATATTTACATAATAATTATTTATTCGATAATTGCCTTTGGGAGGAAATAAAACATAAGGATGCAAGAGGCTCCTCTATACATTTATCAAAAATAATTTGCTAACTTTATCTGTCCTATTTTGTGACAGGGTTAAATCGTACCCTAATGGTCTTTAAAAATACATTTGATTGTCAACTAATACTAAAAAAATTATAGAGTGTGTCCTTCTGCATGCGTCTGTGTATACATGTACCTGTACATGTGTGTAAACTTATTTTTATCTCCGGTGAAATCTGAGTTATCATTAAAGCTTCCAGAGTAGGGATTATATGGGATTGGTGTTCAATAGAATATGCCAAATTAAACTGTTGCTTATTTTAGTAATAAACTCTTTTATTTTAATACACTGTTGTATTAAAGGTGGGCTAAACCTTTAATACACCTTTGTATTAAGTTAAGAGCACTTAAGAGCATTCGTGTATAAGTGCTCTTTGGGGAGCACTCCTTAAGCCATTAGCAACCTCAATATAAGCTAGATGTCTTTGTGTATTAAAACAAATATATGGAGCAAATACTCCTGTAATACTATTTTAGATGCTCTGTGCTTACAAAAATTAATTCCTTTAATTTTTATAATGAGGCATACGATAGCTTTTATTCTCATCTTTATTATACAGACCATGAAACCGAAGCACAGAGAGATAAATCCATTTATATGAGGTCATCGATGTAGTAAGGGGCAAGTTCAAACCCAGGGGTCTGGCTCCAGCGCCGGTTCCCCAAATCATCAACCAGTTATTTGATCCAGTAGTTTACTCTGAAAAGTAGTCAACTAAATTAAATTCCAATTTCTTGTTATTATACATTAAAGTTAGGACCAAATGCTGCTCAGAAATTGTTTTAATCTCAAAAGTAGTTGGCAAGTTTTCAGAGTTCATTTTCAAGGTCTAGTAAGTTTCTTTATAATGAGTTCTTTAACATGTCTCACTTTACTTGGGTGATAGCTTCAGGGAAATATTATGACCTGTTTCTAAGACTGATCTTTCTATTTAGCTTCACAAATTGCTTGATATCATCAAGGACATAAATACAGTCGTTAGGTTTTTTGGAAGATGATATCTTGAATAAATTTACAAAAGCCTTATAGAAAATAATGAGCAACAGAACTGACTTTTCTTTGGTATTTGTAGACAAGTGCTGAAGGCAATGCCATCTACAAACTCAGAGGTAAATAACCTCAAAGAGTCTTTCAGCACACTTCAGAAGTATAGTAAGGAATAGCAGCAATCTGTGAAATTCTCAGTGATGAGGTTACCGTAAGTGTAATCAGAGGTTCAGCAACAACCCTCTATTTTCTGTTCATGTTCTTTGCTATCCAGGGGCTCTTCTAAACTGTCTTTACATTCCTCAAGGCATTAGCAACCTCAATATCAGCAGGTGACATGCCCTATTTCTCCCTAGATAAATTTTGACATTGAGGATGACCTTCTCTTTCCTGCTTCTGCCCCTGGACTTGGTATACAACCAACTCTACTCATCAGGGAGATGTAACTGTGGCTGAAACTTTACGTGCTAAAAATTCTATCCCTACTTAGCTCATATGTCTTGTCCACGAAATTTTTACCTTTCTCTTTTTCTTTGTCACTTTCCTTTGGTATATAAACATATTTCTTTACCTCAAAACTCAAACCCCTGACTTGATCCTGTAGTCTCCTCTAGCTATCTTTCTCTTCTCTTTCCGCTTAAGCTTCTGGAAAGGTTGTCATAATTTTCCGTCATTTTTCTCTCTTTCCATTGAATTTTGATTCCCCTGTGTTGTGTATTTTCTCCTTGAAATCTTCAGTGGCACAACTGAATGTTCAGAGCTATTTCACTTTCAAAGATTCTCACACGTGAGTATTCCTTTTCCTGAAGAGAATCCCCTTTCCATCACTTTAATTTTGTTCTTCCATTGAAACTTCCCTTTCAACACAGGATGAGATTAAGGTTTATTTCTTATGGCTTCTGAGACATCTCTCCCTACGAGAGCAGAAAGGCATATCCATGTCTATATGTCCAAACAAAACATACAATACAGATCTGCTCTTAAACTTGCATCTTTATTTCCTATCTTAGCTAATGCTATAGCAATCCCTCCTTCCAAACTAGGGAACTTGGATCCATTTTCAATTCTTTCTTACCCCTAATTATTAAATCCAATAATACACAAAAAATTGATGTTCCGGATCATTTTCATGCTCCTTCTTTTGCATCATATCTCTCCTGGACTAACATAACCGTTTCTTGCAGTGTGTTGAATAGTGTCCCCTAAAAATTCATGTCTGCCTGGAACAGTGACCTTACTTATAAATAAGGTCACCTGTCTCACTGGAATGTGACCTTATTTGGAAATAGGTTCTGCAGATGAAATTAATTAGGGATCTCAAAATGAAGTCACTCTGGATATCGGGTGTACACTAAGTTCAAAGACTGATGCCCTTATAAAAAGAGAGGGTACACACGCAAGCAAACAGAGAGAAGAAGGTCATATGAAGACATGCAGAAATTGGAGTTATGCTGCCGCAAGTCAAGCAGTGCTTGGAGGTACCAGGGGATGGAAGAGTCAAGGCAGGATTTCCCTGGAATATTCAGAAGGAGCATGGTTCTCCTGAAACCTTGGTTCTAGCCTTCACAAATGACAGAGAATACATTTCTGTTCTTTTAAGCCACTCAGTTTGTGGTACTTGTCTTACAGAAACCCTGGGACACTAATTAATTTCCTGTGTTATTCAGATCTTTTAACACTATGATTCTAGGGAATGCTTTGATAATCAGCTAAAAGTTACGGGATGTCTCCCAGGAAAGATGCACAAACATACATATTCAAAATGTCCTTTTAAATTTTTTGAGTTTCCAGAAATTCCAAGGCCTCTCTGCAGATCCTTCTAGCATCTACACAGCTGATTGTGAACTCTGTTCCTATACAAAGTATTCACAGTTAATTAACTACAATACAATAGCGATTATGCCTTTCCAAATTAAAAATATTAACATCCTTTCTGAACGACAAGGCCCTCTACAGGATGACTGCCTTTGTAAGTACTGCCGCTCTCCTGCTGAATTATCCCTTGTTCTTATCATACCAAACAAGTATGTCTCCAGAACACACTGTGCTTCTGTGCCTTTGCACATGATATATGCTGCCTGGAACTCCCTGACTTCCATCGGCACATACCTTCTAATGAATTCCCTGGGATTCTGTTTTATGTCACTCATCTATGAATCAAATGATCTCACTGACAAAGTATTATGTTGCTTTTACAACATGATTCAAGTCCTTAACTGTGAGGTATTCCTGAAATACAAGGTGCTTTACTTTGAGTGTAAAAAGGTTTTGTTTTGTTTTGTTTTGTTTTGTTTTGAGACAGAGTCTCGCTCTATGGCCAGGCTGGAGTGCAGTGGCGTGATCCCAGCTCACTGCAACTTCCATTTTCCAGTTTCAAGCAATTCTCCTGCCTCAACCTCCTGAGTAGCTGGGACAATAGTCCCGCACCACCATGCCTGGCTAATTTTTTGTGCTTTTAGTAGAGACGGGGTTTCACCATGTTGGCCATGATGGTCTTGATCTCTTGACCTGGTGATCCACCCGCCTCAGCCTCCCAGCGTGGTGGGATTACAGGCATGAGCCAATGCACCCAGCCAAAAAGTTTTTAATTATAATATAATATTGTAATATGTTGCTTAAATTTCTATGTGTATCCATCATATTTCTAATTTCTTACAGAAAAGAATGATTGAAATTTTATAATATATAATATATAATACTAATATACTATAATATTAAGACTATAGGCTTTTATTTCAAGTGGCAAAAATTAAAATATTAGAATCATGATCTGTGGGCATTCTGACCTTGACTAAATGCACAAATTTTATGTATCTAAGTTTTCTTCACTATAAACTGGTAAAAGAAAAATGTGCTGAACTCAAAGAATTGTGAGGATTAGAGAAAAGTCTAAAACTTTAGTACAGCATCAGGTATGTAGTAAGAATTAACTTTACAGTAGTTACATTTAGCAAATCTTATTAGTTGATACATTTATAAGACTATGTAGATATGTCTTAGTTTATGACTGATACCTCAAACCCCTTATGTTTCTGATAATTTATCCACTGAAAAAGCTGAGCTTTGTTGATTGCATACTCATGGTACAGTTCAATATGGTAATTTTTCTCTTTACTTTCTGCCAAATGGCTGCTGGATTTGGAGATTTTCATCCCTTTGGCATGATAATAGATGGTATTTGGAAAGATCTATTTAAAAAAACATATGCTCTCTGGTTGTCTATCTTATTGTTATTTTAGTAACCATTAATGTTACTGCTTATATCTATTAATTCATTGGCAGTTGAAATATGAAAATATTCTCATGTTATCATTTCTCTTGTTTATGTATTATCTGAGATGTTATTATACAGAGACACATTCCAGCTTCAATTATCTGGTAATCCAGTGATTGAAATGGGAAGGCAGTGTGAATTTTTTTTTTTTTTTTCAATGTGTCTGAAGGGGACTGGGTTGTTTTAAAATAAAATTATGAACACATGGTTTTACACATCATTGATGGGTTTAAGTCCTTTGCAATTGTTATCAACATTTAAGCTCAAATTATTCCATCCTCAGCCAGTGGAAACCTCTTGAAGTTAGCCCCTGAGTTCCTTTGGCATAACCCTATTCAGTCTTTGACAGTTTCTTTGTTATCTGGTATAAGATGTGTCTCATATTGAACACGTCCTGCTTCAGACGTGGAATTAGGCATTTTTTTTTTCAGGAAACACTGTTTTATTTTAGTGAGAATGTTATGTAAGACCTTCGAACTGGATACTAGAGACATTTATTATTACTGATTTCATCCTAGTTTCTAGGCCCTTTCAGTGGACGAAGCAAGGAAACAAATGAGCATATATGCAAGGATAACATCCTTCATGAGATCATATTGATTCCAATTCAAAACTGGAACTAGAGAGGCTTTATTTTACCTCTTCTCAGTGACATCTGAGTGTCCTTCCTTTCATAGCAAGAATCCTGGTTCTCAAGGACACACATAATTGCTTGCTTGTTTTAAGCCTATATTACACATGGAAGTAGCAAAATGATAATATTAATGCCATTACTAATATAATTATAAAACATGAATAACTTTTGCATTTATTTTCCCTATTCTTCTCTCATTTAAAAACGATTATCCATTTAAAAACAGTATCTATAAGAGTGCATGACCAGGGCCTACTATGCTCACTCCCTCTTAACCCGCATTTAGTTTTCATTCTGGATCTTTGTACTAGTTTATGTATTGATCTCTCTCTAGTTGCTCTGGTTATGTAAAGTATATGTTCTAGTCAATCACTTAAGAAGTTCTCAAGGAACAACATTCTCTAATTCTTTCACGTTGTTAATAACAACAACAGTTTTTTCTGTATTCTTAATACCTGAAAGTCAGTTTTTCTGAATATAAAATCCTTTGCTCACACTTTCTTTCCTTGGTTTTCTTTAATAAATTTCTCCTTTCATTCATCATAAAGCGTCTTTAAAACGTCCAATGATAGGACTGGGTGCAGTGGCTCACCCCTGTAATCCCAGCACTTTGGGAGGCCGAGGTGGATGGATCTAAAGTCAGGAATTCAAGACCAATCTGGCCAACATGGTGAAACCCCGTCTCTACTAAAAAATACACAAATTAGCAAGGCGTGGTGGTGCATGCCTGTAATTCCAGCTACTCAGGAGGCCGACACATGAGAATCACTTAAGCCTGGGAGGCAGAGGTTGCAGTGAGCCAAGATCCCGCCACTGCACTCCAGCCTGAGTCACAAAGCAAGACTCCATCTCAAAAAAAAAAAAAAAAATGGCTAATGACAAATTGTATATTTATATTTTTAATGTCCTAAATATGTCTTTCTTTTTTAGAAAGACCAGTAATTTTACTAGACTATGTCTTGATGTTGGAGTCTAACGTGGTTCAACAGGTAGATTAAAATCTTTTATTTCAGGAAAAGGTTCTTGTTCTGTAATGTTTACATGGATTACTTAATTTTTGTGGTTGGCCTGTTCTCCATTTTAGTTTTCTTCTCAGGGACCCCTTATGCTGGTTAGTTTTTATTATTATTTTCTTTATAACTTTTGGTATTTTGATCCATTTTATTGAGTACATTTCAGAGTATGCTGCAATGGTCTGGAAGAATCTTAATACCTTTTTACTTTCTGTAATTCTGTATAGGGTTTGACCTCAAATTTTCTCCTGTTTATTTTTGTGTAAAATTTTCTTGGAAGTCTAGAACTAGGAACATTTTAACTTCACAGCGGTTTTATTCTCTGTCTTCCCTCCTCGCTCCCAACTCTCTCTTGCTCTCTCATGGTGACATGAAATTACATGACAGCTGGTTTTCTGTGACTTCCTGGCTCTGCTTGCCTCCAACACTTGGATAAACCATTTTGCATTATTTCTGATATGTGTGCCTTGCTCCGTTTTGATTTGGCTGGCAGCATTGTCTCTTTCTTCGAAAGGAATCCTGATAGGTCGCTCTTTAGGGTTCATAGGGGTGCAGCTTCTCCAGCCCCTTTGGTCCTTCTTACTCTCAGCCCCCCTGAACTCACCTGCTGTAAAGGGCTACCTCGTCCATCCTAGTTTCATCCCTGCACACTTTCTACTAAGTTTATGTCTTCCTCTTTTTGGGAGCCTCGGATGTTACTCTGTTGCTTCCCTTGTTTTGCTTCCCATATAGTTGCAGCTACTTTGTAGGTTTCGTTTCTTCCTGTCAAGATTCTGGTGCTCCTAGGCATATCTTGAGGCCTAATTTTGTTGTAAATGTTGCCCAGTGATTTTTATTTCACTGTTGAGTTTTCTACTATTGTATTAGTCTCCTCCTGCTGCCCTGACAATTTACAACAAATTCAGCCACTTGAAACAACACTTCATTGTCTTAGAGATCTGGAGATCAGAAGTCCAGAATCGGTCTCACTGGAATAAAACCAAAGTGTCTGCAAGGCTGTGCTGCTCGTGGGTACTACCTTTTCCAGTTGCCAGGCTGCCAGAGTTCCTTGACTCAAGGAATTTTTCTTCGTCCTTCAAAGGCAGTAGTGTCATGTCTTCATAGCTCACTTTTGACTCTGACACTCCTGTCTCTCTCTTTCCTCGTGATTATATGGAGCCCACTGGATAATCCAGGATAATCCCCCATCTCAATATCTTTAATTTAATCATATCTGCAAAATCCCCTTTTTCACTAGAGTTAACATATTCACAGGTTTTAGGGATTAGGTTATGAACATCTGTGGTGGGGAGCCCTTGTTTTGTCTACCACAGTGGACATTCAGTAAGATTTTTAAAAGTTGCCTCCACCATCTTCCAAAAATCCTTGCCTGAACTATTATATATTTTTTCACCATAACTAAATACGGATGTACACCTGAAATTCCAAAAGAAGAATTTTGAATATCACAATTCTATCACGCCTCCCTTAGATATAAATTTTTATCTGATGCAATGTATGCTCTTTTATCATCTATTACACCTAAAAATATTTTAAGCAAGTGTATGAAAAGTGAGATGCTAAATATTGTTTTTATATTTTTATGGTGTCTGTGTGTGTGTGTGTGTGTGTGTGTGTGTGTGTGTGTGTGTATGTGTGTGTTTACAAAGTTTTGGATTCTGACATGGTTAAGATACTTTACAATAAAAAGATAAATTTAAATAAAATAAGCAGAGTGATTAAAGTTTGCAAGTCACTAAGTAATGCCCATGAAAAAATCATTATTTCATCTGCATGTGGATTATAGATGAATGGCAAGAGAAAAGCCATGCCTCCTGTTTTGTCTGAATTAATGCTCTTCTGAAAAAGGATGTGGAAGTCATTCAGGCTTGCACATTCTTTAATTTCTTTTATTAAGGCCTGTACAAAGTCAATGTAGCTAGAAGGCAATACCCAGGCTTTCAGAAACTACAAAGTGTAACAGCTGGTTCCAATTACCCTCTCTGCAGTGTGACCATATGCACAAATGTTCAACTTTCTGTTTAAGTTCATGAATTTTTTTTTAAAATGAATTCCTTGTAAAAACTTGAGGCATGCTACGTTCTTTGCATATATTTATTTCTACAAACTTTTAACTTTCTAGTTATAGTCAAATGTATGGAGAAAGTAGCTCAAATAAGACAGTGTTTAAGCTGGCAGAACAGAAATATTTTTAACTTTAAATTAAACATACAAAACAATAGATTTTTTAAAAATGCACTTTCTAGAACAAAACATGTTTTAAGAAGCATGAAATTTTAAAAGAATCGTTTAACAAAGAAATTGAATAATCTTGCAGTAAGCATACAGGCAGGTAGGTAATTTTTTTATTAGCTGATTAAGACTAATGAGATTTGGCATTTCCGACTCCAGGGACCTTTATAAAAATCATAGACTGTCTCTTCAATACATCATATTCAACTAGAGATGACAAATATACATGCTGAATTGACCTTTTTAATCGCAATCTGAAGTTGAAAATTACACCTTTTTATATTCTTTATATGAAGTTCAAAGGAGGTTTGTAATACTACCCAGGGCTCAGTTAATTTGGATTCTTAACTTTCTGTACGAATCATTATGATTAAAGTCCATTTATCTTATCTGTTGTAATGAATGAAATGTAGCTAGCACTAATAAGGCGGCAGTCATTAACACTGAAACTTACCACCTAATATGAATCACAATTGTATATGCCTTATTTTTTAAGTGGGAATATAGCAACTTGTTCAGTGTAGGATGATTCATCAACTCTTTAAGTTAGTGACAAAATGATAATAAAATGCATGTTTTGATCAACTAAATGACATGGATAGGTAAGGAGAAATTATGTGCTCTTTTGAATACAGAATGGTAAAATATATTTAAGAAATGAACCATGTGAATAGGAATGGAGAGTATGTTTATAAAGGTTACAAGTTCGCTAATCTCCTTGTATTATAAATATTTACAATTTTAAACAAATGTGTTTTTCTGAAAAGAAAATATTTAAGTAGCTATTCAGGAGCATAAATTTGTAGCTACAACTATATGTTATAAAAATAGTGGTAAAATGAATCCTGCTTAAAATATCCCTAGTGTTAATTATGATTTATTAGTTTGTATAGTCTGGAAAAGGAAAAATATAATGATCAAACCTTCTTTCCAGACACATTTTATTATAGTTACTATTAATTTGGAGGCTAGGAACTGAAAATAAATTG
Source organism: Saimiri boliviensis (assembly GCF_048565385.1). Classification (NCBI taxonomy): domain Eukaryota; kingdom Metazoa; phylum Chordata; class Mammalia; order Primates; family Cebidae; genus Saimiri; species Saimiri boliviensis. Next base: position 151,500,982 of record NC_133451.1, read on the forward strand.
CTGGACGGCACATTGATTCCCATTTGTGTGGAATGGGCTTTTTCCATTTGCACAGATTCATCAGCATACCAGAACATATTAATATGCTTACTTTTTGTATGACACTTGGTTAAACTGGATGATGAATATTTATCAAAAATCCAACTATCTAAACTTTATTAGGGCTCACATCTGTAATCCCAGCACTTTGGGAGGCAGAGGTGGGTGGATTGCTTGAGGTCAGGAATTTGAGATCAGTTTGGCTAACATAGCAAAACTCCATCTCTACTAAAAATACAAAAATTAGCTTGGTGTAGTGGCTTATGCCTGTAATTTCAGCTACTCAGGAGGCTGAGGCAAGAGAATTGCTTGAGCTGAGGAGGTGGAGGCTGCAGTGAGCCCAAATGGCACTACTGCACTCTAGCCTGGGCAACTGAGCAAAATTCTGTCTCAAAAAAAATAAATAAATAAAATAAAAATAAACTTTATTGATTTTTGATCCAAGATGGCTGAATAGGAACAGCTGTGGAGTGCAGTTCCAAGCAAGAATGCAGAGGGTGAGTTATCACCGCATTTCCAAACAAATTTTCCTGCCCACAGACCAGGAGATTCCTGTAAGGAAAAGTGCCACAATTCTCCAGCATGGTTGTTTCAGCCAGTGTGGCAGGTCTCTGCACAAAAACTCACACAAATCAGGGTGCCATTTCAATTGGTGCCTGGAAAACCTGGGAGACAGAGTTGCCCATTCAGTTGAAAAATAGGGCGCTGAAACAGGGAGCCAGGTGACCTGGCTCGGCAGGTCCCACCCACACAAAGACAAGCAATCTAAAATGCTCTGGATTGAGAGTTTCACAACAAGCACAGCTGGCCCAGGATGGTCTAGCTCTGTGGGCGGAAGAGCATCCACCTTACTAAGGCAATCCACCACTACTGAGGCAGTCCGCCATTACAGAGACAGTTCGCCATTACTGAGGCAGACCCCCATTACTGAGGCAATTCTAACTATACTTCTATAAACAAAACTGCAGGGAAGTTCACACAGCAGCTGTGCATAGCCTACAGCAGCTCAGCAACACCTCTGCTGGCAGATTGTGACTAGGCTATCTCCTCACTGGGCAGGACATCTCTGAGAAAAGGCAGCAGCACATCAGGAACTTATAAATGAAACCGCTCATTCCCAGGACAGAGCACCTGGGAAAAAAGGTGGTTATAAGTTCCGCTGCAGCAGACTTAAATGTACCTGCCCAGCAGCTCTGAACAGAATAATGGAGCTCACAGCTCAGCACTTCAGCTCCTAATAGTGACAGAATGTCTCCTCAAGCAGTTCCCCAACCCCCATATATACAAAGAGACTCTTCATAAAGGAAAGCTCAGGCTAACACCTGGTGGGTATCCTTCTGGGACAAAGATAGCAGAAGAAGAAACTGGTAGCAGCCCTTACTGTTCTGCAGCTGCTGCAGGTGATCCCCAGGCAAGCAGGGACTGGAGTGGACCTCTAGCAGTCCTAAAGCAGAGGGCCTTGACTGTTAGAAGGAAAACTAAAAAAAAAAGAAACAAATAACTTCATCATCAAGAAAAAGGATGTCCACTCAGAGACCCCATTTGATAGTCACCAACTGCAAAGACCACCGGTATATAAATCAACAAAGATGGGAAGAAACCAGTGCAAAAAAATATGAAAACAACAAAACCAGAAAAATCAGAGATTGAAGATCAACTTAATAAAATAAAACAAGAAGGCAAGATTAGAGAAAAAAGAGTGAAAACAAATGAACAAAGCCTCCAAGAAATATGGGATTATGTGAAAAGACCTTATCTACATTGGATAGGTGTACCTGAATGTGACGGAGAGAATGAATCCAAGTTGGAAAACGCTCTTCAGGATATTATCCAGGACAGCTTCCCAACCCTAGCAAGGCAGACCAATATTCAAGTCCGGGAAATACAGAGAGCACTACTATTCCCCAACAAGAGCAACCCCAAGGCACATAATCGTCAGATTCACCAGGGTTGAAATGAAGGAAAAAATGTTAAGGGCAACCAGAGAGAAAAGTCGTGTTACCCACAAAGGGAAGCCCATCAGACACACAGCAGATCTCTTGGCAGAAACCCTACAAGCAAGATGAGAGCTGGGACCAACATTCAACATCCTTAAAGAAAAGAACTTTCAACCTAGAATTTCATATCCAGCCAAACTAAGCTTCATAAGCAAAGGAGAAATAAAATCCTTTATGAACAAGCAATGGCTGAGACATTTTGTCACCACCAGGCCTGCTTTACAAGAGCTCCTGAAAGCAGCACTAAACGAGGAAAGGAACAATCAGTACCAACCACTCCAAAAACATACCAAATGGCAAAGAGCACTGACACAATGAAGACAATGCATCAACTAATGGGCAAAACAACCAGCTAGCATCAAAATGGCATGATCAAATTCACATATAACAATATTAACCTTAAATGTAAATGGGCTCAATGCCTCACTCAAAAGACACAGACTGGCAAATTGGATAAAAGTCAAAACCCAGCAGTGTGCTGTATCCAGGAAACCCATCTCACTTGCAAGGATACACATAGGCTCAAAACAAAGTGATGGAGGAAGATTTACTAAGCAAGTGGAGAGCAAAAAAAAAAAAAAAAAAAAAAAAAAAAAAAAAAAAAAAAAAGTAGGAGTTGCAATCCTAGTCTCTGATAAAATAGACTTTAAACCAACAAGATCAAAAGAGACAAAGAAAGGCATTACATAATGGTAAAAGGATCAATGCAACAAGAAGAGCTCATGATCTTAAATATGTATGCACCCAATACAGGAGCACCCAGATACATAAAGCAAGTTTTTAATGACCTACAGAGAGACTTAGACTCCCACACAATAATAGAGGGAGACTTTAACACTCTACTGTCAATATTAGACAGATCAATGAGACAGAAAATTAACAAGTATATCCAGGATTTGAACTCAGATCTGGACCAAGCAAACCTAATAATCATATACAGAACTCTCCACCCCAAATCCACAGAAATTACATTCTTCTCAACACCACATCACACTTACTCTAAAATTGATCACATAATTGGATGTAAATCACTCCTCAGCAAATGCAAAAGAACAGAAATCATAACAAACAGTCTCTCAAACCACAGTGCAATCAAATTAGAACTCAGGATTAATAAACTAACTCAAAACTGCACAACTTCATGGAAAAAGAACAATGGGCTCTTGAATGTTGACTGGATAAGCAATGAAATGAAGGCAGAAATAAAGATGTTCTTCGAAACCCATGAGAATGAAGATACAATGTACCAGAATCTCTGGGATGCATTTAAAGCAGTGTATAGAGGCAAATACATAGCAATAAATGCCCATATGAGGAGCAAGGAAAGATCTAAAGTTGACACCCTTTTATCGAAATTGAAAGAGCTAGAGAAGCAAGATCAAAAAACCTGAAAAGCTAGCAGAAGACAAGAAATAACTAAGATCAGAGCAGAACTGAAGGAGATACAGACACAAAAAAACCCTTCAAAAAATTAATAAATCCAGGAGCTGGTTTTTGAAAAAGATCGACAAAATAGACTACTAGACAGATTAATAAAAAAGAAAAGAGAAGAATCAAATAGATGCAATAAAAAATGATAAATGGTATATCATCAATGATTCCACCTAAATAAAAACTACCATCAGAGATTACTACAAACAACTCTACCCACATAAACCAGTAAACCTGGAAGAAATGGATAAATTCTTGGACACTTCCACCCCCCAAACCCTAAACCAGGAAGAAGTCAAAACCCTGAATAGACCAATAACAAGGGCTGAAGTTGAGGCAGCAATTAATAGCCCACCAACCAAAAAAAAAAAAAGCCCAGGTCCAGAGGGGTTCACAGCTGAATTCTACCAGACATGAAAAGAGGAGGTGATACCACTCCTTCTGAAACTATTCCAAAGAATCCAAAAAGAGAGACTCCTTCCCAAATCATTTTATGAGACCAATATCATCCTGATACCAAAACCCGGCAGAGACTCAACAAGAAAAGAAAACTTCAGGCCAATATCCATGATGTACATAGATGCAAAAATAATCAATAAAATACTGGCAAACTGAATGCAACAGCACATAAAAGAGCTTATCCATTACGATCAAGTAGACTTCATCCCGGGGATGCAAGCATGGTTCAACATACACAAGTCTATAAGCATAATCCATCACATAAACAGAACCAAAGACAAAAACCACATGATTATCTCAATAGATGTAGAGAAGGCCTTTGACAAAATTCAATAGCCATTTATGCTAAAAACTCTGAATAAATTAGGTATTATCGGAACATATCTCAAAATAATAAAAGCTATTTATGACAAACCCACAGCCAATATCAAACTAAATCGGTAAAAACTGGAAGCATTCCCTTTGAAATCTGGCACTAGACAAGGATGCCCTCTCTCTCCACTCCTATTCAATATAGTATTGGAAGTTCTAGCCACAGCAATCAGGCAAGAAAAAGAAATAAAGGGTATTCAGTTAGGAAAGAAAGAGGTCAAATTGTCTCTGTTTGCAGACTACATGATTGTATATTTAGAAGACCCCATCTTCTAAGCCCCAAATCTCCTTAAACTGATAAGCAACTCCAGCAAAGTCTCAGGATACAAAATCAATGTGCAGAAATCACAAGCATTCCTATACATCAATAACAGACTTAAAGAGAGCCAAATCAAGAACGAACTGCCATTCACAATTGCTACAAAGGGAATAAAATACCTAGGAATACAACTGACAAATGATGTAAAGGATCTCTTCAAGGAGAACTACAAACCACTGCTCAAGGAAATAAGAGACGACACAAACAGATGGAGAAACATTCCATGCTCATAGTTAGGAAGAATCAATATTGTGAAAATGTCCATACTGCCCAAAGTAGTGTATAGATTCAGTGCTATCCCCATCAAACTACCTATGACCTTCTTCACAGAACTGGAAAAAACCACCTTAAACTTCATATGGAACCAAAAGGGAGCCCACATAGCCAAGTCGATTCTAAGCAAAAAGAACAAAGCTGGAGACATCACAGTACCTGACTTCAAACTATACTACAAGGTTATAGTAATCAAGACAGCATAGTACTGGTACCAAAACAGAGATATACACCAATGGAACATAACAGAAGCCTCAGAGGCAATGCTACACATATACAATCATCTGATCTTTGACAAACATGACAATAACAAGCAATGGGGAAAGGATTCTTTGTTTAATAAATGGTGTTGGGAAAATTGGTTAGCCATGTGCAGAAAGCAGAAACTGGGGACCCCTTCCTGACATCTTAGACTAAAATTAACTCCAGATGGATTAAAGACTTAAACATAAGACCTAACACCATAAAAACTCTAGAAGAAAACCTAGGGAAAAACATTCAGGACATAGGCATAGGCAAGGACTTCATGACTAAAACAGCAAAAGCATTGGCAACAAAAACAAAAATAGACAAATGGGACCTAATTAAACCCCAGAGCTTTTGTAAAGCAAAAGAAACAATCATTAGAGTGAACAGGCAGCCAACAAAATGGGAAAAAATTTTTGCAATCTACCCAAATGCCCATCAATCAGAGACTGGCCAGGGAAAATGTGACACATATACACCATGGAATACCATGCGGCCATAAAAAACGATGAGTTTGTGTCCTTTGTAGGGACATGGATGAACCTGGAAACTATCATTCTCAGCAAACTGACACAAGAACAGAAAATCAAACACTACATGTTTCCACTCATAGACGGGCATTGAACAATGAGAACACATGGACACAGGGAGGGGAGCATCACAAACTAGGGGACTAGTGGGGGGACAGTGGGGGTATGGAGTTGGGGAGGGATAACATGGAGAGGAATGTTCTAAATAGGTAATGTGGAGGCAGCAAACTACATTACCATGTATGTACCTAGGCAACAATCCTGCATGTTCTTCACATGTAACCCAGAACCTAAAGTGTAATAAAATATACATATTTAAAAATAAAATAAAAATAAATAAATAAGAAAATAAATTTCATTAGAACATTTCACTAACTTTTCAGTATTGATAGAATCAAACATTAATTATCCAAATGATACTAACCTATTCTAGGAATAGGGTTTTAAAAAGTGTTTCAACCATCTAATGATAGCACGTTCTGGCATTTTGATAAAACATGCTTCTCTAATTTCTGCCATGGATAAAGAACTAATTCACTTGAAAGCATCAGACACAATACCATGCACAAGACTAGAAATGTTTTCTGCATAATTTCCAATATATTGAATTTTTGTTTAGCTTTTATAACTAAAGGGCTATTTTATTTAATACAATTTTCACTTGTAGGTTATTAACAATCACTTAACCTCTTTAAAGTTTCAGCTGTTCCAAAACTAAAGAATAACTAAGATTCCTCCAGCTATGTTATTCTATAATCTGTAAAACTCAGTACAACTCTGAAAGTTAAATAAGCCCTTCAATCATCACCCAAATCTTTCATCATGCAACGGAAGCATGAACATTAATGATCTATTTAAGATTCACTGTCAGAAATATTTTAGGTTGACAGAAAACCATCTAATATTTTATGTTGGTATATCATAGTAATAGATGATGACATAATTTTAACTCATGTGTCAAGCACAATATTTAATATTCTTCTTGGAAGATTATTTCAAATTATAAATCAAAATCAAAATAAAAAGCAGTGCTTCACTTGAAAATCATAAATACCTATCAAATATCAATGAATGGTTTATTATACAAAAGTCAAATATTGATAGATGGAGTGACTCATACATTTGTTATTGCTACTTTCAAATCCATCCATTCTTAGAACCCCCTCAATATGATCAATAAGCATATTAATAGGGCAGCCAAGAACTGTAGGAAAGCTTTTTTTTTTTTTTTTCACCTCCACTACGCTCTTCTACATTTTTTGTTAGAAAGGTTTCTGTTTCCTATTTGTAATATATTTCAAACAGAGACATACACTTCTTGTAGCCTAAAGGAAAAACAAAAACTTTTGGAATAGCTATAGTTGTAAGTCTAGGGTACAAGGGGGAAAACAGTTGCTTGCTTATCTTTTTCCCTAAACATTAAGGCAAGACCCTGTTCATGTGGCTGAGGACAAAACAGCTTGAGCCTCTTGGCAACTCTATGCTATCACTGCATCTTATTGCAAAGCCGACAATATTTATGCTTACATTCTGAAAAAAAAAAAGAAAAGACTACCTTTGATGAAAGATCTCTGCATTAGAATTACTGAATTGTCCAATCTGTGTACTGTTGATCTTCATCACCTCATTCTGATTTAGTTTTACCGTCTGATTGAACAAATCAAATAATTACCAGTGTAATCCTCTCCCATTTTTTTAATCTGGTAAAAAAGAAATGGATGCCCTGCACCTCTTAATTTACAAACATAAAAATTATAGGGTACTAAATTACATTAAATTTGAAACTGTTAATAATGCGACATGTTTCATATAATTTAAAAGGCTAAGAGATCACATTGTTGGTAACACATGAAAAAGTTAATGTTATTGTTGGGATCAAATAGAACTTCCACTTGAAAGTACCTTTATCAACTTGATCTGGAATATTAGTCTGGAAGTCATTCTGATGCTCTCCCTATCCACTAATTCTTTTTATTCTCTCTATGTACAAAAATGGAAATAATTAATTTGCACGTATGCTTTAGGCAACAGTAGAATATATTTCAATATATAATTTTCATAGGATTGATGGATGAGAAATATAGAGGTAAAATGTCAATAGTAGTATAAGAAAAGTAGCTTTATTATAGAACAAAATTTCATGTAAATCTCATGAATGGGGAATTCAGTGTGTATGTCTATATATGTGCATGTGTCTCTGAAAATGATTTTTGAATGAACCATGAAGAATAACACAAAGTAGACATATAACATGCATATAAAACATTCCACCCCACCTCTCCCATGCTAAAGAGCAAATGCATGTTGTAACTACCTGCCTACATTAAATGTTCAGTTTTGTGCTGTACACAGTGGCTCACACCTGTAATCTTAACACTTTGGGAGGCTGAGGCAGATGGATTGCCTGAGCTCCGGAGTTCGAGACCAGCCCGGGCAACATGGTGAAACCCCATCTCTACTAAAACACAAAGAAATATGCCAGGCATGGCGGCATGTGCCTGTAGTCCCAGCTACTCGGGAGGCTGAGGCAGGATAATTGCTTGAACCCAGAAGGCGAGGTTGCAGTGAGCTGAGATCACGCCACTGCACTCCAGCCTGGGTGACAGAATGAGACTCTGTCTCTGAAAAAAAAAAAAAAAAAAATAGTTTTACCTGAGTCATCATGAACAGTTTTGAGTGCACATTAGTATAGTGGGCCATAATTATTCAGGTTAATAAATTCTTCACTCACATTAGTTGGTTAGAGATGGTGGTAGAAACTCAGCTAGCCAAACTTCATTCTAAGAGTCTCAGGGTTACTATTGACAGCAGATGATTCTTCTCAGAAAGCAAAAAAAGAGAAGGGTTGGTGCTTGAGTAAACTTCTACAGGTATTGTTTTTCTAGCTTTTCTTTGAGACTATGTATATGGATCTATTTTGTGCTGACTGTATGCCCTCTTTCCTCTCTACATGAGGAAACACAATTACCTGCAGGCTGTTTATTGAAGGAAAGGGGCTTTTGTGGTACACCCCCAAAAAATTACATGTATGAGGAGGAAATGTGGAGAGTTAAGAGTGGATAGCGAGAGCATCGGAATAGACTTCCAGACTAGTATTTAGTGTGAATAACCCTCAATATGGGAAAGTATTTGATATTATTAAGCACCAGTAAGAGCTGCTTCTTGCAACTTTGATCTCTGTCATGTATTTGGCCAGCAGAATGAATGGTTGGTTAAACATTTCCCTAGTTCAAAAAAACCTTCTAATTCTAGGAAATTTCTGTCTTCCGGCCAGTTCCAATAGAAAGCCACACCAGGGGAGTTTTTAAGGGGATTTTTCCCTAGAACAACCACCAAAAAAAAAAAAAAAAAAAAAAAAAAAAAAAAAAAAAAAAAAAAAATCCATTAGTAAGAATTAACTTGCTTCTGAGCCAATATCAGGATGGACTGTTTCATTTTAATACATGAAAATGTGCCTAAATGTAACCTGAGATTTCAAGAGTTGGGCTTCTAGTTTTAACCACTGCCCTGCAGACCAAGAGCTATGTTGGTAATGAAGATATTTCTGTGAAAAGAAAGAAGAGATGTGATCATGGTGCTTCTAATTGAATCAAAGAAGAGAATTACGTGCTCTTTAGCTGCTGGAAATCTTAGCAAACATGATATTAGCTTTTCCCTTCATAGACAACCTATGATTCAGTCCTTTAAACACAAAGAGTGTAAGACAGTTGGACCACAGGTACAATTCCACACCAGTTAATTTGGAGGAAGTGTGCTTATCTGTTCATTCTAGGGAAAGAGTATTGAGATGAAAAAGTGTAAATGCGATCTGTTCAACATAAGTGCTTTAGAACTCTTTCATGTTATAAATAGAACAGAGATCGTTGCTTTCACCCGGATTCAGCAGCTGAATTAAAAAAATCTTGATTCAGTAATTAAGCAATAGCTTACAACTAAATGTCTATGAGTTGCTTTGCATTCTCTTTTTATGTAAAATGGTATTTTTTGGTCCTTTCTTCTCTTATTCTGTCTCTTCTTAGTTATCCTTCTTCCTTTTCTTGAGCCTCTGCTGTCCCTGACCCTTCACTTTTTCCCCCTCTCTTTTCTTTTTTGTTGAATATCAATGGAAAGAGGGGTAGGAGGGAGATGACATACACACTGCCTACGGTGAATTTGAAACACCAGTATTAGTTAGAGAGTCTATTAGTTTCTAGGGCTGCTGTGACAAATTACTACACACTTGATGGCTTAAAATAACATTCATTTATTAACTCATTGTTTCTGCATGTCATGGGTTTCTGTGGGGAGATATATCACAATTTCAGAAGCCAAGCGTGCTGGGCTAATTCCTCTCATTAGTCTCACAGCACAAAAATCTAGGTGTCAGCCAGCCATGCTCTCTTCTGTAGACTCTAGGTGAGCATCCATTTTCTGATACGTGCAGGTAATTGGCAAAATTCAGTTCTGGGAAGTTGGCAGGGGTATGGGTAGTATGGCTTGTCCTCAGCTTCTAGAGCTACCTGTGCTTGTTGGCTTATGGCCTTCATCCCCAAAGACAGCAGCAGTGAGTGAGTCCTTCTCTCACCCCTTCTCTCCTGCCTCTTCTTTTGTTACATCTCTCTCATCTACTCTTTTGCCTTCTTTTTTTTTTTTTTTTTTTTTTTTTTAAACCACCCATTTCCCAGAAGGGAGAAGGATATAAAGTAGTTCTGGAGGAACAAATGGAAGACATCTAGCATACAATATTCTCTCCTTTAAATAATTATTGTTACGACGGACATGGCGGCTCATGCCTGTAATCTTAGGACTTTGGTAGGCCAAAGTGGGATCACCTGAGGTCAGAAGTTCAAAACCAGCCTGACCAACATACAGAAACCCTGTCTGTACTAAAAATACAAAATTAGCTGGGCATGGAGGTGCATGCCGGTAATCCCAGCTACTCAGGAGGCTGAGGCAGGAGAATCACTTGAACCCAAGAGGCAGAGGTTGTGGTAAGTGAGATCACACCATTGCACTCCAGCCTGGGCAACAAGAGTGAAACTCTGTCTCAGAAACAAGAAAATAAATAAATATTATAAGGAAAAAAAATTTAAAATTTATATAAGCCACTTTCATTTATAAAGGCACATGTGATTACTTACATTGGGGTCCTACTGACAGCTCAGGATAATGTACCTAATTTAAAGTCAGCCATTAAGTAGCTTTAATTCCATATCCAACATCCCCTTGTCAGGTAAACTAAAACGTTCACCAGCATATTACCAGGAGATAAAGGTCATCTGGACCAAAACCCTGGCTACTATACTGTGTTAGTCTGTTTTCATGCTGCTGATAAAGATATACCTGAGACTGGGAAGAAAGAGCGATTTAATTAGACTTACAGTTCCACCTGGCTGGGGAGGCCTCAGAATCATGGCAGAGTTGAAAGGCACTTCTTAGTCACGGTGGCAAGAGAAAAATGAGGAAGAAGCAGAGGGTAAACCCTTCATAAATCCATTAGATCTCATGAGACTTATTCAATATCACGAGAATAGCAGGTGAAAGACCAACCCCGATGATTCAGTTACCTCCCCCTGGGTCCCTCCCACAACATGCAGTAATTCTGGGAGATACAATTCAAGTTGAGATTTGGGTGGGGACACAGCCAAACCATATCATACACTAATCTTGTTTTGTTGACTTAATGATAGAGCATTGATTTAGGAAGCTGACAGGTAGGAAATGAGTTTGTCAATGTTCAGGGAAAATTAAAAAGTTTAAGCTGGTCTCCTTTACAAGTGTATAGCTAATAGAATGCCTGAAAGCAAAGCTAGGTTTTGTTTTTCAAGTCTTTTGTATGTGTATGTGAGTGTGTATCCAATTCAACATATTAATAATTGTTTGAGCTCCTCAAATGTTACTCAGTGGTGCATGACTCATTTGGCTTGTGCCTGAAAATAAATTTAAGGTCTTGTTTCTGGTTAATCATTACAACCCTAGAAGAGCCTTAATGATACTTTCAAGAATGGTCAATTGAGGGTAACATGACTTTCCATATGCTCAGATCAATTGAACTTTGGAAAAAGGTAGCTGTAAAACTTAGACATGTAATTATTTAGAATAATCAATATTAAGCTTAATTTTCTTACTAAACATTTTTATAGTGACTTTTTAATAAAGACATTATTGCATTGGTTCGGATTTTTTGCAAGTAGTTTAATGACCACAGAAATCTCTTCAACAATGTGATATTATTTTCTTATCCAGCTCTTTACTCTTGTATATGTTATGGGATTTTTTTGTTTGTTTGTTTTAGTTTTCTTTAAAAATACTGAAAGGTATGCTATATTAAATCTCATTTGCAGGCATTGAGTTTTTTTTCCTTTAAAATATTTTTTATTCTTTACTTGTGATACATTTTAATATATGAGATTATTTGTGGAGGAATGATACATACTTTCTAGTTTTCTTCCAAAAGTAATTAATCAACATTATCACTAGTAATGTAGAAGAATATCAATTTCACTATATCTTACTGACATATGATTATCATTTTTTGAAGTTTTACCTGTTTTAAAAAGAGCCTCTTTAAGTATGGTAAACTTTACATTAGATAAGTTCCTGCTCTTTAATGTGATTTTCATGAGGTTTTAATGTTTTTTTACTCAGGATTCTGGGAACAGAGACAAGAGTAGATGGTTTCCTTGGGGAATTTTATATAAATATCTGCCCTGGGCTAAAAATAGTTATACATCCCAAAGGAAGTTGGTTAATTCAGGCTTAGAAATGACTAAATTGAACAGTGTTAGTCACAGCCTGAATTATTAAAGTACTATCCTTTATATAAAAAAGATGTGCTTGACATTTTTTCAGCCTTTATCTACAAAATGATGTTGGAAGAAATGAGATAATGTTTCTAAAAAGTTTTTGATTTATGGTGGAAAGAATCACAAAAACTATGCTATTTTTATTTTGTTTTAAATTTAGCTAAAATGAAATATTACGTAGGGATTTGTTCCTCTGTTTGATACGAAATTAATAAGCCTAACTTCTTTTTTATTTGCTCTCCTCTCGAAAGTATAAAAATGGTAAAAAAGTAATTTTTAAAATCAGTAAACATTAGCTAAAATAAAATATTACCTTTTAAATCAATTGACTTATTTATATATTAAGCATTTATTCTACACCTACCCATAAACACATTTTAATACACGTCAGAAACATTTATTTAATATTTACAATATTTAGTCTCTACTGAATTTAGTCTCTACCAAAAATTTGGTCTCTTCCAAAAAGTTAAAAAATTAGCCGGGTATAGTGGCATGTGCCTGTGATTCCAGCTACTTGGAGGCTGAGGCAAGAGGATCATTTGAGCCCAGAAGTTATAGGCTGCAGTGAGCCATGATCATGTCACTGCAGTTCAGCCTCAGAGCAAGAACTTGTCTCAAAAAAAAAAAAAAAAAAAAAAAAAAAAAAAAATCTGACAGTAGTTAGAGTGCTAATCTGTTAATCTTTGCTTTTTTTTTTTTTTTTTTTTTTTTTTTGAGACGGAGTTTCGCTCTTGTTACCCAGGCTGGAGTGCAATGGTGTGATCTCGGCTCACCGCAACCTCCGCCTCCTGGGCTCAGGCAATTCTCCTGCCTCAGCCTCCTGAGCAGCTGGGATTACAGACACGTGCCACCATACCCAGCTAATTTTTTGCACTTTTAGTAGAGACGGGGTTTCACCATGTTGACCAGGATGGTCTCGATCTCTCGACCTCGTGATCCACCCGCCTCTAATCTTTGCTTTTATAAAATGTTTTAGCAAGTACTTTGGAGGGGATGCTGCAGGGGGTGTTAACTTGGTACCTTTTAAACAGGAATATCCCCATGATGTCACTTCTAGATTAAAAGATATAAATCTGTTTCTCCCCACTTGCCAGCTCCCACAACACCTTCAGGCTTTTTTATTTAGAATATTTAATATTCTAAATAAAAATATTAATATTTAATATTTGGAATAAACGTGTCTGAAGTGTATTTAAATCTTCATTCACAGCAAACTCATCATTTGTCTATCTAAATAGTCAATTGTGGATGGTTGTCCTAAAGTTTTCTTTCTAACTAATGGTAATTTTAAAATAGTTTTATCTTAACAGAACAGTTGCAAAGACAACACAGAGAGTTCCCATATACCCAGTGATAGATTCAGAAGGCGGATAAGAGGGGTACCTGGAGAATCTCCACCCCGCCCCACAAGTGTTTCTATCAGATCCATTTGTGCAGGTAAAGGAACCACCCAGAGTCTTGTCTGCACGTGTTCACAATGGATTGGAAACCTTCCTGCACGCTGCGATGATGGATTGCAGCCACGGGAGGTTCACACTTTGTGCAAGGGAGAGGAGCCTGGACTCTTCGGCTCATGTGTGGTGGCCTGGTGTTCTATCTGTGAGGTGGTGAGAACCCATTGACAGGCCTCCCTCTTGCTTTGCTGAGTGCTTGCTTTCTTTTTTCCTTTCACCCAATAAACTCTGTTCTCCTCACGCCTCAATGTCTATGGGCCTAATTTCTTCTGGTCCTGACACAAGAATCCAAATTTAGCTGAACTAAGGAGCAAAAATCCCACATTACCAACACACAATCTGTCCAATTGTTAATAATTTACATTAGGATGGTATAACAGCCAATAAACCAATGTTGATAAATTACTAACTGAAGTTCATACTTTACATTTATTTTGTTTTTGTCTAGTGTCCCTTTTCTGTTCCAAGATCCCACCCAGGTTACCACTGTACTTTTAGTCATTTTATCTTATTGGGCTCCCCTTAACTAACACAGTTTCTCAGAGTGTTTTTATTTCTGATTATCTTAACAGTTTTGATGAGTACCAGTCAGGTATTTTGAAGAATGTCTATCAGTTGGGATGTGTCTCATGTTTTTCTCTTGATCAGACTGGAGTTATGGGTTTTGGGAAGGGAGACCACAGAGGCAAAGTGTCATTTTTATCACATCATGTCAGTGGTATAGACTAGCATGTGATTTACCACTGTTGATGTTAATCTTGCTCACCCAGTCAAGTGTCAGGTTTCTCCAGTGTAATGTCATTCTTTTTTTTTTTTTTTTTTTTTTTTTTTTTGACGGAGTCTCACTCTGTTGCCAGGTTGGAGTGCAGTGGCGTGATCTCCGCTCACTGCAACCTTCCACTCCCTGGTTCAGGCAATTCTCATTCTCCTGGCTCTGCCTCCCAAGTTGCTGGTGTTACAAGCATGTTCCACCACACCCAGCTAAATTTTGTATTTTTATTAGAGACAGGGTTTTACCATATTGGCCAGGATGGTCTTGATCTCCTGACCTCATGATCTGCCCAACTCAACCTCCTGAAGTCCTGGGATTAGAGATGTGAGCCACTGCGCCTAGCCAAAATTATTCTTTCCTTCCTCTATCCATACCATACTCTTTCAAAGGAAATAACCATGAGTATCCCACACTTAAAGAATGAGACTTATGTTCCACCTCCTTAAGAGTAGAATAGCTACATAAATTATTTGGAATTATTCTGATTTGTCTCTTTTGCCCCATTCATTTATTTACTCAATTATCTCTTTGTATTAGTATAAATTCGTGAATATTTTGTACTTTGTGTTATAATCCAATACTACTTTATTTTGTTACTCATATTTTTCTGACCCTTGAGAACTCTTTTCAGTTGTCTGTTGTGTACTGTTGACATACCTCCATCATTGTGAGATATTTTTGTTATTTGAACACTTTCTTACTTTTGCGTGCTATGAGATGCTCCAGCTCGTCTTGTGTATTCTCTGCCTCAGCCCTATACTCTGCCATTTCTTCAGGCAACCCTAGAACCTTTAACTGAAGAATAATATTAGAAACCAAGAGCTAGGGGTTTGGAACCCTGAAGTATTTTCAAGCTCTAAGTGTGTCCTACAGGCAGAAATTCTTGAGACCATTATCCCATGTGTATCTCTGATTAAGTCCCAAGAGTCTCCCTCTGATGGATGTTTCCAGGTTTGCGCAAATACAGGATAGTAGTCCACAAGAGTGTGATGGTGGTTTTATGATCTCTTGACACTGCTAGCCATGAATATATACTAATGAGTCATACATGTATCATGTCCTAACTTTGTCATCTTCCTTTTCTGAACCAGAACATGGATTGTGAAAGGTAAGATTGAATAGAAGAACGAAGGGCTAAGACTGCTCACTAAATATCTTACACTCTCAGCTATCTCCCAGGTACTTCTTTCTGGTGCCACGTACCAGAATATTCACAACTTGGCCAAACCCACAAAAGAATCACTTAGATGGCCACAGTCTATACCATTTATTTTAATTAACAAAAATTGATTGAGCATTTACCATGTGACAGGCCCTGTTCTAAGCACTGTGATTACATTGCAGAAAACAGCAGAATGGAGGGCCTCTATACCCACAAAAATGACACACGTATGGTGAAGATAGGTAATAAACAAGTACACAAAGAAACATGTAAGAAACATTCAACTAATGGGAAATATCATGAAAAGATAAGGCAATGGGGTCATTCAGATGTTCAGTAAAGATGATTTTTACAGAAACGGAAGTGACAGGAGATTTCAACCAAAGAGAAATTTTCCAGATGAGAATTTTGGGAAATAAGAAGAGCAAGTACAAATATCTTGAACAAGCTTGGTGTGTGAAAGAAACAGATTAAAAGTCACTGTGACCAGAGAAATAAAGAAACATGAAAAGTGGCACAAAAGTGAGGCAGTTAAGTAAGATAGGGCAATTGCATAGGTGGAAAATTTGAAATCTATTTAAGGGTGGTTAGGAGCTAGTGGATGGTATTAAACAGAGCATGATCGAATTTGAGCTGGCGGCTATATGGTGAGGTAATTATAAGTGGGCAAATTTGTAGCTATCATAATTCACCAACCACTTACACTGTCTGCTCTCCTAAACACTTGTAAACCAAAAAGGGACTAAGGCACATCTCAATTGACTAAAGGCTTATTTTACCAAAGCTGAGGATGCACCTGACAATAAACAAACAAACACACAAGACACTGTAGGATACGTGACCTGTGCTTTTTCCAATGAGGGTCTGGGGAACTTCAATATTTAAAGAGAAAAGAGCAAGCAGAAGGGGAAGAAAAGAAAAAGAGGGTGGGTAGGCAATGATGTCAGTGGTTACATTCTTGTGAGGCTCTGATTAGTGCTCAGCAAATCTACATTTTACATGTGAGAAGAAGAGAGTAGGGGAAAGTCAATTATTCATTTCTTTGGCCCAGTAAATCTACATTTTACATAAGATAAAGTAAGTATGTGAAATTAAAGCTCTCTGTTTCAGAACAACAGGAAGGCAGTTTTTGCGTGACTCGGTTCTCAAGCTTAACCTTCCCTTTGGCATAGTTTGGGGTCCTAAAATTCTATTTTTCTTTCGCAAACTTCACAGGTATCGTTTTAGTCATTATTTGAAATAATACTATGAGGTAGATATGAATTATCCCCACTTATATTCTAGGAAATTGAGGCTCAAAGATATTAGAAAGGTAAATAAAGACCATCTAGCTAGTAAGTAGAACCAATATTTCAACCATACTAAGGTTCAAATTTAAAACAGAACAAAAAAAGTAATTATACTACTTTAGAATTGTTATATCCTGTTAAATATTGAATAAAGAATGTATTTAAGTTGTGATCTAAAATAATTTTGACACATTTAACCAGTGATACCCACAATATTTTAATTCTGCCCTCATTCAAAACTGGTTTTACTCATAAAGCTCTAAGACAAATACATGCGGGAAGGAGACAAACTAGCAAATTGTTTTTTTTTTTTTTTTTTGGTGGGGGAGGGGATTGAGATAGAGTCTCACTCTGTCACCCAGGCTTGAGTGCAGAGGTACAATCTCGGCTCACTGCAACCTCCCCTTCCAAGGTTCAAGCTATTCTTCTGCCTCAGCCTCCTATGTAGCTGGGACTACAGGCACACGTCACCAGGCTCGGCTAATCTTTGCAATTTTAGTAGAAATGGGGTTTTACCATATTGGCCAGGCTGGTTTTGAACAACTGACCTCGTGATCCGCCCGCCTCACCCTCCCAAAGTGCTGGGTTTACAAGAGTGAGCCACTGCGCCTAGCGGCAAATTGTTATTAACTAGAGCGTTTTCTGAAATCCTAATGAAAAACTTGAGTAAGTTAGATTGAGCCATATAGAGTCCAGAACCAAGTATCAGAGGTAATCTCACCCTTCTGTATAGAGAAAGAAAGAGGAATCATTTTCGTGTTAGAGTTCCTTCTACCTGTCTATACTATGCTCTTTCAGGTGGGAAAAAAATCATTCTTGGAATAACTCATCTTAATCAGGATTTACTGCTCACCACCTAATGGTAAACATTTCAGAGTGGGCTTTATAGACTTTATAGGAGGAAGACAGAGGATAGAGACAATGCTCTTGGATAATGTGGACAAGTCCATATGGCATCCTTCAGCATGAAGACAGTTGTCTTTACACTGACTCATAGGATTGGGGTTTGTGATAAAGACATGAAACTTAGACTTTCCGCACAGTTCAATACATTTTGCAGACTGATGCCGCACGTTAATGTATTAAAGACTCCAAGATCCTTGATGTAAAGTTACTCACTTTCACTTCCTTTTCAACCCATCCCTTTACACACACACACACACACACATACACACACACACACACACACACACACACGCACAGAATATTTTACTTTCCACATGGCGCCTATTAACATCCTACTGGAAGGGAATGCTGTGTACCCACCTTGAGAAATCTTGCCTTATATCACCTTATATCACTGAGAGCACAACCCCAAAACTGTCTTTTGGGGTTAAAGGTAATTCCCATTAAATAATGCCTTCTCTAGCCAGTGCCTATTTTGGACAGCAAGATAGATTTTATGGTTTTGCAATCCCAGAGTAACCTTAGTATTTGTTAAATATTGGTTGAGAAATATATTGCATGCAGCATGAAAACCGATTAAATTGTCAGAATTTCCTGACTGTCTTGAGTAAGAAAGGGAAGAAAGTTGAGGGTGTGATCACTGTAAGACTGGCACAACAGGGCCAGAATAGACATTTGCTCTGGATGTGAAGTGACCTCAGAGAGAGTGGGAGAGAAGCAATTTCAGGCCTAGTTAAGGTAGAGAGTAGTGATGCTTCCAAATTTACTGTTAAGTTTACTCAGTTTCATAAAGTGCAAAGCATTTTCCGTTGATTTCTAAAGATAAAAAGAACATTAAAAATAACTGAGCAAGATTCTCTGTATATATAGAATGCATATATATTTTGCATATATATATTTTAAGAGTCAAGAAAATTAAAAAAATAAACATACAACGTTGTTAGGAAGAGTAGCAACTGAGCAAGAATTGCGTTTTTAGCCATTTTCAGTTTGGTAAATAACAATAATGGATGCTAATGAAAACAAGATACGTGACATTCCAGCAAAGTACAACAAATTAAATTGGAATAAATGGATTGTCATGACACCATGAAAAAGATGACAATCTGAAACAAATTTTTATAACCTTGTAAACAGAAATCTAATTCTTGAATTTCCCTTCTAAGGTTAAACTCTATTGAACTTTTGAGACCTAAGAAATATCCTCATTTTTAACAGCCTGTAATTTGAAAATGGTAAATTCCATGTCCTCTTATATTACCTAAACAACCTAAATGAAATATTTATATCCAAAGTTATTATTTGAATTTCTGTGATAAAATAGTGCATTTTCTGTTTTCCTTAATATAAAAGAGGACGTAAAGAAGACTACAGAGTTTTACTAAAATCTCAGAATTTCTTTTATTTTTCTTCTTTCTAATCTGTTTATTATTTTTCTTTTTCTTTTTTCTTTTTGAGACAGAATCTCACTCTGTTGCCTAGGCTGGAGTGCAGTGGCACGCTCTAGGCTCACTGCAACCTCCACCTCCAGGGTTCAAGTGATTCTCTTGCCTCAGCCTCCTGAATACCTGGCATTACAGGCACATGCCGCCACGCTCGGCTAATTTTTGTATTTTTAGTAGAGATGAGGTTTCACCATGTTGGACAGGCTGGTCTTGAACTCCTGACCTCATGATCCACCTTCGTTAAGTCTCCCAAAGTGCTGATATTAAAGGCATGAGCCATTGCGCCTGGCTATTAATTTTCTTTCTATCTAAACATAGTGAATTTGGAAGACTCTAAATAAAGATAAAAATATAATTTCCATGTGGAATAATAATTCTATAAAAAAACTAAAAAGTATAGATAGATAGATAGATAGATAATATATATGTTATATATATATATATATAATGATCTCAGAAATATTTCTCTGTTCAACCTTCCTCCAGACTCACATTCTATTTATCTAGCCTTTTTTTTTTCTTAAGATTAGGGGAGTTGATGTGCAGGTCTGTTATATCTGCACATGTACCCCCAAATCTAAAATTAAGAAAAAAAATGAGTATATTGTAATAGTTATATTGTGTGATATCTCTCGCATAGTATTAACATAGTATTATGACAAGTAAAATCTTATTACACCAAACTATATGATGATGTTCTCTGTCTGATTGCAATCCATTAATGGTTTATGTCGAAATAGAAGGTGAGTGACTTTCAACCTTGCATTCTCCTGCATGGAAGTTGAAGCTTAATGCTATTTATTGATCTTTTTTCCAAAACAGTGTGGTAGTCCTAAGCTTATGACATACACTGTCTTAGAATACTATTTGACCCTTTCAATTCAGTATATTTTATTTAGATCTTCTAGATTCAATAAGACTACCTGGAAAAATAAGGGACTAATATAGCATATATAAACAAACTGTAGCACACACATGCCTTTCATAAAACCTCTACTATAGCATATGCTTTAGGTTACACTATAACAATATATATGTATGTATCTTTATACTTATGTACATGTGTATAAATATAAATATAATTTTTCAGAAAATAAGTGAATTTAAGTTTTAAGATTATTTGTTCAACATATAGGACAATTCGTAAGCAATCAGTATACACAAGTGTCTGAAGTACTGAATGTCAACAAAGAAAACATGAAACTGAGTCAGGGAAACTGATCTTTAAGGAAACACAAAATTAAGTGATGTATGCCTGAGAAAAAAAAAATCAGTCCTAAAATCAAGAATTTTGGCTGCAATCAAATAAGAAAAATGAAAAGTGAGAGTGGAAGAGCCGGTAGTAACAGTAGCAATAGATTTGTAAAAGAAGACAGAAATAATTTGTATTTCTACCCTTATGTAAATATTGGAGAGCTGTCTACATTAAAATGAGGTTCCAGGGTGGTCCAAAGGAACAAAACCAAGTGAAGCAAAATGTAATCAAAACGGAAGGCAAATCTATTCTATATTAGGAAATGGCCTTGAACATATGCTTATACTAAGAAATTGGATATGATTTAGAGTTTACATATTATTCAACAAGAAAGTTGAGGAATTTCCACGTTACAATCGCATGGAAAAGCAGAGTGCAATGATGAGCTGTAAAGGATGTCGTGTGAGAAAAGAAACAGACCCCAAATCCTTGCTGCTTTGCCCCACTGGGATCAGCCTTGAACCAACACAATGAAAGCCAGAGTTTCATGCCTGTGGGGGTCTGTTAATTTTTGTATACTTTATGGATACAAATTTTGCCCTTTTCCCTAGCCAGTCATTTTACAAACTGATACTATGTGTTACACAACAGGGACCAGCCAAGTAAAGGTATGTGAACTTAGAATAATGATGTGTCTGCAGTTTTATTATTTTATATACAAGGCATAAGGATATCATTTTTCTATCTTACTTTTTTTGTTAATCAAAGAATATCAGGATAGAATCTGGAAAAATATTCCTAATATCTGCAATTCTAAATTTTAAAAAATATTTTAAGTGTTACATACACTATTTTCTATGGTACAAACAGCTTTTTAAAAAAAAATATTTTTCCTAATAAGAATATATACATTTTTATCAAGAAACCCTTGGTTTAACATTTCTAGATATTAAAAGCAAATATGTATTTGGTGTATTTCATGGTTGTACAATATGCTATATGATTTAATCATAGTCTCTACTTTGAAAGCGTTATTGAAAACATTAATTCATTAATCTGGTAGTTTTGGGGTTATTCCAATTGCAGAGAGTGAAATGGTTCTTAATTAGATTTAGTAATAAATCAAAGCAGGCAGGGACCCTGACTTCAAAGAACTTACAGTCTAAATGATAAGAAAGATCTTCATTAACAAGTTTTTAAAAGCTCTGTAAATAGTGTTATAACATAAAATAGTAGAAAATACAGCAAAGGAAAGAAGCTGGATGGTGTGTGTTAGAGTGACATAGAATGTTATATGTAGTTATTCTCCTTATACACAATCTATTTCTTTACATCCGGCCAAGTACATGTATAAGAAAATAATGAACACTCAAGAAAATAATATGTTGCATGTGCATCTTGATTGTTTCAAAATTAAGACTTTTTAAATATTAAAGATGATCAAATATTAATATGATGCTGGCATCTATGCTGAAGTTTCTAAGGGTACAGAATAAAACACATGACTACTTAATCTAAATTTCATTTTACAGCAGAGAACTGCATCAACTTCCTGTTCATCTTCAAACGCAATTAAGGTGGTGTTGGCAATCTGTAAAGCTTCATTGTCTGAGTCTTACTTACCTGGGGGACCACTTATCTACATTTCACAAAGCAAACTTTGGAGTATTTCTGCTGACAGTTCCCCTGTCTGGATCTGAGGGACTGATGAGGCAGCATTACTCTCTGCAAACTGCTTGAGTTCTGGCACTTCTGGTATTCTGTCTTCAAGACCTAATCAAATTCTCAAATGTGAGGAGACACGCACTGCTGCTTAAATAGCCACTTGTAAACAACGAAAAATCTTTTCTAGTTAGTTTTGTTTTTGATAAATGGTGCAAAAATATTATCTCTCATGCATCTGTAAATATTGGCCTGCAATAAATATATTGAATATTATGTATTAAAATATGTTATTTCTTAAATAAAGAAGCTTTAAATTAGTTATTTGTAAAAAATATAAAACACATAATAGAAAAATTTGCCAATAATCAATCCATTCCAGTCCTAGGGAAAAAATGTGCAATGCTAACCATCTCTTAGAAATGGTGGTTTCTTGAGAATGTACTTTAAGTGTCATTTTAAAAGAAACTCATATAATTAATTCTATTGAGTAGGTAAGTTTTTGCAATATTTTTGCTTCAATACCTAAAAATACCGGTAGTAACTAAACAACATTAGTATAATTAATCTGAGAAACTGGACAAGGAATCTGAAAATTATAGATTATAGATTATATTATTTTATTTGGTAAAATTGCCCCAAGCATTTTATGTCAAGTCCACTAATAAGAAAGTCAGCCAGGTGCAGTGGCTTATGCCTGCAATCCCAGCACTTTGGGATGTGAAGGCAGGCAATCACTTGAAGCCAGGAGTTCGAGACCAGCCTGGGCAACATGGCAAACCCACGTCTTTACTAAAAATATAAAAATTAGGAGGGCATGATGACTCATGTTTGTAATCCCAACTACTTGAAAGGCTGAGGCATGAGAATTGCTTGAACCTCGGGGCAAAGGTTGCAGTGAGCTGAGATGGTGCTTTGTACTCTAGCCTGGGCAACAGAATGAGATTCCCTCTCAAAAAAATAAAATCAATATTTTTTTTTAATAAAAAACGATACAGAAATTGATATAGTTGTGTTACTCTTTGTATGATTTGTTTCTATGTAATCATTGTGCCTTTCTGTGTTTCTGTTTATTATATATAAAGTCTTGGGAATACTCAACACACTTTGAACTTTAAACTTAGAACTTATTACTTTAGATTTAAAAAAAAAATACACCATATAGAGTGCCCCAAATAAACAGAAAAAAAAACTATTATTTCTACATTCTTTAGAATATTCAGTGTAGTATGGTACATCTGGATATTCTAAAAGACTGTTTAATTAACTTTATTATTTTTTTCCACAACTACAATGGCTCTCGGGACACTAATTCATGATTATCCTGAGTGTCTAATTTTAGAACTCACATTACTGTAATACATACTAGGCTGTCGTCTTTTTTCCCCTTAAGCAAATATCATTTTCAAAGCAGAGTAACAAAAGTGTTAAGATGATAGAAAGAAAATGTCGATTGTGGTTTTGCGGTGAGATTTACCTCTATACTTAATTACCTCCTCCATCTACTCTATCTCTGTCGAACACAATCAATTTATTTCACTTCCATGCTTATTGTCGCAGTACAGTGAAGCATGACAGTGTAAAATGAAACACCAGGAACAAAATGTAAAGGAGGTCAGACAAAAAAAGAATATAAATGATAGGTGCCCATGCATAGATGTTGTGTGACATTTGTATTTTAAGTTTTCTGCCTCAATATATGACTTGGCTGGCCCTACAAAAATGATTAGATCTCATTTTGATCTTGCCTGTTTATTAGAGTGTAGCTTAAGAAATAGTTACACGGAAATTTTTGTTAAAGGGAAAACAGTTCTATTACTAAAAAGCTGTATAGATGGGACCATAATTGCTGTTTGAAAGTTGAAGGAGCACATGATGTACTCCATTCTCTTCTGTGTCAGTGGATTAGGTTCAAGAGTTTGGCAAGAATAATATCATATAGAATGTGGCTTATCAAGATTATATTGTGAAATTAATGGGAGCATATGCAGAATTTTATGCATCAGAAAGATTACATAACACTTTAGGAAGATCAATCTGTTTTGCAGATTAATCATACAACAGCCAAGACAGCGCAGAAACCTGTTAATGGATTACTACAACTGAGATTTTAAAATGATGATAAGGCCATGCATGGTGTCTCGTGCTTGTAATCTCAACACTTTGGGAGGCCAAGGTGGCAGAATTGCTTGATGTCAGGAGTTGAAAAACAGCCTGAGCAACATAGCAAGACACTGTCTCTACAGAAACAAAATAAAATAATTTTCTGGATGTGTTGGCAACTGCCTGTCATCCCAGCTATGTGGGAGGCTGCGGTGAAAGGATCACTTGAGCCCAGGAGTTTGAGGCTGCAATGATCCATGATAGCACCGCTACAGTCCAGCCTGGATGACAGAGCCAGACATCTCTCTAATTTAAAAAAAAAAAAAAAAAAAGAAGAAGAAGTTTTTAAAAAGACAGTGAAATTAACTATAGTAATGATAATAACATCAGCATATCCTTGAGTAAGTTACTCTTCCTATCTTCATTTTACTGGTGTGTAAGGTGAGGGACAGAGGGGTTAGATAACTTACTCACCATTACACAGGTAGCAAGAAGCAGAGTCAGGGCTGGCACAGAGGGAGTTTGAGTCCAAAGTTCTTTAGATTATACTGTTACTCTGATAGAGAATAGAGAGAGATCACAGATCCAAGTGAGATTTGTAAGTAAGATTGGTAGGAATGGGTCACTAAAAGAATACAAAAAATGAGAGAAAACCACAGGCTAGGTATGTAGATTTGGGAATCATCAGAATCTTTCTTATTGCTAAAACCATGGAAGAGAAATAGAGAACACGTGCAGATTAGAAAGAAAACTACATCTAAAAATGATAACCTAGAAAACCCCAAGATTTAAAGTCTAATGGAAGAAGTGGAGTCCATGATGATTATTAGCACAGAAACAAAAACGTTATAGAGACGGAGGAAGGATAAGGTTTCAAGGAGAGTGCTGCCAGCAGATCCAAATTCTGCAGAAAGCATAATAAATACATCGTGAAAACTGCCCATTGTTCTTCCACTTAATAACAGGCAGGTCATCAATGACCTTGCAAAATACA
The DNA here is from genome assembly GCF_048565385.1 of Saimiri boliviensis. Taxonomy (NCBI): domain Eukaryota; kingdom Metazoa; phylum Chordata; class Mammalia; order Primates; family Cebidae; genus Saimiri; species Saimiri boliviensis. The sequence continues at coordinate 151,526,418 of NC_133451.1, forward strand.
GCTTCTGGGTGGTGAAGTTTGATTTAATTAAGTCTAATAAGATCTAGCCATAAGCTTGAAACTGAGCATTATGAATTACATCTTGGTGAGTAGCAGGCTGGAATAGGAGGGGTATAACTATGGACTTAGATTATAATCTAAAAACAGGTATCACCGAGGAAAAAGAGGAGATTTGTTGGGAGGGAGAATGAAATATCAGGATAAAGTAGGTAAGGAAGTATTGAGTAATATTTTGTAAAAAAGAAAGAGAGCTATAGAAGATCTAGAAAGTGAAAAGTAACTGATAAAAGGACAATACACTGAAGGAGCCAAAGGAATCATGACATCTGAATTATCTGAGAAACTTGTACTGCTGAAATTTATACCATATGGCATTGGTCACACACTGTGTCTTCTCTCAGGGATTTATCACTTTTGAAAAATAAATTACATTCCTTTTCAGTCTTTGTACTGTCTCTTTGGTGTTTCCAAACAAGGTCTATCCTAAAATAGCACTGATTCTCTCTCTCTCTCTCTCTCTCTCTCACTCTCTCTCTCTCTCTCTCACTCTCTCTCTCTCTCTCCTTCTGTGTGCGTGTGTGTGTGTGTGTGTGCGCGCGCGCACGTGTGTGCGGAAAATGTGTGCGGTTATATGAAAAGAATTTAAACTTTAAATAAAAAATAATGACTTGAGGTTTCAATATTCAGTGAAAACAACATTAATACAGCAAAAGGAGTGCTGCCTGAAAAAAAAAAAAAAGAATTTAAACTGTGACTGTTAGAATGAGGGGCTGCATTTTACAGCATATCCTTTAAAAATAATAATTATTTGAAGTCTGTTTCCAGAGTTATAACGGTTTGAGCCACACTGTTTTCTAAATACTCAAATTTGGTATGCAGCTTTATGACAGGAAGTTAGCTTTCAGAGCAGGAATGTATGTAAACAAAGAAATGTGGCTCACAGGAAGGTTTAGTTAAATCAAATCCCAAAGGCTGCCTCCATTCTGAGCTTCTTTCTGTGTCTTGATTATTTGCACATGCTTTACGTGAAGCTAGAGATGAAACCCAATAGTTAACCTCTCTAAAACTCCCAAGGCAGTTCACAGTTAGCTCTGAGTGTTGACCAGCTAAACCAAACAATGAGAAGGAAGTAGGAAATTTAATGCCATCCTGCTTCAAGATGCATGAAGTACTGTTTTCTCTCTCAGGAATCAAACCTCAAGACTCAACTTTAAAAAAAAAAAGACTAAAAAATCAATTACTACAACTGCCTGGAATCATCACTATAAACGTGAAGAATTGAAAGCTATTTGTTCCTTTGATATTATTATAAAATCACATGCTTGTTGAGCCTCAAATCCTATTCTCTGCCTTTCTTGGCTGTAAAAATGCTAAGATACTAAGAGTTACAAATTGTCTTATAATAAGTCATGGAAATTTTACAAGATAAAGTAGATAAAAAAAGAAAAGAAAGGCATTTTTGTCCGCTTGAAAACTCTGTCTTTATGAATAAAAACGAACAAAAAAGATCTAATTTCTGGAATGCTGCCCAATACAAAGATATAACTCTATTCTCCTGAAATCTAGTAGCTGCTTTATTTTTCCCAAGCTAAGTCACTGGAGGGAAGACCCAGGAAAGTAAACCTGTTACTGTGTTACATTTTTGGAACTCTGGTTGTAAGCATCCTTGTGCTAATAATTGAACAGTAGAGAAATACACTGTGGGAGAGCATGCTGGGAGAGGCCCAGCAGAGGGGCCAAGGGCAAAGCCCACACTCCCACTTCTCAAGCAGTGTGGGATAGGATCCTGCAGGTGCCCACCCTAGAATTAACCTTAGGATGGATGCAATCCGACCCAACTTTTGCTGAGATTGCTGCAGTGAGAATTTTCCACTTGAGACCAAACATATCCTGGAGTTCTGCTAGGAGAACACAGGTAAACTCTCAAGAAACTGCCAATGCCCAAGGCCACTGCTCAGAGTGAGCTGCCATATCTCTACATTGAGCCTGTAAACAAAATACCAAAACAGTGGGGATGAGCAGTGGGTGGGGTGAGAGAGTGCGCTGTTGCAGCTTTCAGATAAGAAAGGATCTGTGTTTTCCTTCTCCTTCTCCCCTCATCAATAACCGAGAAGCTGATACCAAGAAAAGAAGACAGGAGGAAGGATTAGAGCCACATCAAACCCAGCCTATCTTGCAGCTATTAGAACTTCAGCTCATACTTAACTGAAAGAAAAATAATATACTGTAGAATGTAAAATAAAGTTTTAAAATGAATAGGGATGAGTAAAAACTAAGATGAGACTGAATAATTGAAAATGGATGAAAGTAATGCGATTAGGCCAAAGAATTATTAACAAATACAGTTTTTATCCACCAAGAAGATGAGCTTCAATATTGCTTAGATGTGGACAGTTAGCGAAAAAATCAAAACAAAACAGTTTTGCGTTTAGAACCAGTGACTCGAGATTATTAAATAAATTTGTAACACAAGACAGCTCAGTTTTGGAAGCAATGGCTAATACTCCTTATGGCATCTTATTTTTTTTTTTTGTTTTCTATTTATTGAGATTGAAAATAATGACTTCTTTATTCCCAGATAGGTAATGTCTATGTCTAGATAATTCCTGAATCTTTTGGGATGATCAATATGGATATTATCTCTTTAAAATAAATGTGCTGCATTTTTTAGTGCTAGTGTTGCAGGCTTTTCACTCCTGCTGTTCAGCGAGTGGGAAGGAGTGTTACAGCTCTTTTACTCCTACCACCAGGAAGCTCCCCTCCAGGTTCTTGTCCCACGACAAGAAGATTAAAGGCATGCAGACACGGGACAGTGAGCAGGCAGAATCAGAGTCATTACAGAAAAGCTCTCAGCAAAGAGAGGGGACCTGAAACGGGGTTGCCAGCTATGAAACTGAGTCCAGGGTTTTTATGGCCTGGGAAGGAGGAGGAGTGTGCTGAATGGTCTGAAGGCCATCTTGGAGAAAGCACCTCTCAGAAAGAGGTATGATAGTGAAAAGCAGCAGTTGGAAACAGAGGTAAAGGGTTGGCCCAATACTTTGGCCTAGGACCAATCGGGGGCTGAAGTGAAAGCTTGGCCTGGGACCTTGGGCCAGGATCCATCAGGGGCCAAAGTGATGATTCACCCCATATAAATGAAGACTTCTCCAGCAGCTAATCTCCGAAAGGTAGGCATATGTAAAATAGGTGAAAAGCAGAAGACTAAGGCAGGCCAAGGAGACAGAAATGTGTCCAAAAAGAAAGTGGAATTTGTTCATCTGGGTTCACAGAGTAAGTGTTTCCTTTCAAGGACACAGGTTCCTTCTTATCTGGGGCCCACAGTTGGATTTTCAGGCTGTTCTTGGATTTAAGGAGTTTTACCCTAACTGACTGCTTGACCAATTTCTTCCTTCCACTTCTCTCACTAACATTTTCAGAACTCTCAAAGCCTTTGAGTTTATTGACAGTTAAGACCTCGTACTCCACTCACTCTGCCAACCATACATTTATTTCTAGTTCCATATACATTGGAATAGAATAGCATGTATACGCACATCTACACAAATGCACACATATTCTCTTTCTTCCTCTCCCTCACACGCAGACACACAGTTTTAATTCCAGCTCTTCTCTACAGTACAAGGGGGTCAATATGTGTGGTATCATGTAACCTAACCACAATGAGCAGTGGCCTGGCCTGACCTTAGGTGTGCTTTTTCTATCAGGAGAGAACCCTACCACAAGAAGACAAATAGCCTCCTTACTGAGAAGAGGCCTTTACTATCCGAGCCAAATTTTATTAAATTAGGTAATTTTTCATTCCTAGGAGATATTTTTCATAGAAATAACTGGAATATTTAAGATTGTATAATTATCAATCAAATCTGAGGAAAGTGATCACATGCTGATCACAGCAGTGGCTAGATATGTGGGCTAACAAAGCTTAGGCTCAAATGTTTGTTTCAGTTTAAATGACAACAATGTCAGAACAACACTTGTTATTTTAATTCTTTTCTAGAAGAAAATAATATTTCATTTCTAGATGGTTTAAGTTTACTAAGCCTATAATTATCCAAAAACCATTTTAGTTTTTTTTATGTGATGGATAGATTTTTATTTTTGTGAACATATAAAGTCTTTTAAATTTAACTTGAATATTTGTAGGTGAATTCTTAATAGTAAGAATGTCATAAACACATAGACTTTCATTGTGAGTATTCCCATCTCTGCTAGTGAAACCTATGGAGAATAGGCAAATTGCTATGCTTGGGAAATAGTAAGATTGTACATAGAGTGTAATGGGGGAAAGACAAATTATTCTAAGTGAATATTTATACTCAGATGAAAAAGAGCTAATAAAACTGAACATGACCATGTAATTAACTCCCACAATACCTAGCGCTGTTAAAACTAAGATCTAGGGAGAAGTTATTTTCCTGGGGTCACCCACTAAAATAGAAAACCAATTCTCCTCCTTCCATGCTCAATGTTTTGTGTGTGTGTGTGTGTTTTTTTTTTTTTTTTTTTTTTTTTTTTTTTTTTTTTTTTGGTTTTCTTTTTCCCTGGCTTAAACAGCAAATCATCCATTGGACCTGGCATTTAAAAAGTCTGCTGGATTTGTGTATTTAGTGAAGAGTGGGAGGTTTTCGGAGAAGGAAAATTAGCTTTATGAAACCTTGGATATGACTGTGGAGAAGGTGTTGAAAGTAATGATAAGTCAGGGTTTGTACTGGGAAAAACAAGTAAAGAAACATGTGGTAAATTCTCAGCACCCTTGTGTAAATATCACTTAGGGGGCAAAGTGGACTCACTGTAAATTCTTGAAAAACATTTTTTTTTTTTTTTTTTTTTTTTTTTTGTAATCAGAAATTTGGCAGCAGAATTTTTGACTCTTGGAACTGAAGCATTGTTGAATAGTGAGGACTGGAAATGCTATCTGAGTCATCAGCATAGAGGAAATATTTAAAGCTATGAAAATGTATGAACTCTCTGGGAAAGTGAACTTAAAGTGTCATGGGTAACTACATGGCCATAGAGAATCTCAGACATATGGGATAGCAGGAGGGAGAGAAGAAATCAAAAGAGATAGAGTAGGAAGAAAACACAAGAACTGAAAAGGGACTCAGGTTTGTGCGGTGTCAGAATCACAAATGAAGAGATTATTTCAAGGAGGCATCTATTAGGTTGAAATGATGGAGAATTAAAATAGCCTCTGGGATTTTGTGGGGAAAAAATTTGTGAGCCTCCAGACTCAGTATTTTCAATAAACTATAGCTTTTCAAATGTTTGAAAGAGGAAAAATGAGTTGTATTCTTTTTTTTTTTATTTGACAAGTATTTGTTGAGCAGCTACTCTATGCTAGGCATATTCTACTGATGCTTTTCATGTTATATATGACCAATTCCTTGGAAAATCTCCCTCATCCTTGAGTTTTATAGCATGTTTATGTCTGACAAGTATATAAACACTCCCTTCCATGCTTTTCAGTGATGCTGTGATATCTTTGGATTATTTAGTGCAAGAAACCTCCAGACAAAATGATCTTAGATGCTTTCTATTTTTGGAATGTATTTTGGCCCCAGTTGGGAAAACAATACTTAAACATCTTTATTAAATTACTGTTACATTAGTTGGAAGAAAAATTATTCTGGCTTATAGGTAAGAAAGTTTTCATTTATATTTTTACATTTAGGGTAAGAATTTTAGAATGAGGACTTTGCTGTATGTCTTTTATAATCTCTTTTTTTGGTTTGGTAAAATATGACAGGCTAGTAGCATAAGAAGCAAAGCTCAATTTGCATGAATATCCCTTTAACCCCTGGAACAAACACCTCCATGCAATGGATGCTTCTTAACCTCCAGGTCAGTGTTCTCAAGAGACACTAAAATTCTTTTGAAAAGGAATGAATAAGAAGGCACGGTGTGTGATCGTAAGGAAGGGATATTTTTAATCTATCCAGGATGACTTTACTAACTTATCTTTTGGTCCAGACTCTTAAGAGACTTAGGCTGGGCTTCTGTGCCAAAGAATGTTCAACTTATTTCCTCATTCCACAACTATTTATTGAGCATCTACTAGACGAATGGGGCTAAAGAAGTGACTTGGAGACACAAGCTTATTTTTTAATGGGCCTCATTTTCTAATGTGTAGAGTTACACATCAAATAACTGGTTTGGGGTATTTGAGGTACTATTAAGAAATATAAAGAAATATAAGGAGATAAAAGTAAAGCATGTATGGGACTAGGTAATGACTTATTACATATATGGTGTGATAAGCAAAAGAATCTCCAAAGCCGCATTAGCAGAGCCTGGACTTGAATGAGGAGAGCAAATGAGCGATGAAAAAAATCTGAAGAATAAAGTTCCACAAACAGCCCAGCCTGGTCAACATGGTGACACCGTGTCTCTACCAAAAATACAAAAATTTTCTGGGCATGGTGGTACATGTTTCCCAGCTACTTGGGAGGAGGCTGAGGCAGGAGAATCACTTGAACCTGGGAGGCTCAGCGAGGTTTCAGCGAGCCGAGATAGCGCCACTGAACTCCATCCTGGGTGACGGAATGAGACTCCATCTCAAAAGAAGACAAGAAACAGCAACATCAGTGCCCTGCAGAGGGAATGAACCAGGGGCACAGTGGAGAAACAAGAGACAGTGTGGGAAGGGAGTGATAGAAATCAAGCTAAGAAGTACTAAAATCTCAATCATTAGGGCTTGGTCATTAAGGGATTTTACTCTTAGGGTGATGAGAGGCCACTAGAAGATTTTGAATAAGGAAGCAATACTATCTGATTGTATTTTTAAAATATTGGAGAGTTACTTAAAGTAATTTGAAGTGGAATACCAGTCAAAGGAGAGGAATCAGTTACGAGGCTGTTAAAGCTGGATCAGACACAGTCAATTGGAAAAAGGTGGTAGCTATCAAGGGCTTCGGTGATTCAAGTCAAGATGGCCATTATAATCAGTAGTAAATTGAGAGCACAAGCCTTTACTAGGGGGCGGGGAGGGGGCATAGATTTTATTACAAATAATAGGAGAGTAGTTTTTCTTACTTCAGTGGAGTGGTGATTAGGCCAAAGCAGAAAAAGAACCATAATCATGTGAACATGGGTTATAAAGTAAAACAGTGATGGACTGTTGATAATGGGAGTGGCTATATGGACATTTCCCAATTTACAACTGTTCGAGTTACGGTTTTTCAACTTTAAGACGGTGTGAAAGCAATATGCATTTAGTACTGTCCTCGATTTACAGTAGGGTTAAGTCCAGATAAACCCAGACTAAATTAAAAATATAAGAAGTGGAAAATGCACTTTGGACTTACTGTTTTCAACTTAGGACAGGTTTGTGTGGTTGTAGTACTATGCTTAACCAAGGAGCAACAGAGCGTGTGTAGGGCAGAAGTTACATGAGAAATCTCTGTACCTGCCACTCAATTTTTCTGTGACTTTTAGATTGCTATAAAATGTAAGCCGTGTGTATGTGTGTGTTCAACAAAGTTTTCTTATTTTAATGCTAACAGACACAAAATAATATGACTTCAGATGGTTAAAAAAAAAAAAATTGCAGTAGAATCGAGTAGTACTAGGATTTCTGGATTTTACAGACCTGAAACATAAGGACCAATGTTGTAATGTTGTCTTTTTTTATTTCATCAACTAAGGATATTTTAAAACAATGAGAAGATATTGTTTCTTCTAAAGTTTATTTATTTAATTGAATTTTTCTACTTTTGTTACAAACTTAACCCATTATCTTCATTTTTCTTGCTGTTCATTGGAAAAATAAAAGCTTCATCTCCTTGCTGGCAAACACTGGTCACTTGGTTCCAAGATTACTTGGTATATTAGTTTTGAAGTCAATTTAGTACTTGCAGAGTTACCCATAGCGTTGCTTTTACATTATTTTTTTATAGCACAATTAGGGTTGACAGATAATATATGGAACATCCAGTTGAATTTCAGACAAACAAGAGTTTAGTACTGTAAATATGTGTTCCAAATAGTCATAGAACTACTTGTATTTTAAAAATTTTCTAATTTACACAGAATTGAAATTTAACTGTATTCGGTATTTTTGCTTGCCAAATATGGCTATCCTAACCTAAGCTCTTTCAAGAAGCTCGTCTGTGCATTTTCCTTTGTGGTTTACTCTGAATTGCTTACTGTCAAAATGTATCTATACTGTCACGAAGAGTATCTGTATGCATTAGAATTTGCAGACTCCTACAAAGATTTTTATCCTTTTTCCTCAACCAATCTCAGTTTCCTTATCAGCATTTTCAAGTTTAAAAAGTACTGCAGTGTATTTACTGGAGTGGAAGCATCTTAACTTCTAACCCCTGTCAGAGACAGGTACAATGGTGCATATGAATTGATGCATCTGGAGCCTGTGAGTCAAGTGCTACAAGGAAAGGCATCCTTAATTCTTTTTTAAGAGGAATATATTAGTAGTTTGACCAAGCTAGCACTTGGAATAATACATTCTCTTTCTTCTTGGATTCTGTGTCCACATCGTACACCTCCTGCAAGGCATGAAGTGACTAGCTGCATGGTTTTAAATAATTGGGATGGAGTGAGTTTTCTTCACTCATGTATGCATGACTATTGTTCTGTTGCTCTTGGTATTGCTTTGAATATTTTTCTTCCTTACATTAAATGCAAATACAATAGACCATTTGCAGATATTTCTAGCTAGTGAATAGCACGAGACTTATAATTCTTGAAAAGAAATGCTTCTAATCCAAAACTACTTCTGCATTTTATGTCTGATTCTATTTTCTGTTTTAAAATGGCATCGTAAATGATCTTCATACAAATGCAATCTTTATTCCTATTCAAAGCTGCTGTTTTGCAGCAAAGGAGAAGAAAGGCTATTCTTTAAATTATACCTTTCATCAACCTGAAATAAACACAAGTGGTAAGTCTGGAAGTCTTTGAAAAGATGGACAGAGACACAGAGCAAGAGAAAGAGAGGAATTTTATTTCCTTGCTGTTTGCAGATGTTAATTACCCTGAATATTGTAAAGGAAGCTGAAGCAGCTGGCATGGATTTTTGACAACCACATTTAAATTGTTTATAAGAAACTCTGTCTGGTAAACATGGGTGTTTTAGATGCAAGGAGAGATTATGGCATCTGAAATCTGAGAAAGAAAATCAGAAACATTGGGTATGCTCAGAGAGTGTGCAGTACGATGCAAGGTCATTTATAAACAGAATGAAAATCAGACAGGTCGAGGCCAGGCCTCTTGAACAAACATTGACTATTTGCACCATATTCAATGTGTGCAAATCTTAGATGAAACTCATTATAGTGATCTATAGAGAGAAAGGCCCAGATATATCATCCTAAAAAGAATATATTAATATAAATTTCTAATATCCTTATTCAGAAATGCATAATAAAGCCAAACAATTTTCTGGAAGATATTCACTACCACCAAGAAAGTCATAATTCCAGTCCTCCAGAATAGGTTACTTCTGATTTGAAAGATAAATATTATAGCATCTCATTTAATAGTTTATGAGAAATTCCTTTTATTGATATACCATTTTCACCATTTGGGGAAACTTTTGCTTTTCAATGCAGATTTTCCTAAAGAAATAGAATACTATGAGAAGAGGTAATCCACTATGACACAAGATTGCCGTAGAGTACACAGAACCTGGGTTTCCAGGCACCCATTTATACATGTCTTATGTGTGTTGAGTGTCTGCACTGAAGTGTGTTGATTGCAGAAGAGGTGATGGAGAAAGCTAAACAAGTTCCTACCTGATTGTGTAGAATTCTTGGTCTGAAGGCTGATCAAGTGTGAGTTTCGTGCACTGACTGTGACCTTGCGTAAGTTATTCAAGTTCAACCCCAGTCTGTTCTTCTAAAAAGAAAAAAATGATAGATTTATAACATTTATCTCAAGTGATTTAATTCTCAAAATCAACTTTATTGCTATATACCTTTTAAACAATAAAATTTAGGTCTTTTTGCGATGCCTTTTGATATATGTATGCCATAGCATAACTCCCAACATAAGCATGATACAAAATATTTGCTTTTCCATAAAAAATTCCCAGTTACTACTTTGTAGTCCTTCCTCCTGAAAACCCAGCCCCTGGCAACCACCGTCTTCTTGTCACCGTAGTTTTCATCTTTTAAGAATTCACAGGAAGGTCGGGCGCAGTGGCTCAGCCTGTAATCCCAGCACTTTGGGAGGCCAAGGCGGGTGGATCACGAGATCAAGAGATCGAGACCATCCCGACCAACATGGTGAAACCCCGTCTCTACTAAAAATACAAAAAATTAGCTGGGCATGGTGGCATGTGCCTGTAATCCCAGCTACTCAGGAGGCTGAGGCAGGAGAATTGCCTGAACCCAGGAGGTGGAGGTTGCGGTGAGCCGAGATGGCGCCATTGCACTCCAGCCTGGGTAACAAGAGCGAAACTCCGTCTCAAAAAAAAAAAAAAAAAAAAAAAAAAAAAGATTCACAGGAAGGCAATTATACATTACATACACGTTGGTGTCCAGCTTCCTTCACTTAGAAAGCTTTTAAAATTTACCTTTGTTGTTTTGTGTGACATAATTATTCCATCATATGGATATTCAGGTGTCGTTCTGATAATTAAGCAGGAAAGTTTAGGTAAAAGCTAGTGAGCAGTTTTCTGATTGGAAGAAGTTACCGAAAGACCATTAACTATTAAATAATAAATGGTTATCTGGCTTTATTTTCTCTTGAGATTTAAGGAGTTATATCATATTTAAGAAGTACATTTTTGGGCTAATGCACAGAGGCTTCATTTATAAATAAAGTGAGAAATTTGAAAATTTAGATAGGATCCAGAAAATTTGAGACTGTTCTTGATTTTGAATAGCAGGCATGTTCTTTAGACTGATTTATCCAGTCACATGTCTTGTCTCAGTTCTATTTTCACTCTGTGTGTGTAGATAATACAACATTTAGAAATATATAATCTCCCAGGGTCAGTTTTTATTGTCACAGACATGACAATTTATGCTGTTGCAACGTCAGCAATCAAGGACTCTGTTAATGGCATCATAAAACTTGGCACACCATTTTTTTTCCTACGGGGAAGAAAATTAGGAAGCTTAATTTCAATATATAAATGGAACTCAGAAAAGTGACCACAGATAAATCTAGAAGCTATATTCAGAAAGACGTTTCATTTTCTATGTCCTATTCACTAAGAGCATATGTCTCTGAAATTAACTCATTTTTTATGTGTGATTAAAATCCAAAGCAATATTCATATTACGGTTTTCATAATCCCCAAATTGTAGTCTCTTCTGTGCCTAGAACTGGGAGGATAAATTTGGAGAGAGCTTGATCTGTAATGTTTTTCTTATTCAAAGAGAATGTATACTAGCTTAGAGTTTGGAATTTGGATTTGGATTTTGCTTCTGAGCACTGGTGATCAGAATTTGCAGTTTGCAATCTCAACTCTCAAATAAATCCAGGATTTATTATTGTGATCAGTAGACTGCCTGCAATGCAACCCTTAGGCCTGCTACTTACCCGTAATACTACTTAGCTGAAAACAGCTTAATCAGAACTTGTGGGAATGGCATTGCCTTTTGTGTGTTAAAAACGTACTCCATCATCTATTGCATTTATGCCCCAAACATTGTTTCTCGTGTTAGGTTTACTATTACTGTTATTATCAGAAGTTTTCGTCCCAAATTTTGATTTTTAACACTTAATATACTACTCCTCTGTTGGAAACAGTGATCATCATTGTGTACCAGCTACAGCATGAGTGGAGGACCTGCATTAGAACACATGTGTCCTCTTTCAATCCCATCTCCTCAGTGTATAAAAGAGAAGGGGAGCATCAGTAGGCTGAGCAATGGCTGTCATTTGCATCAAGGAATAGAGCCAGCATTCATTTTTTATTTCAAGATAGATCCATTTCATCTATTTGAAAAGCTGCTATTAAAAGGCTTGTAATCCAATGCTTGCAGCTGAGAATAATATAAAATAAAATCGTCTTCTTCACTCTTTCAGCACCAGCACAAAGAAGTGCCAAGAACTCTTCTCTCGTTATTGACACTGTCATCAGTAACTAATGGGAGGTTGTTGGTGGTATTTTTTTTCATATACTTTATGCTGTTATAATTTTCTTTTGGCTCAGTTTAGGGATAATGGAGGTGAGTTGTGAACAAACTGTAAGCTTCAAAGAGGCGTAATTACTATGAAAAAACTGATGAGGAGAGATCTTGTCTCTATAACACAAAACATCTCCATAATATAAAGCTCTTTGAGATAGCTTGGCATGATCCATTTGATTAGCAAAGTAGTCTTTCTATTATTCCATTTCCAAGGACATTTTCTTTGAACATATATTGTATTTTACTATCATTGGATTTCTTTCAACTCATCATCGCACTTTGTTTTCTTATTTGCGTTCTACCTCACATAGGATAAATTTCTTAGGGAAATCAGTGGTAAGTGGCTTTGAAACTATTTTAGTTTCATTTTATTATGGCTATAGTAAAATTTGTATTTTACATTACAATTGGATACACAGATACATGTTTGAATTAAATAAAATTAAACATACAAGTTAAATGAAAGTTAGGAAATAGTTTTACAAAACAAAACTTACCCTAAGCATGAATAATGCACTCTGTTATTTTATATTCCATTCTATTTAGTTTTTTTTTTTTAAACGGCTCTTTATGACCCACTGTATTGATCCCACAACTCACTAATGTTTTGCAAACCATTTATTGCAACACACTGATAAAAGTGATGTATTTGTATCATTAAACAGATTTGTGGAATCTATGTAGACTTGTAAAATTTGAATTTAGACTTTTAAAATATAGCCCCCCCACCCATAGTATATACTCTATCCTTCTTTTAGTAGGAAATAAAAATTGTTAATTTTATTTTACTGTTGTCACATTGATATGTACATGTGAATACACATGCACTCATATAATGTAAATTATATATGTATGTGTGTGTTTGATTTCATCTGGATCTTTTTTATCATGTGCTTGTCTTATGCCTTTAAAAATATAAATAAAAATGAATAACACAAATGGATTACTTGTAAACCTCTGTTTAGATTAAAAACCAATCATTCTATTACTTATCTTCAGTAAGTTATAGCCTTGTAGTTATCTCTCTAGTAGAGGTAGCAGAATTGTCCAGCTCCATGTGCTGCTTTTTTTGATGAGGGGTTAGGAGTGATGGGGAAGGGTCTTACTATGTCATCCAAGCTGGTATCCAATGGTGCGATCACAGCTCACTGCAACCTCTGCTACCCTGACTCCTGACTCAAGCAGTTCTGCCACCTCAGCCTCCTGAATAGCTGAAACCACAGGTATGCACCACTATGCCTGGCTATTTTTTTTTTTTTTTTTTTCAGTAGAGACAGGGTCTCACCAGGTTACCCAGGCTGGTCTTAAACTCTTGAGCTTAAGTGGTCTGCCTTCCTTAGCCTCCCAAAGTGCTGAAATTACAGGTGTGAGCCATTGCACTTAGCTTCCACAGGCTTCTTCTTGATCAACTGTCATGAGATGCTTAGGATGTTTATATTTTTAAAATATCCAATCAGAGCCAATTTGTGGTACAGGTGATGGTTTGGAAAACTGCAAGGTTTGATAGAATCCAACACATACTCTCTACTTAATGTCTAGCTAGTAGCCTCTAACTATTGCCTTAACATTACTTTTAAAAATTTCTTTCTTTTTTTTCAGTAAAGAGACCCATGTTTCTATTTCTTGAGTCTGAAACTTCTTTATATTTGAAAGTCAAATGTGAACCATTACACACAATACTTTCCTCTATTGCATTATTTTCTTTTATTTTGTATGCCTTTATTTAGAGATTTTATAGGAAGATGCAGAGATTTCCCAAATTCCTCTTGCCCTTACAAATGGATAGTCTCCCCTATTATCAACATTCTCCACAAAGGTAATACATTTATTATAATTGGTGAACTCACATTGACACATCATTATCACCCAAAGTTTATAATTTACTTTAGGGGACATTCTTGGTGTACATTCTTTGGACAAATGTATAGTGATATGTATCCATCAATATAGTATCATACGGAATATTTTCATTGCTCTGAAAATCCTCTGCACTGTATCTATTCAACCCACCCCCAACTTCACCTCATCAACCACTGATCATTTTGGTGTCTCCATCATTTTGCCATTTCCAGAATGTCATTTAGTTGGAATTATATAGTATGTAGTGTTTACAGATTGACTTATTTCACTGAGGAATGTGCATTTAAATAAAGTTTCTTAATGTCTTTTTATTATTTAACTGCTTATTTCTTTTTAGCTCTGAATAGTATTTCATTGTCTGAATGTACTGCAGTTTATTCATTCCTTCATCTACTAAAGGACATTGTGGTTATTTCCAACTTGTGGCAATTACAACTAAAACTGTTTCAGACATCTATGTGTAGATTTTTTTATGGACATGTTTTCAGTCCCTTTGGGTAAATACGAAGGAGCACAATTGCTGGATCATATAGTGAGATGTTTAGTTTTATAGAAAGCCACCAAACTGTCTTTCTGTGTTGCTGTACCATTGTGCATTTCCACCAGTAATGAATGGGAGTTCCTATTGCTCCACATCCTTGCTAGCATGTGGTGTTGTCAGCATTTTGATTCAGCCATTCTAATAGTTATTTTAATTTACATTTTCCTGATGACATATGATGTGGATCATTATATAAAATGCCTATTTCCCATCTTCTTTGATGAGGTGTCTGTGAAGGTTTTTGGTCCATTTTTTATTCTGGTGATTTATTTTTTAATTGTTGAATTTTAAGAATCTTCATATATTTTGGATAATAGTCCTTTATCAAATATGTCTGTTGCAGATAATTCTTACCAGTCTTTAGGTTTTTGTTGTTCTCTTGATATTGCCTTTTGTAGAGCAGAAATTACAATGCATTAAATTTTCAAGAGCAAGTATTAGTTAAGAGATACAAAAATGTGGTTTACCCTTCATAATAATTCCAATACATGGATACGTTTCCCTTGTATATCCTTTTAAATATCCTTTTCAGTAAGTGATATGTAATTGGAAGTAATGAGGAGCATCATAAACGTAAAACTCCCTTTAATCTGTCACTGCAAACTCTTAACATTCTGTTCCCAGAAGTTTTGATGTAAAAACTTTCAGGTTTTCTTATAAATTATGCTTTAGACATTATGGATAAGATGTCTCTATTAAGTTGGCTGATCCCTATTCAAGGCCTAGAATTTATGGTTTGACCAAACGCATATACACATACAGCAATGTGAACTTTGTGTTTCTGTGCTGTATTTAAGCCTGCTTTAGACATCAAAGATTCTCATTATACTGTTGTGAACTGAATTACAGAGCTAAAGAATAGCCTTTTGTTGGGAGAAATGGAGCTTAAAAGAAATAGCTAAGTGGTTATGCTTTGCACTGTGAGACACCAGATTTCATATTCAGTACCATAAGATGGTCTTTCAAAAGCCTTCATTTCATGTGCCTGTGCAGTGAGATAGCTTGTCTCACGCAGGCTAGAAATGTCCTGGGAAGCTGTGAGACTGTTATTATACATATCCATACCTCTCAGTCTGCGGGAGTAGAGAAATTAAGTCCAATTGGAAATGTATATTGAATATTTGTTCATGTAGATGACTTGAGGGTAGAGTTTTGAATCATTGTTTTTATAGCACTGGGTCCGTGAAAACTATGTGACAGGCTTGGGAGTCTGAAAGAGTAGGAGAGAGGCTGAGCACCCACATATTGTGATTTCAGGAGTCTCAAGGTATGCTTCTTTATCTCTTTATACATCTTTATAAATTACTCATATTTACGTGTCAATTCTCTATCTACCACATTAAGTGATGTGTTATTACTCGTAACTCTGCAAACTGCACCAAGATAAAGAATAACCAAAAATTAAAATAAACTAATACATGGTCAGCACTAAGCTGCCTTATTGGACAAAGAAATGCCTAAGAGCTAAAGTTTATTTAGCTCTTAATAATTGTTCATTGTCACGAACAATTCACCTACAATGGCGATTCTGTCCAAAGGGAAGGGGATATGTGAAGTAAGTTGCAACAAGAATTCTGAATTGAGCTACTTTAACTTTTTAAACACATTCCAGAATTTGCTTAACTACCTTTTCCTTTCCAAAACATTCCTGCAGATGCAAAAGGCATAAATAAGCAATAAAGTTTGAAGCTCCGTAAGTGTATCATGAAATCAGGAAGTGTCAAGGTGGATTGAAGTGTTAAAATGTGGAATTGTGTGATTTCACTTACGACTATAAAATCTAATAAAACAACTGCTGTCATCTAATTAATTAAAATAATGTTAATTCAATTATTGTTATATTTCAGTCATGACCAGTTATGTTATGTATCGGTCAGGAAAATAGAAATCATGCTAGATAATTCAAACAGAAAAAGATTTAATACAAAAAATTGGGGGCTTAGAAAAATCAGTAAAAGCTTAAGGGAGTGAAAGTTGGGGTGCGAGTGGGATGTCACAAGGTGTCAGTTTGGATGCCTCACTTTTGTCCTTAAAGTCAGAAATGTGTTGCTTCCACCCCAACTTAGAATACTGTAGGAAACAGATTCCAATGACAAAACTGACCAGTGATCTCAAAACCGGGTGTTGGACGGGGGAAGTGGAGTTCTTCTGGCTGTGATAAAACTTCAAATCTGGCCAGGAGTGGTGGCTCAAGCTTGTAATCTCAGCACTTTAGGAGGCCAAGGCAGGCGGATCATGAAGTCAGGAGTAGTTCGAGACTAGCCTGGCCAATATGCAGAAACCTCATCTGCATTAAAAATACAAAAATTACCTGAGCATGGTGCACGTGCCTGTAGTCCCAGCTACTCGGGAGACCGAGGCAGAAGAATCGCTTGAACCCAGAAGGCAGAGATTGCAGTGAGCCAAGATCACGCCACTGCACTTTAGCCTGGGCAACAGAGCGGGGCTCCGTCTTAAAAAACAAAAACAAAAACAAACAAATCTCCAAATCTACCAAGCCCATGTGCCCACTGATCTCTGCAGCTAGAACAAATGCCATCAGGCGGCAGCATGGTTGGCATATTTGTGCTTGATATAAGAAATATACCAAGTAAAGCAACTATTCTTAGAACTACCCTAGAAGAAAATTCACTAAAGCATTATCTATCTCATCTATGTTTTAAGAATAAATATTCTGGTCAATAATGTATGAGAAAAGTATCTTATTTATGCCATAAGAGTAAATATTTTGGTCTATAATGTATGCTAGTTATTTTAATTGGATGGAAAAACTTTTAAAAGAGTTTTTTTAATTACTGTATAAAAAATTACCACAAACTTAATAGCTTAAAATAACTTATGTGCTATCTCACAGTTTCCGCGAGTCAGGAAGGAGTCTGGGCACAGCTGAACTGGATCCTCTACCCAGGATCTCACACTACTGCAAACAAGGTGTCAGCCATCATTGAGGGCTAATGTGGAGACCTGACTGGAGAAGAATCCACTTCTAAGCTTATTAGATTGTTGGTAGAATTAATTTTCTTTTAGATGTAGAACTCACGAGAGCTTGCTTCTTTTCTTTCTTTTTTTTTTTTTGACTTTAATTTTTGAAGTTTATTTTTTATAGTTGTTTTTATTATTATGCTTTTTTATGGTTTTTAAAATAACATTATTATACTTTAAGTTCTGGGGTACATGTGTAGAACATGCAAGTTTGTTACATAGGTATACACGTGACATGGTGGTTTGCTGCATCCATCACCCCGTCATCTACATTAGGTATTTCCCCTAGTGCTATCCCTCCCCTGGGCCCCCACCTCCCTGCTTTCCCTCCCCTAGCCCCCAACCCTTTGGCAGGCCCCAGTGTGTGATGTTCCCTTCCCTGTGTCCATGTGTTTTCATTGTTCAACACCCACTATGAGTGAGAACCTGCGGTGTTTGGTTTTATCTTCTTGTGTCAGTTTGCTTCTTTAAGGCTTGTGTCAACTCAGAGAAAGCCTATCCTTGCTTTCAAATGGCTTACCTGATTAATTCGGACGCACCCAGGATTAAGGTTCTTAATTACATTATTGATCCTTTGCCACATGAAGTAATAAATATGGGAATTATATACCATGATTCTGCTCATGATTCATATTCTTAGGTTCTACTCACATGTAAGGAGAAGAGATTATAAAAGGGCATGGATCATTGTGGAGAATTCTTCCTACCATAACTGTTAAAAGAGAGATTTTACTTTACGGGGATTTTCTGTCTCACACTGAAGGACACACTCTTTCCAGGGTTATTTTTCCACCCGCTGTTTTTATTGGATTATTAGTCTAATAAATTTTTGAATGAGAGGTATAAGAAATATCACGTTTCTCCAAAGCAGAGTGATCATTTAGATTGGTATAATTTAATTCCATGATCTTAGATTACATTATTCTAGAACTAGAAGTTGCTGTAAAATGCACCTTGCCATTTTCTGACATTAAAAAAAAAAATAGGCTGAGAACCAGAATATGGATTGTATATTGTCATAGCTAAAATGTAGGCATCTCCCTGGGTAAAACTTGCTGGAAGTATTTATTTGTTAAAAAATAAGGAGAAAATTCAAGTGGTTACAAAAATTGGGTAGCCTAGTATTTTAGACTCACTGCTTTAGGTAACATAAAGTTGTCGCTTGACTGCTCTATCCTGATGAGAACTTTGGAATATAGGTTGACTGTTCCTCATCTGAAATGCTTGGTACAAAAATTATTTTCGATTTTGAAATTCTTGGATTTTGGAATATTTGCATATATCTGTAAAGGGGTATCTTGGAGATGAGACCCAAGTTTAAACACAAAACTCACGTATGTCTCATATAAATATTATATAAATAGTGAAGATACAATTTTCTACAATAGTTTAAATAATTTTGAACATGAGACAATGTTTTAAGCAAGAAACAAAAATATTTGTTAAAACAAGTAATTTTAACAAAATTTTACTGATTTTAAGCATGTGTATATTGAATCATCATAAAGCAGAGGTATCACTATCTCAGCCGCCCATAGGGACAATCTGTGGTTCTTTGGCATCACCATCAGTCCTGACTCTGAATTTATAAGCTACTGATAAGCAATCCTTTTTGTACACTTATACACACATAAGCACTTAACAGCAAAAAAATATGACATATCATGAATACAGTAAAAAAATAAGGTGTTCAGGGTAAGTAAGCAGCACAGTCACATCACCAGATGCCTGTATCAGCTGTTAAACAGTAGCAGCAACAAACGGCAGGATTTCAATCTCTACTATGCTGTGTTTTGATTAAAAGGTTAGTGTACACTGTATGTTTTCAGGTGAGGAGAAACATCAGAAGCAGTTGAGAGACCAGGTTATGGGTCCTCAAGGGATGAACAGAAGTTCTTTTGGATAACATTTTAAAATAGTTCCTCCAAAGATACCTACCTCATTAACAATGGTTTTCATATCAAGAGTCTCTCTTCGATTTTACAAACTAACATGATTTGTTGTTCTGTTATAAATGCATGCTGCTCTGGTCCTTCAATAGGCCCACAGTATGTTTTCACCATGTTGCCTACAGGTACTTTTTCTGTAGGGTTAATAACATCATCATCATCATCTCTATTATTAAAATCACCTGGATTCAAAAACTTTTCAGCCGTTTCACTATCAGTCAATGAATGAACACTGGAGCCTCATGATCCATGTTAAAATCTCGAGTACACACTTTCAGCTTAATAATAGATTCTAAATCGGGGGTGTCCAATCTTTTGGCTTCCCTGGGCCACATTGGAAGACACGTTGTCTTGGTCCATGCATAATATACACTAACAATAATGACAGCTGATGAGCTACAAAAATTGCAAAAAGACCTCGTAATGCTTTAAGAAAGTTCATAAATTTGAGTTGGGCTGCATTCAAAGCCATCCTCAGCCTGTGGGCTGGAGATTGCACAAGCTTACTCTACTGATGTATTTTTTGCACATATAAGGAGGTCAGACATCATTATTTTTTTCTTACTTGACATACAAAATCCTTCAAAGTCGCCACATTGTTTAGGATTATCACTGAACATAGTCACACCCCAGAGGTTTTGCCAGGCATACACAACTGCCTTTATTCACCTTGTTCCAAGTATTGGGAACAGTATAGATGGCATCTTTCTTGCTAAACTCCTTTTGAAAGCCTTTCACACCCTCACCTCTGTTCACTGGTACTAGCCTGCTGTTTAAGAAAATGTTTTTATATTTTCTCTTCATTGATCTAAGCATACCCTAGTCTCATGGATGAATTATGAAGTCACACTTGAGAGAAAGTACATGGCATAACCATTATTTTTATGGCTGTGCTGTATGTATGAGAATTTATTATGAGAATTTTAGCTGTAGGATGAGAAGAACAGCTGCTGAGGAATAACAAAATCTTTCAGTTATCATCCAGTCCAGCTTTTCTGCATGAGACCATGAGTTACTGGTAAAAATGTTCATGAAACCAATTAGAAAGATATCCGTGGTGATTCATGCCTTTTTGCTATAATAATGGACTGGTAAAAACAAAAACAAAAACAAAAACAAAAACTTACTCCTTCAAAACAATGAGATTGAAAACTTTTGCCTATTACAACAAATTTACATGAGCACTGCATTAATATATTCTAGCACAGTTTTTTGGATGTTGCCATTTTTAATTACTGTAGGGGCTCTTGTAACAACTATAGGCCATGTTTTTCTGGAACAATAATCCCCAAACAGCAATATTTTATCAGCCTAATAGCCTTGTTCTGGCATCAGATTTTCATCAGTACAACCTTGGCAAACTTATCAGTAAATTTCTCAGTGGCTTTGTGATCAACAGATGCTTTATTGTCACAAATCTTTAAAAAATCTAATGCTGTGTCTTTTCTTAAATTTCTGCAACCAGCCTGTTGAATGTTCACCGTTCTTTTCAATTTTCAGTTGACTGTGATAGATCTTTGCTCTTTTCATGATCAGCAGACCATTATATCATACGTTCCCCATTTTGCTGATGGATCCACACTTTTAATACATGATCGAGATCTTCATTCTTAGCGTTCAGCAGTGCTTTTCTATTTTTCATTAACTTCTGTTAATCGTTTTTAACATAGAACATCAATGGTTTATCCTTCCATTTCTTTGGGTCATACATGGTAGACATTCCAACACCATACTCTTCTGTAAGATGTTTCAGGCTTACACTGCTGTCCAGTGTTTTCCCAGCAGCTTGAATTTCTGTGCTGTAAATAAACATAAATATGTCCTTTTTCCTATCACTGTTACCCACAGGGGTATCTGCAAGACCCACAGATATCTGCAAAATGTTTTCAGCATTATAAAATAGAGATGAAAATAATCATGAAACAAAAACAAAAAACAATGAGTAATGCATGTACGTCTTGGCACCATATGACGTATCATGGGGAATCTGCCACTGGGGCATCTGGCCTACACAATGGGTGTGCTTATGTGGGGAAATCTGGGCATGCATGAAAAAAATATATAACAGCTGAAAGGGGCTGAGAGGATCTTTTTTTCCTTGGGGATGCTGAATTAAATGTGTGTTGTGTACCTGAATTTGGACTGTGATCTGTTACATGAGGTTAGGTGTGGAATTTTCCACTTGTAAAGTAATTTTGGCTCTTGAAAAGTTTCAGACTTTGGAATATGTTGGATTTCTGATTTTCAGATTAGCGATACACTACCTGTACCAAGCAGTAAAGCTTTTAGTAGGACCCTTGGTCAAATGATTAATCTCTAACTCTGCTATCCAGGTCCTATTAAATGTCTAGCAGAGAGAACTCATTGTTATAGGATGATATCTTAGAGAGACATATTTCCTATTTACTTAATTATTTTAGACATACAACTCTTTCATTAGCTTGCTTAGATAACTACAAAATTACTTTTACTTAATTACTTTCACCTGTCCTCTGTGTTACCAGGCTTAGGTATTTCTGTTTCCACAGATCAGTGTAAGGACCAGCCCTTTAGGTCCTATTTCTGTAATTTATTTTTAAGAAATTGACAGAGTTCTGCATATTACTTAGTGCCTCCTGGATAATACTTACCCTAACTTTTTTTTCAAATTTAGAAGATGGCAAACACATACACATACACGCACCTGTTCACACCCCAAGTTCCATAGGAGAACCAGCATATTTTATTGCTCATAATAATGAGTTACAATAAACAGCAAGTTTTCATCTTTGCCTTGGTTGCCAGAATAGTTAGAACTATCGTTATCTTCCTAGGGTGAGCCACTGCCCTGATGTGTCTGGGATTGTTGGTTTTCTTGGGGCTTGAGACTCACTAGTAAAACCAGACAGTTTCAGGATGGTTGTTTACTTCTTCTTCTAAGAGTAACATATGTTTGTCTTTGAAATCTAAAAACTATACAAAAATAGAAAAAAAAATTGTAAATAAGCAATCTAAGTGAAAAATTCTATTTGACTGATTGGATTAAGAAACCAGAACTGAGGGTAAGAGAGAATGACTAAAGGAAAGAGTTTGAAAGTCATTGATGTGGGTGGGGCAGCTGAACAACAGATGGTCCCTTTATGTGCCATATAGAGAAGAGAAGGAGACATAGAATAAAGGAGTAGGAGAATAAAAGAAAATAGTTTAGGACATAGGAAGGAAAACTTCTATTTTCATGATTGGCTAAAGCTCTTCTATCTCTTTTAATTCATTAATCAATATTTTGTGTTTCTTGATAATTTTTTAATTTTTAAAATTTATTTTTATGTTTTAATGAGACTATCCATTTTTTAAATGGTGTTAAAAATTAATCAGTTATGTAGGTACTTCGTTAGGAGAAAAAGTCTATACTAAGACATTAATCTACAAAATTTTGGCCTGAGTATTGTCACAGTAAAGTGACAAAGCTCTGAGTAGAGATGTTTTGGTTGGAAATGGTGCAGAAAGAATTCCAGCCACTGCCACATATTGCAAAGTACTCCCTGGTGCCCCTTCATCACCACTTTCTCAGCCTGTACTATGCCAACATATTGTTTTTCTGTCCAAGTAATTTTCAGTAACACCCACAGAATCCCCAGTGGTGATTGCATCTAACATAACACCTGGCAAAAATTCAACTTAATGTGAGGAAAACGGCATCATAGAATACATGCTTCTGAATAAAACTCTTGCTTCAAATTCAGAAAGAGAGGAAAGGAAATAAAGAAGTCCATGACTACGAAATTAAGATGTCTGTCTTTAGCCACTAATTTTAAGAAAAAATAAATGAAGACAACATGCATATTTTATAACATGGTTTCAGCATCACTAAGAAAAACAAAATTATACAATTCTACCCAGAGAGCAGTGTGATAACAGCCGATTAATAATTAAAACCAAGTCTTTTTAAAATGAGCTTGTTCTATCAAATTCAAGAAGCATTTAAGAAGTCTGTCTTAGGTTTCAGGAACTGTGCTAGCTCCTTTCATTTACATTATTATTTTTAATCAGTTGAATTTCACCAAACATAAATGTCTTAGAAGTTTTAAATTTCCCTTTGTATCGTAACATTATTTATACACTGCAAGTTCACCATTCCACTTAGTTTATCATTCAATGAATGCACTGTGTTTTTTTTTTTTTTTTGACAGAGATATGAGAGAAAAGAGAACTGAAAGTTGTCGGAACACTTATACCATTTTGCTCAGTTTCTGATTCAATAAATTGCTCTGTCACATGGAAAATTGGTCACCTAAATGTAGATCTTTTATGCACGAGACTTGATGCTCACAAAATCCCATTACTACATAATAGGATCAATGAGGCCTCATTTGAAAATGTGCCCCCTGTGGTCTGAGCTGAATCTTGTCATGTGCATTGTCAAATGAATAGTCCCACTGCTGGCTGCATCTCCACAAGCTGACAGCTCAGCCTAGGCTCTGGCATAATGTGGCTTTTTGTTTTGTTTTTGTTTTAGGTAGAGTTCTTAATCACATTAAAAGCTATTATAATTCCCTGGCCAATCAGACAGCTTGCTCTTGGTGTGGCCATTCTTTCTGAGTAATAATGCTTTATGAGTTATAGCTTTCCATGACATTGATGAGATGACATTATCCTGGCAACACAGTGCCTTTTGTCCAACAGTTGATGCTGCCTTCTTCACCATATATAAATCTGGAACACATAGGAAGGTGGTCAGAGTTGGAAACAAGAAAACTTTTTCTCCACCTATTATTACTTATGATGTTGTTCTATTTATCCTGTGCTTTGTGAAGGCCATCCTTCTATCAACCCATTTTTTTAATTTCTTATTTTAGAATGGAAAACAAAAGCACTTTAAAAGAGTAAAATCTGCATTCATATTATGCTAAAGTTTCATGTCCAGTATAATGATTAAGAAAATGGCCTTTGGCATTAGGTTTTGAAAACTGGCTCTTTCTTTCATTACCTGTATGACCTTTAGAAAGCCATGCAAACTCTCCAATTAGGAGTTACTCATCTACACTGTATAAATAATAATAAATATCTACATCCTAGCATGTTTCAAGAAGTCAAGGAAATAATGCAAGATGACTTACTATGCCTGTCACATATTAAGTGCTGGTCAAATGATTGCCATTATTTTTATTAGAAGGCATAGAAAAGTAATTTATTTTTTTATGCATCTAGAAAATTATTATTAAAAGTTTTATTCATTATTAATTAAACTATTATTGAATTATTCTTAATATTATTACCTTTAATAAAGGTAATATTAATATCTTTATTGAAGGTATGAATTGTTATTTTATAACAATTTAAAATAAATTATTCTGTGATAAAGTTGTAGATTTTTTAAAGAAAGGCCACACAAAAACACTTGCAAAGAAAATGTAGAATCTTACATTATTAAAAATATTTTAAGTTTAGCACATTTATTCTTGTAACATATGCTTATTTTGTTTACATGGATTTTCTTAAAATCTTGTAGTAACTGAAACTTTAAAAATAAATATTCCTGAAGCAAACTATGTAATGACCTATGATTCAGATACTTATTTACCCTAGGCACACATAGATACATACCTAAGGGCCCTGTATAAAAGTAACATATGGAAAGATAAGGAAATAATTCCTCCCTGAAACTTCCCAGGGGAACTCAAATTATATCCATCAGGAATGAAATAGAAGTCTTAGACGCACAGAAAACACCTGCAAGATTATGAAACCTAGGTCACTATTTTTTCTATGACAATGTAAAAATCACACATTTTTCATACTTCTAACAAAACATATGAAAGTAACTGATACTAAGCACCAGTTCTGACACACTAGACCTGTGGTAGCTTCAGACACAGGTTGATGCATGTATCTTAGAAAGCACTCCAATTCTCACAACAGCACCAGTGTTTTCAAAGAGCTCACGTCTATACCCTCTACAGCCATATGAAAAGGGCACAACACAGAAATCTCATGGTCACTTGTATCAAAAAACAAACAAAAACAGAGATATAAATATTGCATAATACAGAGACACCTAGTCAGCCTCCTTCTGGCTCATTTCTGAGAGGTAGACCAGGAACAGGACCAGGGGTTATAAGTGGTCATGTGATATTTACACGTTTGCATATAGGATGCAGGAAACACAGTCAAACAAGAACACCTACCTCCATTCCGTACTTTGTGGTTTGAAAAATAGACACCACACCATCCTCAGCACCACACACACACCTAGTACTAGAGGTTTTGTTTGTTGGTTTATTTCTTCCTAGGCCAGGAGGAACTTTGAGTCAACCATTTTCTGTTTCTGCAAATTCTTTGGGAAGCCTCATTACCAAATATGTCCAAAGAGTGCAAAGACTTACACAAATGAAAGCATAGTTTATATTCAATATCACCATTTCTGATTTACCTCCAGCTCTTATGATCTCTCTCCCAAGTAGATGGAGAAGATAGCTAGATTTGGGTGCCAGGCAATAAAGTGGAAGTTGAGGGCCAATTGTATTAGATAGCTGTTGAAATCAGTGAGAGGCATGAAAAGAGGTATAGAAGAGTGAGAAGGTTTCAGAAAAGAGGAAAATAAAAAATGAAACGGAAATGGAGAACAAAAGGTTTTGAACATTTCTAAAATAAGCAAAAGTGACTGTAATTAAGTGGGTTCATCAGTAAATTGGCATGATTAATCTTATATAACAAAATTATTTTGAATCAATTGAGATAATAGATTGAGCTAATAAATGTGAGAACATTTCATAAAAAATCAATCACAATATGAATGTGAAATTTTAGTTGTAAGTTATTATAGCTATTTTACAAAGTGAAAAGCCTAGGGACATAGAAAAGGTTTAAATTAGTAGGATAGTAATTATTCTGTACTTCATCATTTCAAATTTCTTTTCTGATGCAAAAATGGAGAGGGTAATGTCTGTGGTGCAGGTGTTAAAAATGCCATTTGCCTAGGATATCACATGCCTCTTACTCTTTCAGGTCTCATGTAAATTGCCTCAGTATCTCTTTAAGTCTTACAAACTCTGTACCACTGCAATTGCCCAAAGATTCCTCAACCCACTGGCAATTGAGTTTTTTAAGACCCCACATGCTATACTCACTTACCTGATAAATTATTCAATTTTCTGAGCTAGCTTCAGAGAGTTTTTTTTGGTCTTTTTTCTCTAGTTGGAGACTATGCTGACTGTAGCATATTGCATTACTGACTCCAATGCTTTGCCTGTTCTGGTATGCCTTCTCTTTTCGATGTGACTCTGTTGTTCCTTCTAGAATCTGAATAGAGTATATTTTGTTTCCACTGACTTTGGGATTGGCCACGTGGCTTACTTTGGCAGAAATGATGGTGTGCCCCCTCTGGGTCTATGCCCCAGAAGGCCTTGCAGCTTTCAAGCTGCTTTCCTAATCCTCTGCCATAGCCTTAAGAGGAACTTTCCTTGGATATCCAGCTTGTCCAAGGGGGATAAATGACGTGGAGAAGAGCTGTGTCAGCCTAGGTTAACCATCCCCAAGATATCCCACAGATGCATGAGTTAAAACAATTTTTGTGTGTGTGTGTGCTATTGATAACTTGAGGCTGTATGTGATGCAGGATTATCATAGCAATAATTAACTGGTACACTAAACCTCCACAGTCAGTCGTCTCTTTTGGAGCCATGGGAGTGAGGGCAGCAACACACTCTTCAGGCTACCTTCCTCTTGGTTACTCCATTTATCGGTCTCTCTGTTTTCTCTATATTAACATACTCACTTCCCTAATCAGTCTACAGATTCTCTTTCTTTAGCTTTTATTTTAAAAACATTCACTTGACATAATAGTGGAGAAAATATTTAGTCCATTTTAAGGTAAACAATGAAAAAAACTCTTATATTGGAATACTCAGGTCTCCTTACACCTGAACTAATCTGTAATTTAAATCCAGCTTAAGGTTATTCAAGTATGTAGCCACTAAAACCAAACCAAACAAAAGAGACTTGCAATTTACTGTTACATTAATAGTCACACCTGTTGGCATGATACATATTCGGATGGGTTGAGAGTTACTAAGTTGCATTCTTGGATGAACATAGATATGTGTCTTTGGAACTAGGCAGAGGCAAGTCGCTACAGCTAGGCACCAACTAACCTTGTAAGCTTGGGAAGGATAAGCAGCTTTTTCAAACATCTTTTTCTTTTGTTGCCAAAATGTAGATAATATCTATGTTCTCAGTTTACTATGAATACTCAATGAGAAAGATGTATTTGAGATCAATTGACAAGTTATAGGAGTCAGTAAATGGCAGCCTCCTTTCCTTTTTCCAACCAAATGTGTATCCCAGAGTATACCTATCCTTATCACAACCCCTTTACATTTGTTTAAATAAGTGACATCGTATTTTATTTAGGTGTAGTGCTACTTAAAAGGACAATTTACCATAAATTTTAAGGAATTTATGATTATGTCGGATGGAACTGTGTGAAACTAAGCTGAAAAAGCCTAAGGCACACATAATCTCCCAACCCATTCTACGTGTCCATGCTCAAGGGATAAACTCATTAAATTTTACTTTGATTTTGGATTCAACTGAACCTGAAAATTCAAAATAACCCCCACAAAAGTCTGACAAGTTTATTTTTCAAAATTGTGGTTGAGAATCTTATGTTTTTCACCTTGAACAGCGGCTGGCTGAGAAGCTGATACTCCTTTCCTTGGCCATCATCTCTTGAAAAGCTCATGATCTTCAATTGGCCTTTGGACCCAAAGACAGACTTTTATTTTCCCATGAAAATCCAAATTGGTACCATTGTCTTGGATACGCACCATAGGCAAACAAATTGTGCTAACTTGTTTGTATTAAAAAATAAATATTAAAATATTCAAAAATACATTAGGATAATATTGCTTGTTCTGATAGTTTAAAGGGATATTAAAATCTATGAGTTTCTTTCTTTCGCTTAGAGCTTTTCCCAATAAGCTGCTAAAAACATGAATAACTGTATTTCAAGAATTTTCTCTTCCATATAATCCCCGCTTAGATGTTTTTAGACACTAAAGAAGTTTTCAAAGGTTAACCTTTGGAAAATGTCTTTTTAGAAAGGAATAAACAAAAGGAAACGAAAACTATGTGAAATTTCCCAGAGAAACTTCTTCTAATTTACACTAATGGGTATGCAGGTCATATGGAAAATTAAACACCAAAATCTAAGTTTTCAGGGCAAGAGAATTTATGCATACAAATCCTATTACCAGTTAATGGGATTTGTGTGGATCCCCAGTGACCTA
This sequence comes from Saimiri boliviensis, assembly GCF_048565385.1. Taxonomy (NCBI): domain Eukaryota; kingdom Metazoa; phylum Chordata; class Mammalia; order Primates; family Cebidae; genus Saimiri; species Saimiri boliviensis. Next base: position 151,555,117 of record NC_133451.1, read on the forward strand.
TTTAGAAAATTTACCCCCTGCTGTTCAAGATGAATATATCATGTGAACTAAACCTGAAAACAGAGTCCTACTGTTGGCTTCATCCCCAATCTGTCAAGCAAGCCCTCTATGATGTTCACAGGATTCTGGCAACAATTTCAGTATGTATATCTGACTGACAGTGCAATACGACGTCTGTATTTTCTCATTGAAGTTATGTGAAATTTGTTTCAAATACATTTTTTCAGTCTTTTTCCTTCCCTCCCTCCTCTTCCTCCTTCTTTTTCCTTTTTCTTTCCCTCTCTTTCTCTTTTTTCCTCCCGCTTGCCTTCCTCCTCTTTCTTGTTCTTGAATTGAAAGGAAACAAAGCAAGCATTAATGCATTAATATTCTCTTTGCCTGGATTTTGTTGAAGAGATGGAGGTTCGTGTTACAACTGAAGAACATGCAGCTGATGTGGGTTCAGAATCCTCTCTGGGATATACCTACACAAAATTCAGAGAATTCTTTGTAAGACATCAGACATTGAGAAACCAAATCTCTCAGGCAACCGAAAATGCAATGTTTGCTGTGAGTGACTTTGCCTTCCTTCTTGAGCAACACTCCTTTCCCCAACACCTATTCTCTCTGGGACCGGGACGCTAAGTACTCTCGTCTATCCTCTCTCTGGACACACAATCACTCTCCAGATAGCATTGCTCCATCCTTCAAAATGGCATGTTTCTGCTTACCAGCCAACAAAAATACCCATTTACTTAAAGTATAAATTTCAGCTTCTTTTTTTTGAACATACAATCCAAACGAAACAAAACAAAATCAAATGAATGCATGATTGAATTCTCTCTCCTTAAATATCTGAATTCTAGATGTTTTTTATGAGTAAAGTATTAAACAGCTTGATAATGGTGAAACACCAGATAATATCACAGGAAATGTGGGGTAAGGAACGACTTTGGGCAATAATTTTTCGATGTTACTCAGATCACTCAGATCTTCAATCTTGCAGAGGTTTACCCTTTTAAAGGAATCCTGGATGGGTAAAACTCAAAGAGTTTGAGATTGAATTAATGTTAAGTAAACATAATTATTTACAATACAATATGATTCTTATATAAGGTATTTTTAACTTTTCAGCAGCTGGAGCTTTTAAAACATATTGAAGTCACAATTAGTTTAGTTTGTGTACGTAACATTTATGATTATACTTTTTATTATTTTATTTTCTGTGGAAGCTCACTTTCCATTTAAAATTTCAGGGCATTAAAGCAGATGCACTCATTACACGCTTTTTGATTGCTTACTATCTCTTGATACATGTCACTCTCTTTTTTTTTAACTGTTCACACATGAAGCTTCTTTTATTTTTGTACGTGCTCAAATTTCAGTTAAAAAGACTGTAATTTTGCAAATTTAATCAAGAAACTAAAATAAAAATATTCTAAACAAATTAGGCTGGAAGAGTAATACAACAAACATGATTTATATTGTAAAAGATATACTAATTTATCCTAAAATATACTGCTGAATTTAACACGTTATAATTGTCAGTTTATTTATTTACCCTTCTTCCTCACTATTATGTTATTCTTTTTTAACTTTAATTTTAGATTCAGAGATACAGGTGCAGGTTTGTTACATAAGTAAATTGTGTGCCATGGGGTTTTGATGTACAGATTATTTCATCACTCAGGTAATAAGCATAGTACCTGACAGGTAGTATTTTGATCCTCACTCTCCTCCTACCATCCACCCTTCAGTAGGCCCTGGTGTCTGTCCTTTCTTTCTTTGTGATCATATGTATTTGATGTTCAGCTCTTAGTTTTAAATGAGAATAAGCAGTATATGATTTTTCTCTTCCTGTGCCAGTTTGCTTAAGATAATGGCCTCCAACTCCATCCATGCTACTGCAAAGGACGTGATTCCATTCTTGCGTGTTGCTGTGTGGTATTCCATTATGTATATGCACCATATTTTCTTTATCCAGTTTACTGTTGAGGAGCATTTAGGTTGATTCCGTATCTTTGCTACTGTGAATAGTGCTGTGATGAACATATGTGTGCATATGTCTTTATGGCAGAATGCTTTATATTCCTTTGGGTATAAACCCAATAATGAGATTGCTAGGTTGAGTGGCAATTCTGTTTTAAGTTCTTTCACAAATCGCCAAACTGCTTTCCACACCAGCTGAGCTAATTTACATTCCCACTAACAGTGTATAACCTTTCCCTTTTCTCTGCACCTTGCCAGCATCTGTATTAACATCTTAATGATAACCCTTCTGTTTGGTGTGAGATGATATCTTATTAGAGTTTTAGTTTGCATTTCTCTAATGATTAGCGGTGAGCCCTATTTTATATGTTTGCTGGCCGCATTTATGCCTTCTTTTAAAAAGTGTCTGTCCATGTCCTTTGCTCACTTTTTTATGGAGCTGTTTGGTTTTTGCTTGTAAATTTAAGCTCCTTATAGATTGTGGATATTAAACTTTTTGACAGCTGCCTGGTTTGCAAATATTTTCTCCTTTTCTGTAGGCTGTCTGTTTACTCTGATGGATGGTTTCTTTTGTTATGCAGAACCTCTTTAATTAGGTCCCATTTGTTCAATTTTTGGTTTTGTTGCAATTTCGTGGAATATCTTCATCATGAAACCTTTGCCTGATCCTAATTCCAGAAGGGTATTTCTTAGGCTGGCTTCTGGGCTTTTATTGTTTTGGTTTTTACATTTAAGTTTTTAATCCATCTCGAGTTAACTTTGTATATGGTGTAAGTAAGGGGTCCAGTTTCAGTCTTCTGCATATGGCTAGTCAGTTATACCAACACCAGTTATTGAATAGGGAGTCCTCTCTTCATTGATTCTTTCTGTCAAATTTAATGAAGCTCAGGTGGCTATAGGTGTGTGGCATGGCTTCTGGGCTCTCTATTTTGTTGGTCGATGTGTCTGTTTTTGTATTATTATCATGCTGTTTTGGCTACTGCAGCCCTGTAGTGTACTTTGAAGTCAGGTCAAGTGATGTCTCCAGCTTTGGTTCATGTTTGTTTGGTTGGTTGGTTACTTTTTGTTTTGTTTGTTTTGTCTTTTTGCTTAGGATTGCCTTGGTTATTTGGGCTCTTTTTTGGCTCCATATAAATTTTAAAATACCATTCTAAAAATTCTGTGAAGAATGTCACTGATAGTTTGATAGGAGTAGCACTAAATTTATAAATTGCTTTGGGCTGTATGGCCATTTTAACAGTACTGAATTTTCCTATCTGTGAGAAATATTAGTTCTTCCTATCTATTATTCCTATCCATGTTTTCCCTTTCTTTGTGTCACCTCTGATTTCCTTGAGCAGTATTTGGTAACTCTCATTGCAGAGATCTTTCACTTTTCTGGTTAGCTGTAGTCCTAGCTTTGGGGATGGTTTGTTCTTGCTTCTCTAGTTCTTTCAGCTGTGATGTCAGGTTGTTAAATTGAGATCTTTCTAACATTTTAATTTGGGCATTTTGTGCTATAAATTTCACTCTTAGCATTGCCTTAGCTGTGTTCCAGAGATTCTGGCATGTTGTATCTCTGTTCGCATTAGTTTCAAAGAACTTCTTTATTTCGACTTTAATTTTATTATTTAACCAAAAGTCATGCAGGAGACAGGGAGAGGCGGACAACACCTGTAATCCTAGCACTTTGGGAGGTTGAGGCAGGTGGATAACTTGAGGCCAGGAGTTTGAGACCAGCCTGGCCAACATAATGAAATCCTATCTCTACTAAAACTACTAAAATTAGCTGGGCATGGTGGTGCATATCTGCAGTCCCAGCTACTTGGGAGGCTGAGGCAGGAGAAATGCTTTAATCTGGAGGTAGAAGTTGCAGTGAGCCAAGATTGCACCATTGCACCACTGTCAACTTGGGTGACAAAGCAATATTCTGTCTCAGGTGGGGGTTGGTGGTGGTGAGATGTCATTCAGGATTAGGTTAGTTTAATTTCCATGAAATTGTAAGGTTTCAATAAATTTTCTGAGGCTTAGTTTCTAATTTTATCATGCGATGTTCCAAGAGAGTGGTTCTTGCTTCTCTAGTTCTTTCAGCTGTGATGTCAGGTTGTTAAAATGAGATCTTTCTAACTTTTTAATGTGGGCATTTCGTGCTCTCCCTTCATATAGCACTCCCTTCATATACATATGTAACATCAGTTCTTTTGCATTTGCTGGTGACTGTTTTATGTCCAATTATTTGGTCAATTTTAGCATATGTGCCATGTGGTGATGAGAAGAATGTATATTCTGTTGTTTTGGGGAAAAAAGTTCTGTAGATGTCTATCAGGTCCATTTGATTCAGTTCTGAGTTCAGGTCCTTAATATCTTTGTTAACTTTCTGCCTCAATGATCTAATACTTTCAATGGGGTGTTAAATGAAGTCTCCCACTATTATTGTGTGGTTATGTAAGTCTCTTCCTATGTTTCTAAGACCCTGCTTTATCAATCTGGGTGCTCTTGTGTTGGATGTGTATATAAATATACATATATATATATATATTGGCTAGTTTGTTCTTGTTAAATTGAGTCCTTTACTATTATGCAATATCCTTCTTTGTCTTTTTCATCTTTGTTGGTTTAATGTCTGTTTTGTCTAAAATTAGAATAGCAGTGTATTAGTCGGGGTTCTCCAGAATGACAGAACTAATAGGATATATGTATATGAAAGGCAGTTTATTAATGAGAGTGGACTCACACAATCACAAGGTGAAGTCCCATAATAGGCTGTCTGCAAGCTGAGGAGCAAGGCAGCCAGTAGTGGCTCCGTCCAAGTCCCAAAGACTCAAAGGTAGGGAAGGTGTCAGTGAAGCCTTCAGTCTGTGGCTGAAGGCATGAGAGCCCCTGGAAAATCACTACTGTAAGTTCCAAAGTCCAAAAGCTGGAGAACCTGGAGACTGATGTTCAAGGGCAGGAAGCATCCAGCATAAAAGAAAGATGAAAACTGGAAGACTCAGCAAACCTGCTTATCCCACCTTCTTTCACCTGCTTTATCTAGCTGTGTTGGCAACTGATCAGCTGGTACCCACCCACACTGAGGATAGGTCTTCCTCTCCCAGTCCACTGACTCTAATGTTAATCTCCTCTGGCAACACTCTCACAGACACACCGAGAAACAATACTTTGCATCCTTCAATGCAATCAAGTTGACACTTAATATGAATCATCACAGAGGCCTCTGCTTTTTGATGTTTTCCATTTGCTTGGTAAACTATTCTTCAACACTTTACTTATGGGTTTCACTGCATGTGAGATGAGTCTTTTGAAGACAGCCTACAGTTGGGTGTTGCTTCTTTATCCAACTTGCCACTCTATGCCTTTTAATTAAGGCATTTTGCCTGATTAGTCTCAAAGTAGTATTGATATGTGTGGATTTGTTCCTGTCATCATGTTGTTAGCTGGTTACATGAAGACTTCTTTGTGTGATTGCTTTACAATGTCACTCGTCTATATGCTTAAGTGTGTTTTTCTAGTGGCCAGTAATGGTCTTTCTTTTCCATGTTTAGCACTCCCTTCAGAATCTCTTGTAAGGCAGGTCTGGTGTTAAAAACACCATTAGAATTTGCTTCTCTGAGAAGGATCTTATTTTTCCTTCACTTGTGAAGCTTAGTTGGGCTGGATATGAAATTCTTGGTTGAAATTTTTTTTTTCTTTCTTTTATCTTCATTGATGTCCTTGGAGGTTTGATTATGGTATAAAGTGGGTTCAGTCAACTGGCTTCACTTCTAGTTGATTTTTAGAGGGCCAAGGCTCAGCACAGCCTCCCTGGGCTGTATGCTTTAACTCTGGGGGGCTGGTATTGGGCCCCCAGTTTTATCCTCTTAACCCTCAAGGTTGGAAACCTACTGGACTGGAGGGGCCAATGTGTTCCGGGACCTCTGGCCACAACATTTCAAAGGGTGGTGCCAGCCAAAGTGCTTCTCTGGGCAGTGGCAGCATGATCTATGCTCACTGGCTTGTGCTAGAAGCAGCAGCATGGGGGTACATGCTCCCCTGCTGGGACAGAAAACTAGCAGGCCCGAGCTACTGGCTTTCAAGCAGGCCCTGCTGTGGTGGCAGTGATGGTATGGTTGGAGGGCAGACAGGGCCACTGATGTCCATGTATGCATTCACCCCCAAAGCAGTGTTGATGCAGGGATGGGCACAGTACTGGTAATTGTGTACATGTTTGTGCCAGTGGTGGTGGTGGTGGTGCAGGAAGTGTGGCTACTGGTATCCCTGTAGATGTTCATGCCAGTGGCGATGGCAGCCCAGGGCAGGGAGGCAATGCTGCTGGTGTTCAGGCATGTGTTTGTGTTAGCAATGACTGTGAAGCAGTGCCACCCACATACTGGCAGGGAAAGGGAGGCAAGTTCTGCCTATGTACATGTAAGCCAGCAAAGTGATGGGTAGGCTTGGTCGTGGGCAGGTGTATGTCAAGAAAGTAATATGGAGGAGGCCATAGTAAGTGGAGGGAAGGTCTAGGTGGGCTGGTGCCTGCCAGTGGGGTCCATTCTACTGGAGTTCTCTGACAGTAAGGCACTGTCTGCCAGTGAAGCAGCTATGATGCAGGCTCACTGGAGATGCCCTGATTGGGTATCTGATGCTGCACTACAAGCACTCATGGCCAGGCTGGAGCCTCAGGAAAGGCTAGCAGACAAAAGGGCATTCAGGTTGGACTGGTCTGATCTCACGAGCGAGATCCAAGATTGCCTTTCTCTGTTCAGGTCTGACAATTCCTGCCAGCCTTGGAGGGCGGATATCCCTGGCCATGCTCTCCTGCAGACAGTTCTACACCAAACCCTCTGGGCTCCACACAGGCTGGAGTCCTACCCCTACAACCTCTCAAAGCAACTATCCCTGCCAGCTTGAGCATCCATGGAGGTCATCGGGTCCACTGATGCTAGGATTTCAGAAGCCCATGGTGAGAGAAGGATGCTCCTTGCCTCCTCCACTCATCCCTTCCCCAGAAGTCAGTGGGGGGCAGGAATAAGCCCTCATGTGTAGTAACCCTATGCAGGGTTCCCAGCTTTCTCACCCTTCAGCCCAGCATCTTTGACCTTCCTCCTTTCACTCTCAATGCCTTCTCTCCTAAGGTCTGTTTAGAATGTACCAGTCTTCTCGGTGTACTGGTCCCTTGGTGGTCCCACATTCCTCTGAACCAGTAGATGTTTCTCCTAGCTGCATCTAGTCAGCCATCTTGCCTCTGTCTCATAAATGTATCTCTGTGACTGCTCAGTTTCATTCCTTTAACTCTGAGTGTACATGAGGAATCACTGGACTCGATTATAATCTTTAAACTTTATTTTCTGAGCATTTTATAAAGATTGATGTTTTATAACTGTTAGTCATTCTTAGAGTTTTCCTAAGTTCAAAGAGAAAAAAATGTTAACAGAATAAAGTTTATTATATTTTTAATTACCATATGGATTTGTCAATTCTTTCATTTTTTAACAAAAGATACATTTTGAGATATTAATAACCTACATTTTTAATATTCCTTGAAACATTTTGCTGTTTCATAAACCTAGGAATTATTTTATCTGTACTCTGCATTACTCATCAATTACTTTCAGCTATGCTGAAAAACCTTAGATAATAAGAATTTTTTTAAAAAATGATGGAATCAATTTAAAGATGATTAAAAAGTGAAATAAATTGTCATCCTTCAGCTTATTAATATGTTACCCAAAGTATTGTGTCATCTTTTAAGAAGGCATAAAATAAATTCTTCAGTATTTTGTAGTCTGCTTAACCTTCAGTAAACACAATAAAAATTCTGAAGTTTTGTTTTCTGCCTATTTTAGCCAAGAGCAGAGGAAGATATTTCACAGTAATTAGATAAATAGGAAGATGAACACAAAGGAACATAGAATAGCACTATGGATTACATAGCAATAAAATTGATCACAAAAGCAAACATCTTAGACTGGGTTTTCAGAATGATAGTACTTTATAAGAATTTTCTTAAACTCAAAATTGATGACTAAGAAATATATTTCTGCTGCCAAAGGTAATATGGTTTGCTCATCCAGTTAGTCAATCAATAGGAAGAAGGAGTTCATAATATATAAATTTTGAGAGGAATCTAGACCACCACATTTTACCAAAATGTATGACTCTAGTATTTTATGTTTTATGGTGTTTTGCGCCAAAATTTGCTTGACACACACAATTTTGCTATGATTTAATTCTGATGCATATTGTAAGAAAACTTAAATTTATTTGATTTAAAACTTTTGCAGATTACTTTTAAAAACTTAAACTATTTTAAAAATTAGAGCAGTCATTAGACCCAGATGGCAAATGGTTATGACTGTTTTCCCTAGAAAATTGAAGGTTAAGGTGCATAGATTCTAAATGGGGGAATTTACATATTCTAAAAGAAAACTTTCTGGCAAATTGAATAAAAGTGCACTTCCACATCTTGCCTTCGAATATTGGCTAAGGATAGAAAAAACTCATAGGCTGATTGCTGCTATCCTTGAACCTGCAGGATATGAGAAAAGACGTGGCAAGGAGCCAAAAGGAGAGGGCAAAGATCCTGGAGTGACCTAAATTATCTCTAAACGTGTTTGTGTTTCACATACAGCTCTCCATATTTGTTTCATGTGGAACATATTACTGTCCACTTTGGCACTCAAAAGACAAATGCTGCTGATCAAATTACCAACTAGTTTGGTGTAAGAAATTTTCAATAACATTTTTTACACGCTACTCCCCAGTTCATCCCAGGGTAGCAGCATCAGCACTTATGACAGCAAAAGAAAATATAAAAGGATCTTTTGTTGTTTCATGAGCATGTGCCAAGCCAAAATTTCCATTGTGCACCTACACATCCAATTATCAAAATCACCATGTCAGTTCAAACACAGTGCACATATTTTTTTTTTATTTGTTAACTTGTAATTACTTACATTTAGCTCATACTTTTATCTAAGAAAACAGCCATAGAAATTGTTATGGGTTGTACACATATCATTAGGCCACAATTAATCTGTTAAATAAAATTTATCAAACTTTAGAAACCCCTACCAAGTGGCAGTGGTCTAGATAAACTAATCCTTTTTATTGCGTGGTGGCAAAACACATCCATCAAGTTCCCAGTCCCACTCACATGTGTCAAGGATATTCAGTTATACAGATAGCCCAGTTACATTGCGTCTACTTGGTCTCTGTTCATTAAGCTCTCTCAACTCTGAGCCCTTAGTAGTAGGAATCAATTTTAAGTTTGGGGGCTATACTACCTCCAGTCTGACCCAATCTCTTAGTTCCTTTATACATTTCTAACCTTATCCTTCATGGGTTCCCAATAATAAGCCCAATATTGAAAGCTAGAAGCATCTTACTGCTCCTTCTTCTGGAGGAAAATTAAAAGCCCAAGATCATGTACTTCGCTTCTCTCCAATTCTCTAGGTTACTTAGCCAAATTATTACTGGATTTTACTTTGTATTTTCCAGTGAACTTCTGTAAAAGAAAAGATACAGAAAGAAAACTCATATATAGGAATGTATACTATAGCAAACAATACAGATGAACTTGACTTTTCTAATTTAAGAAATGATTTAGAGAACCTATTATGTATTGAGTTATGCTAGTCTCTTGAGAAAGATGAAAAATAATGCCAATGCTCAAAACAATACAGTAGCATATGATAATAGAAGTTTTTATCAGACTTCTTTAGCATTTGATGGGATCATGAAGGAGGAAACATCAAGCTTTCATGAGAGTTCAGTTAAGGATTCACAGGGAGGATGACTATTATTGTCACTTCTGTTCTAATCACGTATCTATCAAATTGTTCAACTTTCTTTTTCACCTGGTAATAGTCCAGCATCCTCTCTTAACTGGGCTCATGATGTTTCCCTTTGTTTTTAGACCAGAACCATCTTCTGTAAAAATCACTCTAATAGTTCTCTTGTGCCTTGGAACAAAATCATTATTTCTTTGCAAGTTTACACTGCCTAGCCTCACACTTCCTTTTCAGGAAAAAAAAAATGTCTATAATTTTGGACTTTTTCCTGACTAAACTGCTCTTGCTCAGTCCATCTAAATGTAATTGGTATTCACTGTAACTTTTCTCTTCCTTAAAGAAATTCACATGCCCTGTCATTCCCATTTCCTTTCAATAACCTTTCATCTAAGCCTCCATCCCTTGCAGCAGTTTGTGGCCTGCCAGTTTATCATTAAGTAAACCTTCTAAATCCATTTTTGTGTTTTATAACTTTTGCAACACGAAAGCATAATTCCCAATAATCCTAAATAAAAGATGATTACTGTTTATAAACGCTTCGAGGTTTATCCAAATACCTCTATTTTTTAAAAAAAAAGACTTCCGTGCTTTTGATAGGCAAGTTGAATGAATGTTGATTCACAACCATTTGTATGAGTATTCGTTTCACTTTTCAAAGAAGTGTAGTGCCATATGTAGAAAAAAAAAGTTGCACAAAAGCAGCTAATTAGTAAGAAATAACCCAGAGGAAACAAGCCTGGAATTAGTGATGGCTGCCAACCTAAAGAAGCAAATGTCATTCTACCATAAAATGCCAGAACATTCCTTTCTCTTTCTGAAGATCTCAGGATGGAAAGAAACAAATGCTGCAAAGGTAAATAGAAATCCATGTAGCCACAGCATATGTTGTTTGTGGAGAGCAGACCCAAACAACCACATTGGCATCAGACTTGAGCTTTTTAATTGGAGACCAATTGTGTCCAACTAAAGATGCCTTAATGAGACAGAGTCACAAAAGGGAGGTACATTAACAGAAAGCTTGTTTATGAGTCAGCTGAAGATCCTTATTTTCATAGGAAGGGTTTCATGTTTTGTCATTTTCTGCTAAAACTACATGACAACTGAGAAATTTGCAAACAAAAATAAGTTACAGAACTGTCAACAGTACAGAATTGCTTTCTGAAAACATTATTTAAAAATTCAAGCAAAACCACTCACATATGTGAATATGCAAAAATACATCTTCTCTTTCATTTGTGTCTTCTTAGTATTAGATTGTAAAATAGAAGATGAGAGGCTTCCTTCAACTAATGAAGGTCTTTAGCCCATCTTGTCAAGGCCGTATTAGTATTTAATTCACTAAAAGCATTTAGTTAGATTTTGATATTTTCTCTTCAATACAAAGATTCAAAACCACTTTCATTCAGTAAAAGACAAGTATATAGTTTAAGAGACAAATTAAACACAACACCTTGATCCCAGTAACTCAGGAATACTTGCTCTATTGTGGCCTCATTTGAACAAATAGCCTATTCACGGGATTTCACCTTACTTACTAAGTCTCGGAAATAAAGAGAAAGTAAGATTCTAAGAGTTAATGGGAATCACTATAAATGTTTCTGTCATTCCCTTTATCTTTGCCTTTCTCAACTTCAAGTGCATTTCACCAAGGTTTTCTCTTTTACAGTACTATTTCTGCTCTACTTTTCTATTCTGGGAAAATCATTGTTCTAAAGGGAAAGGAAAACTGGTTTTTTGTTTTTGTTTTTATTTTTTTCTTTTTCACCTCAAAGTCCAACTGAAACAAGCTTGGAACTCAGATGTCTTCAGTAAAGGAAGGTTTAGCAAATCCCTAAATTTTTCATTGAATTAACCGTAGGGTATATAATAGCAAAGAATTTTCTTATTTTGGAGAATGTAATTCTTAACAAGTTTAGTTGGGAAGTGGAAGGGGGCAGTGTAGGGTGCTCACTTTGACTTTACAGCAGGCTCAATTTATTTAATTCAATTCAAAAAGACATTGGCCTGTTAGTTTCTGAGCCAAAACACACGCACATCCGCAAGCACACATGTGTGCATGATGATAACAAGAAAGCAGTAATTCACGTTACTCTTGGAAAGATCTACTTTAGAGTAGGACCATAGCAAATCTTATGATCTACTTTTAAAATATAATTTAACCATTTGTAGCTATGTAGTGAGACAACATAGTTAATCATTTCGTCTTGTATTTTGTATGTACTTCTGCTACAGAGCACTAAATATTATATTGTAAAAATCATTATTGTGTATAATAATGTATAATTTTCATGCCAAATAGACCCCTATAGAAAAATATGATGCCATATACTTATTTGTATATTCAATATAGCATAATGCCTTGTGATATGGAGGTGTTTAATAAATGAGATGAGATGGCTCTGAATTTAAGAGATCATGTTAAGGTTGGGTGTCGACTTTTAAATGAATACCCCCAACCACTGCTTCTCTTAACGAATTGTGAAATCCTGCTTTAATTAGTAGTTTGATTTTATCATGGAACAAACACTGACTTGAATTCTATGATGCCACAACTTCTTGGCTGTATTCAGCAATAAAATGCACCGAAGCAGATATCTAATTTTTGACATGCACTAGTTGATATGTGTATCACACAATATAGTTTTAAAATGCTTTATTTTTCTCTACTTAGAACTTTTAAATTTCAAAGTATACTATAATTTACTGTGGAAAAAGTAAAGATCAAAAGATAGGATGAAATCAAAATCAGCTGAACTGACTCTTGTTTAATTAGCTCTTAAACCTGCTCCCAAATGAAGATGCCTACAGAAACAGTAACATTTTCCTAAGAAATGAGAGGCCTCAAAATGAAACCACATGTCCTACTACAGCTAGTTAGTAAGCTCAGGAAATACCAATTATTTTTGTTGGTTTTTTTTTTTTCTTTCAACTTCTAAAAATTTAGAGATGGTTTTGAATTCCAGTTTGGCAACTACATGCAATTTCCCATCAATGTCACTTATTCCTATGCCCTTAATTTTTAAAATTTATATTGGATGTTTCCTCAAATATTTTTTTCTGAATGGAAAAAAAAATGTGATTTTTCGTTAATAGTTTAGTTTTGTGCCTTTTCTCACATACACAAGCTGATAAAGCGCAGAATAGAAATTCTTTTGTTTGCCTTATAAGCACTTTTTTGACTGCTGATGTTTTGTTTTCTATTTTCAACTTTACTAGATTCTATGGACAAGAATGTGCTATATTTTGAATAATAATTTATTACAAGTTATTTATATGTCTATTCTAATAAATAATTTTAAAAATTAACGATAAAGAAATATACCACATTGCTATTTCTCATTGAAAGGTGAGAAACATAAAGTTTCTTCTTCTTGCCAAAAAACCATGTCTAATATTTCTAAAATTACTCTGTTCTGGCCTCTCTATGCGTTTGTAAAAACTTTCTGAGCTAACATTCTTTCATTTAGAAAAGATTTATTTGTCACAATATGGGATGAGGAAGATGGTATTCAAGCATTTATATACAGACTCTTTAGCTTGTGCACTACCATTATTGGACAGTGAAGAGCTTTTATATTTTTCTCATTCGCCTTTTCACTTTCACATAAACCAACAGGTGGCATATTTTAGAATTTCTTCTGCAAGCTACACTTGTCATTATTACTGATTTTAGTATTTAGTTTTCAAGTATTTCAGTTTCATTTATACATTTCAAATTAATTGTTTAACAATGCAGAAACAACAAAAGCTAATGGCAGTCAATGGCAGTCACTAATATTGATGTGGTTTTGTACAGGTTACTGTTTGCTCTTCACAAATACTAGTTGATTTAATTCTCACTGAAATTGTTGGGCAGTGGATTATTATTTCTTCTTGTCAAAGTTGAGTTAACACATCCAGACAATGACATCCAATTACATATAATTCTACTGACCCAGTAAATCAGCGTTAAATCCAGTACTTGTGATTCCTAACTATATTATTTAAATGTTTTCTCATGATCTCTTCTGTTTCTGAGTTACTACATCAAGACAATCCAGTAAATCTCAGAAAAGTAGGGAAAAATACATTTGATGTCTAACTTTTATTATCATACTTATAAGGTATGATAATACTTACACTTATAATATTTTATAAGTATTCTTGGCCTGGCACAGTGGCTTACACCTGTAATCCCAGCACTTTGGGAGGCCGAGGTAGGCAGATCACCTGAGGTTGTGAGTTCGAGAACAGCCTTACCAACATGGAGAAACCCTGTCTCTACTTAAAAAAATACGAAATTAGCCAGGTGTGGTGGGGCATGCCTGTAATCCTGGCCACTCGGGAGGCCGAGGCAGAATAACACTTGAACCTGAGAGGCAGAGGTTGCAGTGAGCCAAGATCGTGCCATTGCACCCCAGCCGGGCATAAAGAGCAAAACTCCATCTCAAGGAAAAAAAAAAAAAAAAAAAAAAAAAAAAAAAGAAAAAAAGGTCTTCTCGTACTTATAAGTACCAAAAGATGTAATTTTTTAGACTTTAAATTTTCAACATATGAGCATAATTATTTTGAACTTTCCTCTTTTATACCTCATTCATCATGTATCTGACCATGACTTACAGAACATTTAATTTTATTTATTTTTTATTTCACTTTAGGTTCTGAGGTACATGTACAGGTCATACAGGGTTGTTGCATAGGTGCATACATAACCAGGTGGTTTGCTGCCTCTATTCCTCCTTTGACTATATCTGGCATTTCTCCCCATGTTATCTCTCCCCACCTTCGGCTGTCCCTCCCCTAGCCCCCAGTGTGTGATGCTCCTCTCTCTGAGTCCACCTGTTCTCATTATTCAACACCTGCCTATAAGTGAGAACATGCAGTGTTTGGTTTTCTGTTCTTGTGTCAGTTTGCTGAGTATGATGGTTTCCAGATTCATCGAAGTCCCTACAGAAGACACAAACTCATAGTCTTTTATGGCTGCATAGTATTCCACATTTTCTGTGTCCAGTCTATCATTAGGCATTTGGGTTGGTTCCAGGTCTTTGCTATTGTACACAGGGCTGCAATGAACATGCATGTGCATGTGTCTTTACAGTAGAATGATTTATAGTTCTTTGGGTACATACTCAGTAATGGGATTACTGGGTCAAATGGAATTTCTATTTCTAGATCCTTGAGAAATCGCCACACTGTCTTCCACAATTGTTGAACTAATTTACACTCCCACCAAGTGTGTAAGAGTGTTCCTATTTCTCTACATCCTCTCCAGCATCTGTCGTCTCCTGATTTTTTAATGTTTGCCATTCTAACTGGTGTGAGATGATATCTCAATGTGGTTTTGATTTGCATTTCTCTAATGACCAGTGATGATGAGCATTTTTTCATATTTGTTGGCCTCATATATGTCTTCTTTTGAAAAGTGTCTGTCATATTCTTCTCCCAGTTTTGGATGGGTTTGCTTGTTTTTTTCTTGTATATCTGTTTTGTTTTTTTGTAGGTTCTGGATATTAGCCATTTGTCAGACGGGTAGACTACAAAAATTTTTTTCCTATTCTGTTGGTTGCCAGTTCACTCTAATGATGGTTTCTTTTGCTATATAGAAGCTCTGAATTTTAATTAGATCCCATTTGTCTAACTTGGCTTTTGTTGCCAATGCTTTTGGTGTTTTAGTCATGAAGCCCTTGCCTATGCCTATGTCCTGAATGGTTTTGCCTACGTTTTCTTCTAGGGTTTTTATGGTGTTAGGTTTTATGTTTAAATCTTTAATCCATCTGTAGTTGGTTTTAGTGTAAGGTGACAGGAAGGGGTCCAGTTTCTGCTTTCTGCACATGGCTAGCCAGTTTTCCCAACACCATTTATTAAACATGGAGTTCTTTCCTCCCCATTGCTTGTTTTTCTCAGGTTTGTCAAAGATCTGATGGTTGTAGATGTGTGGTATTGCCTCTGAGGCCTCTGTTCTGTTCCATTGGTCTAAGTCTCTGTTTTGCTACCAGTACTATGCTATTTTGATTACTATATCCTTGTAGTATAGTTTGAAGTCAGATAGCATGATGCCTCTGGCTTTGTTCTTTTAGCTTAGGATTGTCTTGGCCGTTATGCAGGCTCTCTTGTGATCCATATGAAGCTTAAAGTGGTTTTCTCCAGTTCTGTGAAGAAGGTCATTGATAGCTGGGTGGGGTTGAATTTATAGATTCAACACTAATTTATAGTGTTGAATCTATAAATTACTTTGGGCAGTATGGCCATTTTTATGATATTGATTCTTCCTAACCATGAGCATGGAATGTTTTTCCATGTGTTTGTGTCCTCTCTTATTTCCTTGAGCAGTGGTTTGTAGTTCTCCTTGAAAAGGTCTTTTACATCCTTTGTTAGTTGTATTCCTAGGTATTTTATTCTCTTTGTAGCAATTGTGAATGGGAGTTCACTCTTGATTTGGCTCTCTGTCTGTTATTGGTGTATAGGAATGCTTATGATTTCTGCACACTTATTCTTTATTGTGAGACTCTGCTGAAATTGCTTATCAGATTGAGAAGATTTTGGGCTGAGACTATGGGGTCTTCTAAACATACAATCATGTCCTTTGCAAATAGAGACAATTTGACTTCCTCCTTTCCTAATTGAATACCCTTAATTTCTTTTTCTTGCCTGATTGCTCTGGCTAGAACTTCCAATACTATATTGAATAGGAGTGGTGAGAGAGGGCATCCTTGTCTAGTGCCAGATTTGTTAAAACATGAAGCCTAGTCCCACCTCTTCAATGGTCAGTTGTGTCTTTCCTCCACAGGGCTGGTTCACTCAGGGTTCAGCTCAGACTGAGGCACTGGCTGTGTAACCCGCTAGAGTTAGTGCTTCGGCCTTCTGGGGTTTGTGGGGGAAGGTAGGGACCAGCCCAACCACACAGTCTGTTTCCCTGCTTTCAGCTTCCTCTCTCTCCAGTCATGAGGTAGAGGCCTGCTGAGCTGCTCCATCTGTCTTCCTGCTTTCATCTCCTTCTCTCTCTGGGCAGGGGGAGAGGGGGTGATAACTTGGTCCACAGGTTCTACTGGCCCGCTTATGGGCTTATGCGTTTGCTTAGATCTGTGAGCCAATCCGGGACACTAGTCTGGATTATTATTCAACTCTGTACCTGTAATTCCCAGCACTTGTCTGGCAAAGATCCCCTGTTCTGTGTATTGCTGAGGCGTTGGGGGAAGTGCTGTATCTGGATCAGAGTGCCAGACGGGGAGCCTCCGACTCACTGCTCAGATACACTTTCTTGGTGAAGCGGCATCCCTCCCCACCTCAGTCTTCCCTGCCTGGGCTTTGCTCACCGTCAGACCAGACCCATTGAAATGCACCTGGTACCTCAGTTGGAGCTAGGAGATCTTTTGATTTCTGCATCTCTTTCACTGAGTGTTGTGCACCTGAGTTGTATCTATTTGACCATCTTGATTTCCCCCCAAATTATAGAACTTTAAAAATGCAAGAAGGATTAGAGATTATCATGCTTGTAACTCATTCTTAGAATAAAATTGTGCATAAAGCATTATCATATCTATATAGCACATAGAGAAAACTATGGGTTTTGTTTCATAAAAACACACACTCATAGTGGTGTAGAGGGAATCCCATGTTATTTCCATGAGCTTCAGGATTTTTTTATGTAAAATTTGTAATAATGTCATCTGCTCTAGCATTTTTAGGGTTTTTTTGTTTTGTTTTGTTTTTTGAGGATCTGATGTCCTGAATTGCATAAAATAGCTTTGTAAATTGTAAAGTGTCATAAAAATATAATCTTGTATGGAGAATGTTTACAATGAGAAATCCGAAGTATGTTATTTCTAGATAGCACATGCATTTCTGGAAATTTCACTTACAGAGTAGATAAGAAAACATAATTTTTGTGTCAAAAGAAGGCAAACTGACATTTAGTAATGAGCAAAACTAGGAAAATAGTATCGTCTACTACCCTCCTGAAGAAACTTATTATATCTGTTAAATTTATTTTAAAAAATAATGAGAATGTTGGCGTTTATATCCCTCATTAGAACTCCAACTGGATAGACTAGAAAAGGGACCGACTATTATCTGTAAGCCTGTTTTTCAAATTTCTGTTTTATAAAACAAATTTGAATCCCTAGCTCTTAATGAAAAAAAAAAAAAAAAAAAAAAAAAAAAAAAAAAAAAAGGAAAGTCTTCCAAGCTGCCAGCCGCTCAGAGCTGTGTAAAATAAAATGGAGGTAGGAGGACAAAACCTTTCAAGATCGAGCAGAGGCCATGTAAACAGATGTGTGTGCAGTGAATAGAAAAGCTTGAATAGTTGCTTTGTTTCCTGCTTTCTGTTTGTGCTGCAGAGGGTTTTCTCTATACAAGTCTTTCTGACAGATGATGCACCACATAACTCTTACTGCTGTAGAAACGTGCCGAGTCTGATATTTGCTAAACACAGGCACCCTTAGCTCTTGGTTTTGTTTATTTAATGAATGTTTATTTTAATGAATGTTTCATGTAAAACCAAACATTTATGGTAATTATGAAAGAATTTACAAAGAATATAACTGAAAAGCCAATGAAATTTTGCTTTTTCATCAACCGACAGATAACCGGCAGTCTCAGACTACATCGTACAAAGAAAAGTAATTGCATGTGAATTTTTAAAAGTTGCGTTTATTGTTGAAAAGCATTAAATAACATTCTAGCTAAAAGAGAGGAAGGGTATCTTCATAGCAAAAATGTTCCGGAAGAGAAGCCCCATTATGAATGTAGATGATGTGTGCAATTAAGTTACACAACCTTCACTTTCTTCTTAAAGATTGAAGTAAAAAATAGTACATGGCATTGTAGAAATACTCTACATATGTCCATTGATTTATTTCATGAGGAATATTATTGTTGCCTCCTTATAATAGGTCACAGATACCAGAATTTGGAAACCTACCCAGGTTTCTTTAAATAACCACAGGGGCCTAGAATTTTGTGATCAAAAATACCTTGTTGGGTGGGTGGGTCGGTGGGCAATTGACTGGTGGGGGATGTCTGCTTTATTTTTTATTATACTGTTATTTTGAATCAAATAAAATGAACATGAGCCTCTAAGGCCAGTAGTAGCCTACAGCAGTAAAGCATAAAATGTTCCTTCATAAATGTATATGGTCATATTCAACTCTTCGCCTGTAGTAGATTTTTATTTCATATGGAATAGAATAAACGAGTCTCCTGAAAGCTGGCGAATTTGCAGCTTGAATTTACTATTCTTCTAGCATGGTGTTAACTTCCCTAATAAAAATATTGTGTCTGCTTTGCAGAAATTCTCCACTGAAACAAATCATGCATATGAGGGGTAACAGCTGCAAGAAATAAGGAAGAAGGTAAACAGTGAGAAGATGCTCCTTTTCTTGAATGGCATAATAATAAATAATAAATGTTAAAAGACATAATCTTAGAAACTGCAGTCAACTTGGTATTATCACAGAGAATTCTCACAGTCCTGCCTGTATCCGCTTGTATTATCCAGATTTTATTTTTCATGAGTTAATTTGTGTAAGTATGTACAATTATTCTTCAGAAGAAAGGGGAAAATCATATGGTCTTTGGCCACAAAAATACAGTCAGGTAGACCAACAAGTTCTACTGTTTGGTAGCACAGTAGGAAAATTTATAGGTAACAATAATTTATTAATGTATTTTAAAGTAGCTAGAAAAGAAAAATTGTAATGTTCTCAGCACAAAGAAAAGATAAATGTTTGAGGTGATGAATCGTTCCATTACCCTGATTTAAACATTACACATTGTATACATGTATCAACATATGACAGGTACCGCAAAACATGAACAGCTATGAAATATCAATAAAAATAAATAAATAAGTAGTTTAAGGATACAGTCTCCTTGAAGTTTAGCAGTTTTCCCCTTATATCTTGAAATACTTGTGCAATTGTTGATATGTTGTTTGGAGCTAGTTAGAAATGTATGAATAAGGTCGCTTGCTTTAATTTCTTGTTCTGCCAGGCACTCTTGACTTTGTCATTCATAAACTAATCTGATTTGGGCACAGAAACAAGCAAACAAAAAACACCAGAAACGGAGGGAAGGAGAGGAGGGAAAGGACATTGCGGAACAGAGTTTGCTGGTTTCTCTGTCTGTCTGGAGGCAGCGCCCTCGCCCTTCCCTTTAGTCTCGCTGACAGGGCTGGAGGCCCTTCTATACATGACCGTGTCTCTTGCATTCATGGGCCGCTGTGACACCCCAGCGCCTTTTGTTCAGAGCCGGATAATTGCTCTCCCCTTCTCTCAGCTGCCATATGGTGCAATGGAGACCAACTTACAAAGCCAGACAGGGAGAGAAAGAGAGCGAAAGAGGAAGGGAAGAAAGAAACTCAAGAGACAGCAGATGAAACTGATTTATGCTCGGTGTTAATGGGGCAAGTGAGCAAGGTGAGGCTAAGAAGTGAGAGGGTTAAGGGGGCAAAAGGAGGGCGTGTGAAACTTTTCACAGGCAGGCAACCAGGCTGCTTCCCGTGAGGCAGGCTCTGGTTCTCCAAATATAGGGCTTAACATGGAATACTTACACTTCAGTTCCTTATCTTTTGTTATTAATATTAAAATTACATCCACGATTCCTAATGGCCAAGGGTTACATTCTTTTATCATCATGATAAATGTTAAAAAAAATCAGACGTACTCGTGTGTCTCTGTATATATAGTATGTGTTATAGTCAGTACTTCGTGAAGTCACTGTAAGAAAATCAAAATTCACATGTGATGATTCTCAATCATCAGATGAACTACCAAGTAGTCCTATTAACACGATATTAGTTTTGAGGGTTTAGGAGCCTACCTTTTCAGGAGTCTGCCATACCCTATCATGATATAGTCTGAGCTTTCTTGATAAATCTCATGAACACTCCTAATTTATAGGTTTGTGTGTGAGGATTTTTAGATTTTATTTTATTTCATTTATTTTTTTGAGATGGAGTCTCACTGTCACCCAGGCTGGAGTGCAATGGCATGATCTCACTTCACTGCAACCTCTTTCGCCAGGGGTTCAAGTGATTCTACCACCTTAGCCTTCGGAGTAGCCTGTATTACAGGTATGAGCCACTATCCCTGGCTACTTTTTGTATTTTTAGTAGAGACGGGGTTTTACCATGTTGTCCAGGCTGACGTCTAACTCCTGACCTCAGTGATCCACCAGCCTCGACCTCCCAAGGTGCTGGGATTACAGTTATGAGCCACCGTGCCCAGATTTTTGGATTTTAAGGTTTCATTGGCCTGAATCCATAATGCAAATGCATTTGGCACTTTCAAAAAGGTTTATATTAATCATGGCAAAAATATTGATTTTTTACTCCATTTATTTTCTATATATTAATAATACAGTATTCTGCCATATTGATCATGTTTTATAAGTCAAAAGGGGCAGAAGTACAGCACCTTTTAACATAAGAATAGCTTGACTATTTTATTCATTTCTTCAGTGAAACAGAAATTAGTACAGCTGCCCAATATTTCATATTTAATCCTGACCTAATATGTAATGATATGATGTTATATGAAAATATTAATTATTATTACACAAGCATAGTTAAATGTCCTTAAGTAACAGGGGGAGATAAGTTACGATGTATTTATTTCAGATATAATTATCCAACTTATTATAAAGTCTATAGTAATGCCTGCTTGAATTCTGTTTTTCTCTTGGCATCCAATATATGACACTCTGCTAATTTTACCCTTACTCATTGGTGATTACTTCTCAATTTATACTGCTGATTTTTCCTAAGCTATCTTACAGTTGGAGAGTACCAGTGCTTGAACTTTGGATTTCTTTTTATCTATCTCTAGCTATACTCTCATGACATTACTTATCACCTTATCATGACAACACCCACATTCGCATTGCCTGAACTATATCCACATATTTCTAGCTCCACCCCAACATATTCTTGTGTTTGTCTAATGGACCTCTTAAATTAGCATAGCCAAAACTAAATTCTTGATCTGTACCAACTAAGCCTGCTTTTCCCATAGGCTTCCCCGCCTCAATTAATAACAATTCTATCATGTTTGTCCCTCAGGCTAAAATTCTTTTTTTTTTTTTTTTTTTTTTTTAATAGTCTCACTCTGCCACCTAGGCTGCAGTGCAATGGCACAGTCTTGGCTCACTGCAACCTCTGGCTCCCAGGTTCAGGCAATTCTCCTGCCTCAGCCCCCACAATAGTTGGGATTATAGGTGCCAACCACCACGCCTAGCTAATTTTTGTATTTTTAGTAGAGACAGGGTTTCACCATGCTGATCAGGCTGGTTTCAAACTCCTGACCTCAAGTGATCTGCTCACCTTGGCCTCCCAAAGTGCTGGGATTACAGGTATGAGCCACTGCACCCAGCTGAAAACTCTTGAAATCACAATTTTTTTTTCTTTCTTTCATACCATGTGTCCAAAGTATCAACAGTCCCTGTTGATTTCTATGCATTCAGAATCCAGTGCTTATAACCACTTGCATTGCTATTACGTTGGGCCAAGTCACCATTGTGTCTTTGTTGAACTATTTTAATATCTGCTTTCTGGTCTTCCTGACTCTATTCTTGCTGTTATACTATAATCTCAATAAAGCAGCCAGGGTAACCCTTATCATACTTTTTATGTAACTTCATGTCCTTAGGTGTAAAAAACCTGTGAGCAATCCGGCCACCCATCACATCCCTAACCTTGTTTCTGCCATACTGGCTTCTTTCCTAGTCTGCAAATGCACTAACACCACTCCTGCCTGAAGACCTTTATATCAGCTTTTCCGTCTTTCTAGGGTGCTCTTTTCCAACAGTTACTTCCTGCAAGGCTTTTCTTACATGCTGTCTTCTTGGTGAGACCTTCCCTGACTCTCCATTTAAAATTTTTACCCTTCACCAAGCATACATTTTCCCCTTCCTTGTTATGTTATTTCTGTAGCACTTTTTACTTTCTAACTTTCAAGTTTGGAAAGAGAAAAGAAGAAAAGAAAAATATGTCTTCCTGTGAGAGTAGCAGCATGAGGCGATTGGAGTTATTGAAAATGCAAGATATGTCTTCTTGTGAAGTCTAAATTATAGTTACCATGTCAAGTTACTGTCAGAAATAGATCACCTGGAGCAAAATAAATGGTTTTGTTTTCTTTCTGCCTAAATATATATGATTTATCAAAATGTATTGTACATTTACTACTCCTTTTTTCTCAACCATTTCCAAATATTGAAGAATTGATATATGTTAGATGCCAGGATCTACTAGACAGTGTTTCCTAAACTGAACTGATGCTAAGATAAAAGGAAAACTAACAATGGACAAAAAAAATAAAAATTAATATTCTATAAAGAAAAAGGTAACTGATAATAGATAAATAAAAGTAGCAACCTAAATTTGCCTATTACTACTTTAAAAAGGCAAGTTATATGAAAAGCTTAGAAATAAAACACATTTGTCACTCTTATAACCAAAAAATATGGTATATTATGTGCATTTAATAAATGATGAGAAGGTAATATTCTTCTGCTTAGAAGTAGACAAAGGTTCTAACTACCTGTTTTTTATCCTTAATTATTTTCTTTCTAATCAACACGTATCACAAGAACTTGCTATAAAAAGTTCTTTAATGAGAAATTACCAAAAATATGGAGAGAAGCTCATTTGAAATCAATATAATCAAGTAAAATCATCAGAAGCTATTTTCAACAATTAGAGAGCATGGGGCCTGGAGTCCGTAGAGCTCCAGCTCCAATGTTTAGTTACCACAGTTGCTTAGTAAACATACCCAGTAACTCTGAGCCTCTGTTTCTTAATCTGTTATATGAAAATTTTAATATCTACCTCAATTCATGATGGCAATAGTATTATAAATGCCTCTGAGATTTGTTCTGGCATATATAAAATGCTCATGATAGGTGGTTGGCAAGATGGCTGAACAAGAACAGCTCCGCTCTGCAGCCCCCAGCAAGATCAACACGGAAGGCAGGTGATTTCTGCACTTCCAGCTAAGGTACCTAGCTCATCTCATTGGTACTGGTTAGACAGTGGGTGCGGCCCATGGTGGGAAGTAGAAGCAGGGTGGGGCATGGCCTCATCCAGGAAGAACAAGGGGTTGGGGAATTCCCTCCTCTAACCAAGGAAAGCCATGAGGGATTGAACTGTGAGGAATGGTGTACTCCAGCCCAGACACTACACTTTTCCCAAGGTCTTCACAACATGTGACCCAGGAGATTCCCTCCGGTTCCTATGCCACCAGGGTCCTGGTTTCAAGCACAAAACTCGGCCAGACACCAACCTAGCTGCAAGGGTGTTTTTTCATACCTGGTCTAGCTCAGTGGACCCCAACCCCAAGGAGCGCAGCAAGCTAAGATTCTCTGGCTTGAAATTCTCGCTGCTGGTACAGCAGTCTGAAGTAGACCTGGGATGCTCGAGTTTGGTGTGGGGAGGGTTGTCTGCTGTTACTAAAGCTTGAGTAGCTGAGTAGGTGGTTTTCCCTCACAGTGTAAACAAAGCTGCTGGGATGTTTCACTAGGCAGAACCCACTATAGCTCAGCGAAGCCCCTGAGGCCAGACTGCCTCTCTAGATTCCTCCTCTCTGGGAAGGACATCTCTGAAAGAAAGGCAGCAGCCCCAGTCAGGGACTTATAGATAAAACTGCTGTCTCCCTGGCACAGAGCACCTGAGGGAAGGGGCAGCTGTGGGCGCAGCTTCAGCAGACTTACACATTCCTGCCTGCCAGCTGAAGAGGGCAGCAGATCTCCCAGCATAGCGCTCCAGCTCTGCTAAGGGAAAGACTGCCTCCTCAAGTGGGTTTCTAACCCCCATGTCTCCTGATGGGGAGATACCTCATACAGGAAAGCTCCAGCTTGCATCTGATGAGTGCCTTCTGGGATGAAGCTTCCAGAGGAAGAAAAAGGCAGCAATTGTTGCTGCTCTGCAGCCTCCACTGGAGATACCCAGGCAAATAGGGTCTGGAGAGGACCTCCAGCAAACTCCAGCAGACTTGAAGCAAAGGGGATGACTGTTAGAAGGAAAATTAACAGAAAGGAATAGCATCGACATTAACAAAAAGGATATCCACACAAAAACCCCATCCAAAGGTCACCAACATCAAAGACCAAAGGTAGATAAATCCACAATGATGAGGAAAAATCAATGCGAAAAGGCTGAAAATTCCAAAACCCAGAAGGTCTCTTCTCCTCTAAAGGATTACAACTTTTTGCCAGCAAGGGAACAAAACTGAACAGAGAACAAATTTAACAAATCGACAGAAGCAGGTCTCTGAAGGTGGAGAAGAACAAACTCCTCCAAGCTAAAGGAGCATATTCTAACCCAATGCAAGGAAGCGAAGAACCTTGAAAAAAGGTTAGAAGAATTGCTAATTAATCAGTTTAGAGAAGAACGTAAATGACCGAATGGAGCAGAAAAACACAGCACACGTGTGTAGGCTTCCTGAAGCATACACAATTATCAATAGCCAAATTGATCAAGTGGAAGAAAGGATATCAGAGAATGAAGATCAAATTAATGAAATAAATCATGAAGATAAGATTAGAGAAAAAGGAATGAAAAGGAACGAACAAAGCCTCCAAGAAATGTGAAAAGACTGAACCTACACTTGATTGGCGTACCTGAAAGTGACAGAGAAAATGGAACCAAGTTGGAAAATACTCTTCAGGATATTATCCAGAACTTCCCCAACCTAGCAAGACAGGCCAACATTCAAATTTAGGAACTACAGAGACCACCACACAGATACTCCTCAAGAAGAGCAACCCCAAGACACAAAATCATCAGATTCACCAGGGTTGAAATGAAGGAAAAAATGGTAAGGGAAGCCAGAAAGAGAGGTTGGGTTACCCACAAAGGAAGCCAATCAGACTAACAGCAGATTTCTCTGCAGAAACCCTACAATGCAGGAGTGAATAGGGGCCAATATTCAACATTCTTAAAGAAAAGTATTTTCAACCCAGAATTTTACATCCAGCCAAAGTAAGCTTCATAAATGAAAAAGATAAGCAAATGCTGAGAGATTTTATCACCATAAGGCCTGCCTTGTAAGAGCCCCTGAAGGAAGCACTAAATATGGAAAAGAAAAACCAGTACCGGCCACTGCAAAAACATATCAAAGTGTAAAGACCATCAACACTATGTAGAAACTGCATCAACTAATGGGCAGAATCAAATTAAGGACAGCATCAAATTCACACATAACAATTTATCCTTAAATGCAAATGGGCTAAATGCCCCAATTAAAAGACACGGACTGGCAAATTGGATAAAGAGTCAAGATCCATTAGCATACTATATTCAGAAGACACAGCTCACATGCAAAGACACACGTGGGCTCAAAACAGAGGGATGGAGGAATATTTACCAAGCAGCGGAAAGCAAAAAAAAAAAAAAAAAAAAAAAAAAAAGAAAAGAAAAGAAAAAAAAAATGCAGGGGTTGCAATTGCAGACTCTGATAAAACAGACTTTAAACCAACAAAGATAAAAAAAAGACAAACAAGGACACTACATAATGGTAAAGGGACAATGCAACAAGAAGAGCTAACTATCCAAAATATATAGGCACCCAATACAGAAGCACGCAGATTCATAAAGCAAGTTCTTCACCTACAAAGAAAGCAGAACTGAAGGAGATACAGACATGAAAAGCCCTTCAAGAAATAAACGAATCCAGGAGCTGGTTTTTGAAAAGAATAACAAAATACATAGACCACTAGCAAGACTAAGGAAGAAAAAAGAGAATAGACACACAAAAAAATTATAAAGGGGATATCACCATTTATCCCAAAGAAATACAAACTACCATCAGAGACTATTACAAACACCTCTACTCAAATAAACTAGAAAATCTAGAAGAAATGGATAAATTCCTGGACACATACCCCTCCCAAGACTAAACCGGGAAGAAGTTGAATCCCTGAATAGACCAATAAGAAGTACTGAAGTTGAGGCAGCAATTAATAGCCTAACAACAACAACAACAACAACAACAACAACAACAACAACAACAAAACCCAGGACCAAATGGATTCACAGCTGAATTCTACCAGAGTTACAAAGAGGAGCTAGTACCATTCCTTCAGAAACTGGGACTCCTCCCTAACTCATTTTATGAGACCACTATCATCCTGATACCAAAACCTGGTAGAGACACAACAACAACAGCAACAACAAATTTCATGCCAATATTCCTCATGAACATTGATGTGAAAATCCTCAATAAAATACTGGCAAACCAAATCCAGCAGCACATTAAAAAGCTTATCCATCATGATCAAGTCAGCTTCATTCCTGGGATGCAAGGCTGGTTCAATAAATACAAATCAATAAACATAATCCATCCCATAAACAAAACCAATGACAAAAACCACATGATTATCTCAGTAGATGTAGAAAAGGCCTTTAATACAATTCAACACCCCTTCATGCTAAAAACTCTCAATAAACTAAGTATTGATGAAATGTGTCTCAAAATAATATGAGCTATTTATGAAAAACACACAGCCAATATCATACTAAATGGGCAAAAACTGGAAGCATTCCTTTTGACAACAGGCACAAGACAAGGATGCCCTTTCTCACCACTCCCATTTAACATAGTATTGGAAGTCTTGGCCAGATCACCCAGGCAAGAGAAAAAAACAAATTTGAATATTCGAATAGGAAGACAGGAAGTCAAATTGTCTCTGTTTGCAGATGACATGAATGTCTATTTAGAAAACCCCATCTTCTCTCCCCAAAATATCCTTAAACTGCTAAACAACTTCAGCGAAATTTCAGAATACAAAACCAATGTGTGAAAATCACAAGCATTCATATACACCAATAATAGACAAACAGAGCCGAATCATGAGCAAACGTCCATTCACAATTGCTACAAAGAGAATAAAATACCTAGAAATACAACTTACGAAGGATGTGAAAGATCTCTTCAAGGAGAACTACAAGCCATAGCACAAGGATATAAGAGAGGACACGAACAAATGGAAAAAACATTCCATGCTCATGGGTATGAAGAATCAATATCATGAAAATAGCCATACTGCCCAAAGTAGTTTATGGATTCAATTCTATCCCTATCAAGCTACCATTGACTTTCTTTGCAGAATTAGATAAAACTACTTTAAATTTCATATGAAATCAAAAAAGAGCCTGTATAGCTAAGAAAATCCTAAGCAACAACAACAAAATAAGCTGGAGGCATTATGCTACCTGATGTCACACTATACTACAAGGCTACAGTAACCAAAACAGCATGTAATGTCACCAAAACAGATATATAGACCAATGGAACAGAACAGAAGCCGCAGAAATAACGCCACATGTCTACAGCCATCTGATCTTTGACAAGCTTGGCACAAAAAAGAAAACAATAAGGAAATGATTCCTTATTTAATAAATAGTTCTGGGATAACTGGCTAGTTATGTGCGGAAAACTGAAACTGGACCCCTTCCTTACAACTTGTATAAAAATTAACTCAAGATCAATTAAAGACTTAAATGTAAGATCTAAAACCATAAAAACCCCAGAAAACCTAGGCAATACCATTCAGGACATAGGCATGGGCAAAGGCTTCATGACCAAAACACAAAAAGCAATGGCAATGAAAGCCAAAATTGACAAATGGGATCTAATTAAACTAAAGAGTTCTGCACGGCAAAAGAAACTATCATCAGAGTGAACAGGTAACCTTTAGAATGGGAGAAAATTTTTGCAATCTATCCATCTGACAAAGGTCTAGTGTTCAGAATCTATAAGGAACCTGGATTCCTACAAGGAAAGAACAACTCCATCAAAAAGTGGGCAAAGGATATGAACAGACACTTCTCAAAAGAAGACATTTATGCAGCCAAGAAACATATGAAAAAAAGCTCATCCTCACTGATGATTAGAGAAATGCAAATCAAAACCGCATTGCGCTACCATCTCACGCTAGTTAGAATGGCAATCATTAAGAAGTCAGGAAACAGCAGATGCTGGAAAGGATGTGGAGAAATAGGAATGCTTTTACACTGTTGGTGGAGTGTAAATTAGTTCAACCATTGTGGAAGACAGTGTGGCTATTCCTCAAGGATCTAGAAACAGAAATACCATTTGAACCAGCAAGCCTATTACTGGGTATATACCCAAAGGGATATAAGTCATTCTTCTATAAAGAAACATGCACACATATGTTTATTGCAGCACTATTCACAATAGCAAAGACTTGGAACCAACCCAAATTCCCATCAATAATATACTGGATAAAGAAAATGTATAAATATGTGTGTATATACATAGATACAAAGTATACATATATATAAAATATATTATGTATATATATACACATATGGAAAAGTTCATATTTTTAAGAAAATTATTGTGAAAAAGTTATTTAAAAGAATTGAATAAAAAAGTATTGAGTAGAACAAAAAAATAAGTAAAATAAAATGCTCACAATAGTGTACTTATTTATTTAGTTTTTGAGATGGAGTCTTTTTCTGTCACCAGGCTGGAGTGCAGTGGCATAATCCCAGCTCACTGTAACCTCTACTTCCCAGGTTCAAGCAGTTCTCCTGCCTTAGTCTCCTGAGTAGTTGGGACTATAGGTGCATGCCACCACACTCAGCTAATTTTTGTATTTTTAGTTGAGACAGGATTTCACCATGTTGGCCAGAATGGTCTTGATCTCTTGACCTCTTGATCCACCTGCCTCAGTCTCCCAAAGTGCTGGGATTACAGGTGTGAGCCACCCTGCCTGGTCAATAGTGTACTTATTGTCAGTATTAATCTAATAAAATATTGAATGATTTCTAAAAGTTAGAAATTTAAAAATCACTTTTAGCCATGTTTTTTCTTTAAACATGTTAAAGTTCATAGTATTTTAAGTCAAATTTACATAACTTGCCTTTTGTAGCTTTAAGTACAGCAATAAAATAGAAACTATTAACAGTGACATCTGGCACCTTGATTACTATGTTTCTTCCCAAATGAGTCTCAAAATACACAATCTCTACCTGATAACAAAAGAACAGATTTGCCTGATCCAAACCTAAGGTTTGTCTAATATCTACAACTTGATGTATTTATGTTTTAAATATGATTGAAATCTATTTCACAGAAATGGCCACTAACTTGTTGAACTCAGAAACTCTGGCCAGCTTCATCTGATGAGATGTTGAGGGAAGGTGTGGTTTTAAATGAATTTTTCCTTTTTGCCTCAGGCTGCTATAACAAAATACCATAGACTGGATGACTTAAATAAGAGCCAATTACTTCTCCTAGTTTGGGAGCCTAGGAAATCCAAAGTAAAAGTGCTGGCAGATTCGGCTGTTGGTGAGGGTTCTCTTTTTGGCTTGCAGATGGCAGCCTTCTTATTGTACAATCACATGGTAGAAAGAGAGAGGGAGAGCTTTGGTTTCTTCCTCTTCTTAAAAGAATACTGATACCATATGGGCACCCCACCGTCCTAACCTCATCTAAATCTAATTGCTTCCCAAAGCCTCCCTCTCAAAATATTATCATGTTGCCGGTAAGGTTTGAAGATATGAATGGTGGGAAGCACAGACTTTCCACCCCTAGCGTGTTGTTAGCAAAAGACCTGAAACAAATTTATGAATTGGTGGCAATTATTGCTAACAACAATGTTGATGGCTGACTTCAGACTGCAGACCTCATTCTTAGATGGATCCTTTCTTTATATGTTTGCTGTTTATGCTTGTAGTTATCATTTCGATTTTGCTTAATGTAGCCACTGCTTTTACCTGCTTGTTGAATTATTCTAAGTGCTGCTGTTATTTTTTTTTTTAGCATGGTTGGTGTTTAAAGCAGATGACACCAGTTTATGTGTGATTCTTCTTCTCTCTCTTCTTGTGGTAGTTTTTGTTTAGCTCACTAAACTAAGCAGCCACAATCTAACCTGGACAAAATGACCAGTAATATATTTCAAAGATGGCAGAAAGACTAAACTCCAAGGTCTTGTAATCAGAGCAGCTCACCCTAGTGTCATGTGATGCACACAAAGCTCTATGTACAAGGCGGTAAACTGGGTATTTTTATTGACCTTCTGTTATTTAATACTTGTATTAATTTTTTTTTTTTTTGATAGCATCTCACTCCATCACCTAGGCTGGAGTGCAGTGGTGTGATCTCAACTCATTGCCACCTCTGCCTCCCAGGTTCAAGAGATTCTTGTGCCTCAGCTTCTCAACGGGCTGGGATTACAGGTATGTGCCCACCACACCCATCTAATTTTTGTATTGTTAGTAGAGACAGGATTTTGCCATGTTGGCTAGGCTGGTCTCAATCTTATGGCCTCAAGTCATCTGCCTGCCTCGGCCTCCCAAAGTGATGGGATTATAGGGCAAGCCACCTTGCCCTGCCTAATATTTGTATTAACTTGTAAGACATGTATTTCAGCCACAGAACCTGAGATCAGCTGTTATTAAAATATCTTGTCCTAAACCACATACATGACATAAAAAGAAAGCCACATATGTCTTGTGACTTCAAGTCCAAGCAATTTCACTAAAATGAGTTTAATATCAAATAGGACTGATAGACAACACAACCCACGCTTTATCTTGATAAAAATCAGACGCTTTAGTCATCTGGAATGTTGGATGCTACCATTGCATCATAGGGTTTGCATTTGGAGCTCTTGTTTCCTCTCTGCGTACTGTTCTCCCACAGAGCATTCTAACCTTCTTGGCTTACTAAATATTCGTTTCAGCCATGCATTATTACATGGCTGAAATAACAATGCAACAATAAATTGATAATAATAAGAGTTTGAATGCTTGGCTATCTCCAGTTTCACTTATCACTAATTATAACTCAAAGAAAGGCTACTTGAGCTGTCTTATAAGAAGGGTTGGTTTTCTAGTGCAGATTAAAGTTATATACAATTTTTTTTGAAGACACTGTCCTTTCAATTTCATCTTGAACCCACAGGGACTGTACCTCTATTTGTTTTGTGCTTTGTGAAAAATCAGCCCTTTGTATTCCCCAGATGTTACTGGGGACACTACAACCAGCTCTTGCG
This sequence comes from Saimiri boliviensis, assembly GCF_048565385.1. Lineage (NCBI taxonomy): Eukaryota > Metazoa > Chordata > Mammalia > Primates > Cebidae > Saimiri > Saimiri boliviensis. The sequence continues at coordinate 151,586,829 of NC_133451.1, forward strand.
CATTCTGAGTGTTTCTTCATTAAGGAATGAATAGGTAGAATATGAGGAATGTGGCCCAGGAATTAAGTGGGGAAAAGAGTCGCAGAGGAGAGGGCTTTGTTACAGAACGAAGAACTATGTTGAGGATCAAATACCCTGGTTCAAACCCTAGGTCTGGCATTTATTAGTAGTATGATCTTGGGCCTCTTTAAAACTTTATTGTCTTTCTGTTCAAAATGGGTACCTTAATAGCATTTAGAGCCCCAAACAATTTCACAATGCTCAGGTTCATGTAGTTTATGTGAAAATGTGTGTAAAATATAATAGATGCTCAATAATAATTAGTTTCTTTTTTCTTGTGTGCATGCTCATTTGCCAATTTAGAGTGTAAATTCCTTCAGACCAAGGTGTCTATTTTAGCATTCTTTATTAAACAAGGTTTAGCCTGGTATCTCTCACATAATAGTGACTCAGTAAGTAACATGACATAGAATTTAAAAAGAGAAGAGCAGATGGGTAGAGAAGCAAGAAGGGTTGATATAGTGGGATAACTTCTGTAGATGGCTCTGAAATTTTGCTTAGTTGAAATATAGAGTAGTTGGAATTGCAAAGTTTTCAATCAGTAAGATTTTTTTCCCCGAATCTGCTCAATAATAGGTCCAGCTCCAAACACTAGACTTAAAAAAAAACAAAACACATTTTTATTTTTAATGTAGTTAAAATAGGAAAATGGGAGTTTGTGCTATTTACCGAAAGATAGGAATACCCATACTACATTATAAGTCACACATACAACATACACTTCAAACTTTGTGTTGGTAAGTTCATTCCTCACGAAAATATTTGAAACCCAAGATTTATAGAGAAACTCTCAATTAACTAAGGTAAAATAATTGCTTTCATTTTCTTCTGCTTTTCTAAAAGGACTGACACATGCTGAGATGAGGAAATGTGACCCCTTACATGTGTTTTCCATGAGGAATATGTTAGCTGTGCAGCCTCTGAGTTAAAAGCAAGCTTCATTCCCTTGTGCACCAAGGTAATTTGGGAAACAAGCCAGAGAAGTCAGGACTGCTATTTCTCAGTCTGATTTAACCATTGACAGACTATTTTTACATCCACTGTGGAGATGTTCAGGTGAGGTAAACACCTCAGAGAACACTTACTTCCACACGGGCAATATATTATGATTGCTCACACCTTCTAATCATATAATCTTGTTTTGAATTCAAACCACTTTCATACTATTTAGTATAGTGCTTGCATCTAATCTCATTTCTACCATCCAGCTTTCTCATACAGAATACCTAATGAAATTTGCCCTTCACTGTTACTTGAATTCAATTAAGGGGATGGTATCTCTGCTCTGTGTTCTGATACACTCACTGAGGTATCACTTTCTTGTATAAATACCCAGGTATCTTAGTGAGGTCAATGTCACTACTTGTTTAATTAACTTTTATTCTCTATAATTCACATACCGGTGGTCTCCATTGGGATGTCTTATTAAAAGAAAGTGCTGTTATTAACAGTAAAAGTCATTCCTGTATAACCCCATAGTCGAGAGTACTGAGATCTTATACAAGTCTTTCAATGAAATGTATTGTGAACTTATAAACTAATGCTCGCTATTCCAAAGACACTAAGTAAAGTTGTATCTATGTTTTGAAAAAGAAATGATTTACAATGTTTTACCTTAACTCTTTGCTAGAAGCTGTCTGCATATTCTGATTCAAAGCCTAGGTGGGTTGCAATTTAGTAACCATAATAGCTCTTTAAGCCTTGGATTATTCAAAATTGTTCCTAAAATTGTTGAGCAATTTAGTGCATTGGAAAGAGAGCTTTAGCTTTAAAGGTGATAGTAGTGAATATGAAAATATAGAATCTATTGCTACTCTATGAAGAGAGGCAAATGTCCTCTGGGTGTGTATGGCAGATGTGCCTGACGGAATACTTAACCATACCCTGAGAATGACCCTACATTCTAAGAAGAATGTGTGTTTGGAGTTCCAAGCAAGCGACCTGGGGGTAGCCAACTGGAGATTCATTCCTTATCTATGAACGACATCTGAACCATTGACCTATTCCTTGGAATGCAGACCATACAGGGGATTGAAGCCCTTTGTTTGGGGTTAAATGGGGGTTGCTACATGTAGTGTGCTAGGTGAAAATTGCTATATAGACCCCATGGCTTTTACAAATGGTAGCATCTGTTCTGTTTAGACCATTACCACTGGACCATCCCACATGTAAGTAGTCAATAAACTTGACATCTCGTTTGCAGGCTCTGGGTCTCTTCTCTGGCCTCTCAGACAAGTGGAGTCTGAGAGGTCCAGCATGACAGGGCCTTTAAATACTTTTTAAAAATCTAGCATTTATCCCTTTGATTATATATTTCTACATAAAACCTTTAAGATGGTTTAAATCCAAAAGAAGTAGCAAATATTTTATTTTAAAATGATGTTAATAATCCCTTGAGCAGGTACTCACAGACAGATGTTTATATGGCTATTTGTCAGTGCCTGAAATTTAAACATATTTTTATATAATGGGGTAAATAAGTCACTTAAGGAAATTTACAAGTGAAGGTAATGTTGTATGCTAACAGTCACATCAAGATTTTGTGCAATTTTTACAGGCACACATTTTCATTCAACTAAAGTTCATACAGTGAGACATATCTGAGGATAATTTTTTAAAAATAGGTATTTTTCCTCTCCACTTTTTTTCCCAAAGTGTTTACTACTTTAAATATGTTTAATGTCATTCTGCTCAAGCCACTTGGTTAATGTTGACAACTGTCTGAAATTGCATGCTAATGATTTGCTGGTATATGGCAATGGCAAAAACCAAAAACTGTGATTTCATTAATTGTTTCTTAACACTAAAGCCTATTGTAGCCATATTCCTAAAGCATGATTTTTATTTCTGAAAAGAATATCAGTATTCTATGTTTTAATCTGTGTACTACAGTTATAAACCTATACTTTTAAATCTCATCTTTACTGCATAGAAGCTAATCTTTAACTCTGGATTAACAGATATTTGATCTCTCAATAATTGAAAAATTTTTGTGCCTACTAGCCAAAAATTATTTTTCTCTTAGACATTGAGATAAGAAACAGACCAACTCCAGAGAATTGAAATTATTAAGTCATTTAGATTCGTCAAACTTCCACCCAAGCCGCAGCCATTCTAGATGAACAACTTCCTCCCTCCTCCACAGCCCACTCCTACCTCCTCCCAGTGACTCCAAACTAAAAACAGATTTTAAAAATATAAACCAATACTTTCGGATGAGGTTCTTTTCTCATGTAATATAAATCTTCTAGAAATGTTGGAAAGGGTAGTTCATGAGAAGGAGAATTGTTTTTTCCTAGGCTTATGGCTTTTAATGTTAAAACTGAAGCAGAGCAATTACATTCTTCGTAAAATTACAATTTAGTGACTTCTGACCTTTTCCTCATCCGGTCCCCAAGTATGCCTCATTCCAATAGTAATAGCATTGGGGGGAAAAAAAGACCCACATTTACAAGAATTTAGCTTCTGGCAAGCATCATTTTAAAGAATTTACTTCCTGGCTCATGGTTTACATGACCTGTCTTTGGTTGCTTATTTCTTTCCCTCCACCCTTCCCCCTCTCCTCTTCAAAGCAAGCTGCATTTTTTAACTATTGCAGTCACTGCTGCTTCCTGCCTTTTTTGCTTTCTATTTTCATATCCATGGGAATGGAATCTGCTCTGAATTATCTGGCCAGTATCTCCTCATTCCCCATCTTTGTCCACCACTGTTACTGCTGCACCAGCCACTTTTGACTTAGAGAAAAGCTAGCATAACTAATTCAGAAGTAAAAATACATCGTAAAATATTAGCTGATTAAATCCCTGTACTATGACTTTCGGTATTTCTTGTTTTTAGAAGCTGTTAGTTCCAAAGAAAAACTTTAATTATGTTCATATCTAATTTTGGGGGGAATAAAAGGCAGCAACTACATAAAATATGTGGTCCTACTCTTAAATAAAATGATAATTCTATTTTATTATTTCTATTGCTAATTCATACTTCTTGTATTCCATTATTTTGATAAAAACAACAACAACAACAAAAAACTCACTCAAAAGTTATATGTATGAGGATTCAAATTTCCATTGTTTATTCTATCCAGAAATGAGAGAATGAACTTTCAGGCAAAAATTGAGGAAAAATAATTTGTTAGTGCAGGTAAATCTGATTATATACTATACATCTTTAAAACTTCAAGAGAATTACACTGGAGAATGTGGAGAAATTTTTAGTTGTTTTACTTTTAAGTAAATAGGATTCCTAATTTCTCTAGTTTAAGAAAATTTTGGATTAAATGTAAAATTACTACCTTTAGAAACATTCTTTCAAAAGAAAAAGAGTAACAAATATTTAGCTAGGAAATTATATTAATTACATGTTTTATGTTATCTATATCAATTGTTTTTCCAATTAGATTTTTAAAAAACACCTGTTTTTAATATGTTAAGTCAAATTGTGCCCCCACTTATTAGACAATTATGCTCCTGGACTCTGTGGCTCAAAGGTAAAAGCAGACACAAGAGCCTGTGGCAGGGTGAAGGAGCAGTCATTTCCTCTGTGTCCTTAAAAGTGTCGCAAAACCTGTAACAGTTCCTGGAAACAACTGCAGCTGAGAATTCCCTGACTATCCAAGAACCACATGGCACAAGCCAACCAACCACCACTCACCTGGAACCAGCCAGTTAAGAGAAACCGGTGATTTGGTGCTTAAATGCCATCCAATCAAGACTCTGTTCCACACTCTGCTGACTCGTCCTGCAGCTTTTGCCTTTATCATCTCTAATTTTGGAATCCCTAACCTCAGAGCGCGTTATTGGTTTGCAACAAAGACTGTCTCGTCAGTCTGCAGATTGTTTTAAAAAAGTAAATTTTTAGGGCTGCCCACAGTGGCTCATGCCTGTAATCCCAGCACTTTGGGAGGCCAAGGTGGCAGATCATGAGGTCAGGAGTTCAAGACCAGCCTGACTAACATGGTGAAAACCTGTCTTTACTAAAAATACGAAAAAATTAGCTGGGCATAGTGGTGGACGTCTGTAATCCCAGCTACTTGGAAGGCTGAGGCAGGAGAATTGCTTTAACTCAGGAGGCGGAGGTTGCAGTGAGCCGAGATCACGCCCCTGCAATCCAGCCCTGGTGACGCAGTGAGACTCCGTCTCAAAAAAACAAAAAGTAAAGTTCTTTTTTTCTCCAGAGATCTCATAGTCTTTTGTTAACAGGTATAATAGAGTACAATTGTCTTTGTTTTTTTTAATGTATGAAAAGAAAGTAATGCTTTTCCTATTTTAGTTTTGTTAATATGATCATCCTTCACTCTTGGTCTCTGCCATTTTATGGTCTATTTTCTTGTTTCATTTCTGCTATTTCTGTGCAAGAGGCTACCAGATTTGCTGACTTAGATACCACTGTCTGATAAAATCGGTTGTCACTTTTCCAAGGGATATCCTAGTTTCTCCTTCTTTAGTAGGTTTTTCAGAAATGGAATTTTCCTTAAAAGGCTTGGTCGGACATGGTAACTTCTGAATATGACAGGTTTTGAACAGTGGAGAGTCTGTAGGGGGACTGCAAATAGTTTTTTGAGCTGAAGTAAATGTGTCCTGAGAAGAATGTTGGAGATGAGGCTACAGAGCCTCATGAAAGGCCTCACGTGTGATGATGTACAATCGAAAATTCATCCTAAACACTAAGGGAGAGCTGTTCTCATTATCCCACATTTGCATTTAAAACCAGACTTTCATACAAGTTAAATGTATTCTTTCAAGTTCACACATGGAATAAATAAGTTTTAGAACCAGGAAAAGGAGCTCAATTGTCTTTCTATGTCATCAAAATTTTGTCATTTCAGCCTACGTTCTGCAGAATCTAGTTATTTTCTATGCTTCACTTAAATTGAAGTTTCTTACATCACTGTTTCTTTTTAGTGAATGATTTAAGATATTAAACATTGTCCCATATACTGTGTTCTTAATCTTGCATTTTATTCATTCATTCATTTTTTTGCTTATAATTTCTGTTTTTTTCTTGACATTTTCTGACTTGATTTAGATTAATGTCTTTTGTTCCTTGATGAATTTAAAATTCTACATCTATTTCTATTCTGAGTGGTTACTCAAAAATTAATAACTTTATTTTCCTATTGTTAGATATAGTGAACCCCAAGTTTCCCTTCAAAGAATCAGTATGTCAGTATGTTCAGCTCTTTTATTCTTTGATTCTCCATTTTAAAGTTTAACCTCCTTGTGGTTTCAGTAAACAACCTTTTCCACCAGTTCTAATCAGTAGTTCACATCTGTTTCCACTGTCCCCTGCTCTGTCCTGACTCATCTCAGTCATCTGCTCCAGTCACCTGCTCTGGTCACTTGCTTTGACTTCTGGCTACTTGCTCTAACCTGCCCATAACCGTCCTCCCCTCCAAACTACCCACCCCACCACTCCGGCTCTTACCCCTGCTCCATTTAAAATAGCCAATTGGGGTTAGACTAGACTGTGCAATCTAACTCTGGCCTTTGGGGAATGGCACAGCAACAGGGGCAACCTCTGTCAGGCATAAGTACCCCTACCCCTCCCTTGTCCAGCTGTGGGCTCACCATTGGTCCACCTGTAAGCCACACCCTTCTATGGAAGTAAATTGCCTTGCTGAGGAAATTTATATTTGAGTGCTACTTCTTTTGTGGCAGTGAAAACTTTACTTATAATACTACTGAGGGACCGTGTGAGTCCACGAGGGGCGTGGTTTCAAAGGCAGGAGCTTGCCAGAACCACACCTCCATCTACTCCTGCATCTGTGAACCTAGAGTTCTTTGTCTGACTTTCCGCCTGGCTAGGTGTGCTGCTTTGTTCAAAAACCCTAGAAAAGCTCTGGGAGGAGGGGGCTCTGTTGTGGGCCAAATAGCCAATCTGATATCAGAATCAAAGATCAGTCACTCCAGCGGAATTTTGAAGGAACTCCTCTCACTGGACAAGAACATGAATGGAGCAGGAATAACTTCAGGGTTAAAACCCCACAGCTACTTACCTGTGCGGATTCCTCCCTTGGATCCCCTGCCACGCAGCGTGGGAGTTATTGCGCTCTCTCTCTCTCTCTCTCTCTCTCTCTCTCTCTCTCTCTCTCTCTCTCTCTTTCTCTCTGTCTGCTTAATCACTCTCTGCTAAACTCTTTGGGTCTCCGATATTATTCGAACCGTAAGCTTATGGCACCTCCAGGGCCCCTTGCCCTGTTCTTGGGGCAAGAGAGGCCAGGGACCTGGGCACATCAGGGAAGACATTGGATGGGAGAACTGAAAGCATCCTTGGAACACCTCCACAGCTCTGCGCCAGGCTACTGGTTACATCATTGCTGAGCACGGGGAGGGAGCTGAGCACCTGCACCCCACCCCGGTTACACTATTGATGTCTAAAATTAATAAGACTCTATAACCAAAAAGTTAAGCAAGACTTATAATAAATCCTCTTAAACTGTGTTATCCTAAATTCATTGGAAAATTGACCTGCAGGAAATTATTTTTAAGTGCTTTTAGAACTTTTAATAATGTTTTCTTTCCAGAGAACTTTAAAGCCTCATTATTGCTAAAGTTTCATATGGTGTCGATTTTTAACACTATATAGTAATCCATTTGTAATAATAATACACCACTTACATGTTACTATTGCAAACAATATAGAAACTGAAATAGAATTCCTATATCTTAAGGTATGTGTTTTAGTTTCAATTGATGTGACATATTTATTTATTTAGTTACAGAAATGCAATATATAAAGATTTTTTCAAATGCTTACCATCTTTTAAAATTTTATTTTTATTTTTCTGATAGGAAATTCTTTTATAAGGTAACCATTAACATTTCTGTCTTCTGTGAATTGCTTAATCATATCCTTTTAAAATTTTGTTACATTGTTGCCTTTTTCATGTTGACCTAGAAAATTTCTTTACATATTTGTGCTCCAATACATTCCTTCAGTCTAGGGTCTAATATTGTGTATGGCGTCATTTGTCAAGGTGAAGTTTTAATATTAACATGGTCATACTAGAGTACATTAATAGTAACAGAATTTTAATAATGTTAGCCTACCTATTTGCTTTATTTTTGTTTCTTTTCATGTGCTAAAACTGTCCTTCTCTAGAAGATGACCACAAACACACATATAGAAGCATATATATGTACCCACATATACATTTTTTTACAAATTCTTGTTTTAAAAACATCTTAAATTTTCATTTTTAAAAATTTACATTTTGTTACTTTTCTTGTAATATAACTTTAGAACCTAAGTACTTGTTTTTAACTATTCCTGGAAATTTTTCCTTGCCATGAGGACAGATATATATTTCAATACACCTACAAAAAAAGTTTTTAAATAGAGAGAATATTGCATTTCTTCTTAATTATGAAAACAATCATTAAAAAAACCATACACTAAGTAACCATAATATGAAGGAGAATTATTTACAGCTATGACAGTTGATATTCTATATCGAAATAATGATTTTCAAGTACTGCCTCTTTAAAGAGAGCATTTAGAACCTAGGTACTTGTTTTTAACCATTCCTGGAAAATTTTCAACTCTTGCTATTCCAAATATTGCTTTGTCTTTATTTTCTCTATTCTTCATTCTCAAATTCCTAATAAAAAATATGTGGATGAGGTGTAGTGGCTCACACCTATAATCCCAGCACTCTGGGAGGCCAAGGTGAGAGGATCACTTGAGTCCAGGAGTTCAAGATCCACCTGGGCAATATAGGTAGACTGTGCCATCTCTACAAAAACTTAAAAAGAAAAATAAATTAGCCAGGCATAATGGCCTGAGCCTGTAGTCCCAACTACTTGGAGGTTGAGGTTGGAGTTTTACTTACTCATGGGCCTTGGAGGTTGAAATGCCACCGAGCTGATTGCACCACTCACTGCACTCCAGCCTGGGCAACAGAGTGAGACTCTGTCTCAAAAAAAAAAAAAAAAAAAAAAAAAGAGAAATGCTGACCTTCCACTTTACCCTTTGTAGTCTTAACTTTTGCTTCATATTTCTCATTTCCTTATGTCTTTTTGCAGCTTCTAGAGAGTTTCTTCAGATCTTTATTGTAGTTTACGTGTATTCTTTTCCCATGTTCAGTTACTTGGCCTGTCTATACAGTATATATTTTTCATTTCTATATATTCAATTCTAAAAGATTGTTTGTTTTCCTTTTCATGTCTGCCTATTTTCATTCAGGATTTTTCAATATTGTTTGGCTTCATTTTTGCAACACTTAACAATTACGTTCATAAATTGCAGAAGTATATTTTATATTGTTCTACTCTCTCAAAATCTTGGAGAGCTAATGTTACTCTTTTCTGTTGACTTTACCTCAAGGTACATTGCTTCTCCTGTGGTTCATTAGTATTTACAGAGATATCATTTCAAAGACCTTCCCTTTCCTCCTGACCATCCTCATTGCTGTGGATTGTGGAAGTGTTCCTATATAGCCATTTTGCTTTGCTTTTCCTACTACGTAGTTCTGTATGACTTCCCCTAGATAAATTTATTCAATGTAATTCCCACATTTACTCCTTCCTCCAGCCTCTACCTTCTCCAATCCCTGATGGAAACTAATTGGTTTTCTCTTCCTAAAGAATACCTATTAGCATGACAAACATCCTAAATCTACTTGTATTATTTTTTTCTAATCCAATTTGAGACACCAAGTTTGCTAAGAGGATGGATATATGGTTCAATACACCAACAAAAAAAGGTTTTTAAATAAAGAGAATATTGCATTTCTTCTTAATTATGAAAACAATCTTTAAGAAGGCAATAAACTAAATAACCATAATATAAAGGAGAATTATTTATAGTTATGACAGTTGAGATTGTATATCAAAATAATGATTTTCAATTACTGCCTCTTTAAAGAGACCATTTAAATTTCATGGACTCTCTGGCAGTCTATCTGAAAGTAACTCATTGATGGTGCAACCACCAGACATTTTTTTGACATGATTTTCTCCATCCAATTTTAAATTAGATTGCATTTCCTGAGAGTACACACATCCCTGTTTGGAGAAGGAATGAAATCTGGTTGTAGTCTCAGCTGACAAAATCAGCCATGTATGAAAAATGCTCACTGGTAATGTAGTTAATGAGAATCCATTAAGATGAAAATAGCTTTGATTTTCCATTCCAGCATAAGCTCTTTATTTTAGGTAGTGTCTCTCCAGAGCTTTAGATGTCTTCCCAAGGATATTCCATATTCTACACAGCAGTTTATTCTTGGAGCTCATAGTTCAAGCTGTATCAGTCTGTTTTCACACTGTTGATTAAGATATACCTGAGACTGGGTAATTTATAAATAAAAGGATATTTAATGAACTCACAGTTTCACATGGTTGGGGAGGCCTCACAATCTTGGGCAATCACAGTCTTACATGGCAACAAGCAAGAGAGAATGAGAAACAAGCAAAAAGGGAAACTCCTTGTAAAACTATCAGTTTTCATGAGACTTCTTCCCTACCACAAGAACAGTATGAGGTAAACCTCCCCCATGATTCAATTATCTCCCACCACGTTCCTCCCAGAGCACATGGTAATTATGGGAACTACAATTCAAGATGAGATTTGGGTGGGGACACAGTCAAACTACATCAGTGACTCCTCTAGAATGTTATATGATTTAATTCATAAAAGTTTAAACACAATGGTTAACATGTACAGTTACAAGATCATTATCATTTACAAATTTAATCTTTACAACAATCCTAAAAGTCAGGTACAGCTTTTAATCATCATTTTACAGATGAAGAATCTTGCCAAGTGGTACAGTGAGGCTTTGACACACATGTTTTGCCTGCAGAGCCCCTGCACTTAGGGGTTGTGCTATACTGTTTACTGGGTGCAACTGGTCGTTTTACTATATGAGAAAATTGCAACTACTCTATTGAATTGAATAATGTTGCATCCAATTTAGATTCCAGTCTAGTCTTTTTGAAATATTTGTGATGAACAACTTACCAATATGATTAATTCTATCTCTGTTAGAGTTATTTTATTAGATTCAATATTTCCAAAAGCATTGGGAAAAATCTATTATCCAAGTAATCTCTTTATGCAGGAAAATAAGTTTGGTATTGATTTTCCCTTATGACACCAGAGCAAAACTGATTAGAAAACTTAGGAATTAATCCATAAATTCAATTACAAAAAAAAAATGGTTAATTGTGTTAATGCACATTCCTCTTTGTAACATGCAGATGTTCTGAAGTAATTGAAGAAATAAATTTTCTCTCTCCAACTGATGAAATGTACTCACTACTAGTTGGTCCCCCTGCTGCAACTTTTTATTTATCTGACTGTAGGAGCTGGGAACCAATCAACCAGTACAGAAACTCCTCCAGCTAAATAGGAGACATCTTTTTATAAACTACAGACTCCAGTGCTTGGTTTTATCATAAACTCAAACTCTTATGATGAAAAACAACAGACACTATGCCACATCCATGGGTTTAATTCTAATGTTTGAAGACATGCCTGTCATTATCATATAACTCAAGCTACATAAAATATTATTCCGATTCCCTAAGGGAACATTTCAAAATCTTGTAAGGTTAGGTTCTCTCATTTCCCAAAAGGTAATTAAAAGAATGAGGAGTAGAAAAACGGTATGCTTGGCAAATCTTTGACTTTCACACCCCCATCACCCATTTTTGCATTTAAACTGATCATTTGCTGGCAGCAGATGGGTAATAGGATGAAAGTTTTCAATATGGTGTTGTGGGGATATATATTTTCAGACACAACATGAAAGAGTACAAAGCAGAGTTCTTAATGTGATTAACAAAGAGGCATGGAATCTGCTATCAATCTTCCTTGTTACTGTCATAGTACTTCCAGGACTGTTAGAGAAACTTTACAATAGCTGAATACATGTTACACATACAGATGAAGAAGTGCCCTGGGCAGTGGAGCACAATTTACTGCAAGTGCATTTTTTGGATTTCTGCCTTCTGAGTCACCATTGTCAGTCTGACATTTTATCTCAGAAGTCTTCCTACCTTTATGTCGACAAGGCAAATAAAGACTATGCCATCAACCTATAACAGTATTTAGTCCATTCGAAAATTTTATACTGAAAAGTACATTTCACTGAGATTAACACTGTTTACCAGATAAAAGTTTATTGTCATCTTTTAAATTCCTCATTGAACTTCAATTTTTGTAATTGTAGAGAGAAAATAAAGCATATTTCTATCACAATAATTTTATTTCTTTTATTATTATTATTTTTCGAGATCAGGAGTTCAAGACCAGCCTGACCAACATGATGAGATTTCATTCATTTTAACACAATTTTACCTATAAATCTCTTAGTTTTGGTTATACATTAATTTCTGGTTTTAATAAAAAACATAATATTAAAGGGCTGACTTTAAATGCCTGGGATTTCCTGAAGAAAGTCTTAGAATAATGTCAAAATAATGTTGATGCATTTTTGACACAGGTAAACAGTAGAAGAATTTTCTTCGTTGTTGTTGTTGTTGTTTCAAGATGCAGTATCCATCTGTTGCCCAGGCTGGAGTGCAATGCAACATCTCAGCTCATGGAAACCTCTGCCTCTCAGGTTCAAGCTATTCTCTTGCCTCAGCCTCCCAAGTAGCTGGGATTACAGGCGCCTGCCATCATGCCCAGATAATTTTTGTATTTTTAGTAGAGACGACCTTTCACCATGTTGGTCAAACTGGTCTCGAACTCCTGACCTCAGATGATCCACCAGCCCCAGCCTCCCAAAGTGATGGAATTACAGGCATGAACCACCGTGCCTGGCCTAACAGTGGTAGAATTTTCTTTGGCTTGCATTACTGCTAAACTAGGTCCCTATTTAACCCATCAGTATTTTTAGTTTCAATCTAAAAGAGAAAGAAGATAAAATTAAGAGCCTTGGTGGAGGGTCTGACATGCATTCAGAGAGATGGACAATGAAAAGAAATCATTGACAAACAAGATACATTTTTGGAGTGAAACAGAGAAGCTAATGTACACCATTTCATTTAGCATTAATAGTCTATACAGATTAGGGAGATAGAATAATTTCACAATGTGTATGGGAGATCAGGCTAGAGTTCCAGAAATGTGAAAAAAGTTTGGAAGAGAAAATACTGAAATTTGGAAATACCAAATAGAATTTTGGCTCAATAAGGGAAAAATAGAAAGTTTATCTAGCAATAAGACAGGTCAAAATAAAATTTGAGAGACTGTATTTGTAATGTATTCAATTAACTTCTTTTTGTATAGATTTCTCCTGCAACCGACAGAAAATTAGGGAAAATGTTGAGAGATTAAGTGGGAAGTTACGACAATCAAGACTATGGAAATTCTGGTCAATCAGAAGAGTAGAAGACCAAATCCCGGCTTTCAGATTGAGGACAAAATCCAGCTTACGAGAGACTAAGATAACTCAGAGTAGTGAGTAGAGATCAGAGAAGAAATTTCAGAAATATGATCCTGGAAGAGAGATATTGGAATGATGATGACAATGAATGTGTGGCCTGTTTATATTATACCATAAACTTTATATCATTGTCCAAATTCATAGACATTTAGGAATTATAGAGTTGTGAGGTCTGGTTATAAAGCCACCATATTTAAATAAGGTTTGATGTTTATTTTTAAAGGTTACACTTATTAACAATGTTCTAGCCCTAATCATCAAGTATATTCTTCAATATTAACTTCACTCAAAGAGTATTTGAAGGGCACAAAATTATTTTTATGCATTCTTATTTTATTCAAGGCATAAAACCAGCAAAACTATTCCCTAGCAGAGGACTGTGTGTAAGGGGATTACATTTTTTCTTACCTGGGAAAAGAGAGAATCAGACATTTTTTATATTTTTAAAAATAATATGCTGAACGTGGTGGCTCATGCTTGTAATTCCAACACTTTGGGAGGCCGAGGAGGGTGGATCACGTGGTCAAGAGAGGGAGAGCATCCTGGCCAACGTGGTGAAACCTCGTCTCTACTAAAAATACAAAAATCAGCTGGGTGTGGTAGCACATGCCTGTAATCCCAGCTACTTGGGAGGCTGAGGCAGGAGAATTGCTTGAACCCGGGAGGCAGAGGTTGCAGTGAGCCGAGATCGCACCACTGCACTCCAGCCTGGTGAGGACACGAGACTCTGTCTCAAAACACAAACAACAATAACAACAACAGCAACAACAACAACAACAAATAATAATAATAATAATAATAATAATAATAATAATAGTTACCCATTCCATTAATTACATCTTTTTTCGACCTCATCCTTCCACAAAAATGCTGGTGTATTTGCTTTTTATATTCATTAGTGACCATTTGGTAAAGTAGTTCACCTTCTCTTAGCTTTTATTTTTTCCTTTTTGCTTTGATACTTTAATCCTGCTGACATCTTTCAATGCATAATGAAAAACAGCTCTGCCTTTTCCTGGCCTCCTTATTTCTCAGTACTATAGCAACGGATGCTAGTTGACTTAGTAAAGCTCGAAAATGTCACATTGCTCTTCATTCTTTGATGAATGCACATTCATGAATATAGCTGTATGCAAAGGCAATTAAAGGCAGCTTTAAAAAGCACCATAACCAAAGTCACCCTCAGATGATATTCCCCAGGTGGTGTATTCAGAGCAACCCATTCCTAGTATTAAAAAGAACACATTTTCTTTGTCTCTGAGAATGATTAGCAATCACTTTTAGAAACCCTTCTTATGAAACAAAATGATTTCTGTAAATAAATCTTAATTCCAAATCACTGAATTCACTCAGAATGTGTTTTTCCTCCGCAACTAGTGAAACCTATCAAAAACATAAAATAAGAAGAAACAAATAGACAAATTATTTAACACAATTATGAATTACACTTAAACCTTTGTTGACTCATATAAAAAACATGAATACACACACACACACACACACACACATGCATACACATAATGCACACAACTTTAACTTACAAGATTTTAACAAGAAATTTCAGTGCAGTAACATATTTAAGGATGTTTGTGGTATAATGGAAGATATTTACTTATAAAGTGACATTTATTCTATATTTAATAATCTACACCCCAAAATGGCTATATGGAATTACAACGACAGAAATATTGATTTTTTTTATTTAAATACAAATAATTTATTATAATTATAATGAGTAAATATTTTGTCATTGTCAATATATATTTTCTTGTATTGCTATAATATTTGTTGCTGATTTTATATTTAATAACATGTAGGATCTTATATTTATGTAGGGTGCTCTATGACAAAATGCATTCACCCACCATTACTTGATGTCTATTCTAATTATTTCAATATCTGTGCCATGTATAAATGGCATATTCTGTTATTTACGTTTTATAATTGAGGAAACCAAGATTTGAAAACCTAATATTTCAAATCACAACGTTATGAGATAAAAAATAAAATGTTACCTAAGCCTTCTGACTTTATATTCAGAGCTCTTTTCTTATCATATTATCTCATTCATGTATATAATTTAATTAAATAAATTTTCTAAATAGTTAATGATTCTTGGAAAAATTGAGCTATCGAATAAGAATATTCTAAAGTCACCAGTGATGAAGACAATGAATCAGTGACTATCACTGTGAAGATCAATGAATATCAACCATAACATAACACTGTGTGATGTGATCTCTAGCTATGTAATACAGAGAAGTATTTGAATTCCTTATAAATGCCATATTTGAAAGAAGACGTAAAGTAATGACAAGTATACCCAGAACTTGTTCACAATTATTAATCAATCACATTTTATGGAATGGCATAATAAAATGTACAAAAAAACTTAAAGTTTTAGAGAGAAAGCTACATTTCTATATAAATAATTTGAATGTATCAAAGAATGTCATTCTATTTAATGTCAGCATTTAAGTGTACCCAGACAAAGAGTAAAAGAAAGTTTCCTTCTGATAATTCCTAGTGGTCCAAGGAAGGACAAAAAGCTTCAAGTGAGCCTATAACAGAAGCTAAACATGGAAATTAGTGCAGCTTTAAAATGCAATCATTCTCTTCAGGAAAAGGCCGTAAGTGAGGTTTATGAAAGTGAAGCTTAAAACAAACAGTTTGAGCTTCCAAAAGAAATGCATCTTAGCCACTCAGTCACTCAAGGGACCATAGAGGAAGCTCATTAGAAAGAGTGCCAAAACTTGCTCTAGAGGCAGTGATAGTGAAGGGTTAAGTATGTGAACTCTGATATAAGATGGATTGGGTTTAAAACTCAGCTCTGCAGATTTCTACCTAAGTTTACATAAACGTATTTCTAAGTTTGCATAAACTTAGAACAACATCTTAACCTCTTGTGCTCTAGATTCCTCATATGTAAGACAAGAATGATAATAGTAACCTATATCATGAAATTGTTGTAGAAAATAAGTGTGTTAATAGAGTAAAAACAATTAGATTGAGTACTTGGCTCCATCAATAGATATCACTTCAGGCTATGTAGCACTCTGGGGATAGTCAAATTAATAGGGCAGCTGTCAACAGCTGATAGTCCTGGTGCTTCCTCAGTATTCCCCACTAACCTGCAAAGTAATATAAAAACTAACAATTAGATTGTACCTAATGCATTTCCAAATGTATTTCGATCTTCAAAAATAAAAGGAGAGAACTGATTTCAAGTATATAGAAATAAACATGAATGGCTAAAATACTATAATCAAGATTGAAAAACAAGTGAAATATTGGAAAAGTGAATTTGTAGAAAATAAGAAAGAAATTTGGACACTTTTAACGTATAAAACAATTGCTAAGTCAGTTAAAATGAAAATAATTTCAAGAGATAGACAGATACTTCATAAAAGTTGACATATAAATGGGACAGAGAGATATAAAAATTTTTTCCACTATATGGTCTAAAGTTAAACATTAAAACACTGTTAAGAGAGCATTATTGAGCACTACAAATGACAAAAATTTAAGAGACTAAGAACCAGTAGAGAAGAAGATACAAGGCAGTCTTGAATTTTGTTGGTAGAAATATACAATTAAAGTTTCCAAATGGCAATTTGGCAAAATTGATCAATAATCCAAACATGTGCATACCATTTTACCTATGCATTCTATTGTTAAAATTTACTGTTAAAAATTACCAGCTTTACAATAGTCTCTACAATGTTTATAATTTTAAAAACATGGAAACAAAACAAGAATACTTTGAGAGGATTGATTAAATACTCTGAAAAATATACACATATATAAATGCAATAAAATATTGTTACCATTTAAAATAATGTAAATTGATATTTATAGTAGCTTAGAAAAAATTAATAAGTGGGTGATCTTCTTTAAAAAATGTATATTTTTAGACACATTGATAATAAAAATGAGAGTAATTGTCAACGTCTACTTTCCCACACACATATGGGCATGCTTAGGTGACTATATATTGCTAGGTCAACTTTTTAAATTGATTTGAAAAATCAATTTCCCAGACAGAGACAACTAGAAACAAAGCCATAAAAATGTTTTTAAAAACTGATTTAATGTAAATAAAATTATTTTAATGAAAAACAGACACTCAAAAATATATTTGGTGGATTTTATTTTCAAAGTTAATGCTGCAAGTAGCAACTAACTACAGAAAATCAAGTTTGAGAAATAAATACAGGGAATCAAAAGCATATGAATTTTTTCAGATGTTTATTTCACTTATAAATTTAGAAAATATACAACTGTAGTCACCTTTATCATCAGAGAAAGAATTTTGACACGTATTTTGCAGAAATAAGAAAATACGTGGGATGACTGGTGGATCAGAGAACATTTCTGTGTGGTAATATAACCAAACAATTTTACAGTGCACTAGTTCCTCTGAGCAACCCTTTTCCTTTAAAGCCAATGTTATTAATTTCTAGCCTATTTGAAAGCTACTATGAATATAGTATACAAATTATATAGCAACGTTGATGTTGAGATCTAATATTTTAAGACTGCCAGAATCAAAGTTTTGTCATTAAAGTAGACTATATATATATATTCTCTGTGGCTTTCCCTGTCTCTCACCAAGGTGACATACAGAAGGCATTTGTTGCAAGATTTAATTGATATGGATTCAATAAGTAAATTTCTCTTACCTATGCCCTTTCTTTTCAAAGTCATCTCATGCAACCTTGCTCTACCCCACCTGCAGTTTTCAATGGAAGATAGAAGATCCAAATGGTCTGGGCTTTCTTACTGGCTCAACATGAAATACGGGCCAATTGGTCTCTTTTCCTTTGCAGAATGTTACGTCATTCAGAATAATATCAAACTGTTTGTGCAGACCTGAGGAACAATATGAGGCTGTTTCAATAGAGTGGTTCTTTTCTGTTCCTTGACATCTCGGTTCTTTGTATCTTATAGTAGGTACAGCAAGTAAATTAACTTAATAAGTGTAAGGCCTGAATGCTTCTTGAAAATAGCAGATGCCGTTCTCTCCTGTATCTTTTTTCACCTTTTCCTAGACTTATCACTCCTCTACCATTGTGACCTAAAAAAGATCTATCTGTGAGACTTTAAGCAAGTTGTTTAATGGTATTCAGTGTCTCTGTCAGAAAAATAGTATTAAATGGCTAGCTTATAGAGTTCTTAGGAAAACTTAATTGAATTATGCACCTGAAAACATTTTATAAATTGCATAGAATTCAGTAAGTTGGTAACACCATACGTGGTTCTTCTCTTTGTGATTTCTTTATTATTCCATGATATAAGCCTTACTTTTACAGACTGTTTCACATTTCTGTTGCATAACACCTATGTATTACAAAGCCATTCAACATTTCACTTGTGTATGAGTCTGTATGCAGGATATGACATTTCATTCAGAAGTCTTGAATGAAACAATGCAACCATTGTCTAATCCTGTTTTTTAACCTTAGCAAGTTGCTTATTGAGAATGATTTCACATGAAAAATGATTAGACTTTTATCAGTTATGCTTCCACAAAGAATATTTAAAAAGCAGTCTTTTAAAAAATGATGTGAGTTATTTATAACTTCCCGTATTCCTTTCATCTTAATGGCAACACAATATATGATATTTTATAACCCCTGTAATTTCCATTATCAGTCTGCAACTCTGCATTTCCTTCTTTGTTGACTCATATATTTTCAAATTATTTATTCCTCCCAAGGTATATTCACTCAGTTGAAAGAAAAGAATAATGTCAAGGCAAAGCATCAGTAAAAGTGGTTCAGTAAAAGGCACATAAATCTCCCCTTTTTCTACCCATGTCTCGAATTAGAGTATTGCCAAAGTTTTAGAATGACTTCTGAAAATACTGAAGGATAATTTCTGTGAATTAAGGGTCCATCTTGCAGACTAAAATGTCAGTTTCTTTTCTACCTTGCTAATGTTAGTTCTTCTTCATTCTCTGTTGCAGGGAGTGTTAAACTGTGTTTCAAATAATCCTGTTTTGTCATTTTTTTTTTTTTTTGAGATTTTCCATGAAAGCTTGAATTTCTCTGTTTTGGATATTTATTTGTTTTCAGGAATTTAGCATTTCATGTGGATTTCTTTTGATAATAATATATCAGGATGTCTTTATTTTTTAGACTATTGTTTCTATAAGCTTCCCTAGTCTCTGTTTCTTTCTATAACAACTGGTTTCATTTGATTATTTTAATTTATGATCCATGCTCTTAAAGATCACCATCTTCAAGATTATTTCCCCGGGAACTTTCCGGTTTCACAGATTGTATTTATTTAAGACTATAACTGACACTCTAAAATTATCTAATATTGCTATTGTAATGCTCAATTACAGGGTGTTCAAAAGGTATTAGATTCAATAATTGTTTCTGTGTGTAGGTATTCTTTGGAAGTAAAACTCTGTTTGTACACTGACATTGAACTGAGTCTAGAACATAAATTAGTTTAATTCACAATTTATTATCTTCATAAATGAGAGCTATACATTTCTACCAGTAGCACTCACATTTGACTATTCTTAGCATTGAGATGCCCTCCTTGCATGAACGTAATATTCGAGCTACACATGTAGTCTAAGTATTTATGTACATGCCTAAATTCACTTATTTTTCAAATTTATAACATACTACCAATGTATAGAAGAACAGAATAAAATAAAAAAAACATGAGGAAACTAGCTAATTTCATACATATTAAAGTATCCAATGTACATCATACACTTTCAGGTAGAGGAAATATCTTACAGGAAGTGGACTTCACATGGAATATGAAAGTAGTTAAGCATTGTAGAACAGCACAAAGAAGAGGAAGATCATTGAATTCCATTGAACTAACATCTCTCATGAGCAAGACATTCAACTAGAAAATAAAGTGGATGTAAAGTTAAGGAAGATACTCCCTTTGTTCGTAAGAAACTCATAAGAAGATACAGAGGTGCCTCAATATATTGCATTGCATGTTGTACCATAACAAAATCTAATGTAGAGGAACAAGACAAGTGCTTTATAAACAGAGAGAAAAAAAATTAATCGTGACCTGGAAGGTCAGAAAAGGGTGAAGTTGGGTGAATGGGTAAGATTCTCACTAGCAAGATTGAAAAAACGTTCTCTTCAAAGACAATGGTGTGAACTCAGAGATGAAACTAATGATACACCTACAGTGCATATTTAAGAATGATGAGAAATCATGGATGCCTAGAAAACAGTAGGTGACTGGCACAAGATTCAGATCTGATTACAAGGAGAAACTTAAATAACATTCAATCATAATATGAGTTTCTATATGTAATGTGGATTCAAAGACTTTAAAACAAGAATGTTAGTGGTCAGAATTATGATTAAAAAAACAATTCTGGGGTCATATAGGTGGATTGAATGAAACACCATGAAAATAAAATGTACTGAAAAGACAATTATAGCAATCTAAATAAGAGATAATGACAGCTTCAATAAGAAAAACAACAAGAAATATAGCAACAGAGTAACTGATTTATCAATTGATTTTAAATTAAGAAAGAACAAAAGAACACATTTAAAACTGACTGTAACATTTTTAAGTTTAAGGACCCTGATGGGTAGCTGAGAATGCATGGGATATAAGAAAAAATAATTTTGGATGCTATTGCTATTATGTTCTTTTCTTCCACCAAATACTGAAATTATTAATAGCTTTGAGTTCCCAATAAAATTGCACTAGAGTATTCCTGGCTCAGTCTTTACTGTGATGTGTTTGCAAGTAGCTCCAGTGTCCCATTTCCACTAATCCATTAAATAAAAGGATAAATTCATACTCACAGACTCAGGAACCATAGTCGTTTGCATAAATGGCACACTCCCATTTTGCTTCTTAACGTTCATTTGATGCCAATTACTCTAAGCATGTATGTCTCCAAAAAACAATCACTCTCAAATGCTTATTTTAAAAACCACTAGAGTCATCACTATGTCTACTTGGACTTTACCTTTTTCCCTTAACTTACTCTGTCTAGAATTGTGACTTATCATCAAAATTTTAGTGTAACAGTACAGTCCTGAATTCAACCTCAGGACCTGAATGCCATTATATTATACACTTTTTTTTGTTCTTCTTTCATTCTCAGAATTAACTGTTTTCCTATTTTGAATATGATTAACTTTTTCTAATCCCAGTCCCTGAGATTTGCCTAACATTTTAGTAAGTGTCCAGTCTGATGAATGCTATATAGATGTTTTAAGACTTGTTAAAAGAACGAGAGTTGGGCCGGGCACGGTGGCTCAAGCCTGTAATCCCAGCACTTTGGGAGGCGAAGGCGGGTGGATCACGAGGTCGAGAGATCGAGACCATCCTGGTCAACATGGTGAAACCCCGTCTCTACTAAAAATACAAAAAATTAGCTGGGCATGGTGGCGCGTGCCTGTAATCCCAGCTACTCAGGAGGCTGAGGCAGGAGAATTGCCTGAACCCAGGAGGCGGAGGTTGTGGTGAGCCGAGATCGCGCCATTGCACTCCAGCCTGGGTAACAAGAGTGAAACTCCGTCTCAAAAAACAAACAAACAAACAAACAAACAAAACGAACTGGAGTTGAAGCATAAGTGTCAAACATGCATAGCTATTACTTTTCATGGCAGCAATGATTACTTTTCATGGCAAAAACTGCAATTACTTTTGCACCAAACTAATAGTTTACTTCTCTGGAGTTAGTTTAAGTGTCTGTCAGTATCTGTTCCATCTTTGTGGCTGTCGTTCCAGATGCTAAATAAAGTCTTTTTCCTCCCTGATATCAGAATGTGCTTTGAGATTTTATAGGAAAAATGGCAAATTAAGTTGGAGGTATATTGATTCCAAGCAGAAATAGAACATTAACATAGAGATGGCCAACTAGAAGTTGGATTTATGGCAAGAGAGCAATAATGTGATTACCTACTAGATATTAATGGGCTTATGTTTCAAGATGCTAAACTTGCTACATTCATTTAACTAACTTCTTAGATACCACTAAAATGATCATGAAGGAATTAAAAAAAAATAAACCTATCAGATCAAATATTGGGAAAAAAGACAACAGAAGATAACATTTCAAAAGATATACAGCAAATGAAAAACTGCTTTATAGCCAGAAATGTGAAATGAAGAAATAGTGGCACAATAGTCATGCATCACTTACCAGTGAGAATACTCTCTGAGAAATGTATCTTTACGTCATTTCATCACTGTGCAAGCATCGAAGTGTATACTTAGAAAAACCTAAATGATAGCCTACTACCCACCTAGGCTATATGGTATAATTTATTCCTCCTAGGCTACATAACTGTACATATCCTTGTAATGAATACTGTAGGCAATTATAACACAGTAATAAGCATTTGTGTATCTAAACATATTAAAATATAGAAAAGGTACAGTAAAAATATGGTATTATGTCTTCTAGGACCACTGACTTATATGTGGTAGGTCATTGACCACCATCATTATGAAGTACATGCTGTGTTTAGAAGTTGACATAAGAAAGAAAAAATTTCTATTTCTTTTCTTTTCTTTTTTTTTTTTATGAGACAGAGTCTGGCTCTATCACCCAGGCTGGAGTGCAATGGCGTGATCTCGGCTCACTGCAACCGCCACCTCCTGGGTTCAAGCGGTTCTTCCTGCCTCAGCCTCCCAAGTAGCTGGGATTACAGGCACACACCACCACGCCAGGCTAATTTTATATTTTTAGTAGAGATGGCATTTCGTCATGTTGCCCAGGCTGGTCTCAAGCTCCTGGCCTCAGGTAGTCCGCCTGCCTCAACCTCCTAAAGTGCTGAGATTAAGGGCTTAAACCAATGTGCCTGGCTAAGAAAGAGAAAATTTCTTTCATGAATCATGCACAGAATATATGCCACCAAATCTCTAGTGTCAGGTAAGAATATTGGAATTTCATTCCTGAAAACACTACAATAGCAAGACTTAGAATTTAGAAACATTTGTGTGTGCAAGAAAATAATGTTGAGAAACTTTTTTTAATGTCTGATTAAAAAAAGACTCATTGAAAGTCCGGAAATCTACAAGTTCATAGGAATTACCAGGCAGATCTCAGATGTTCAAAATAAAATAATAGATTTAAGTGATTAATTCAGGAGGTCTAAATTTAAGTACTTGAGACTTCCGGGAAGGGAGACAAGACTAAATAGAAGAAAAATTATCAGACGCAATGTAGGAAAATTTTCCAGAATTGAAGAACATGAGTTTCCATAATAAAACAATCTATGGGATATCAGACAAGTATGAATTTATTAGCATGAAGTTACAGCATTACACATTTTCTAAGTTAAAAGGAAAAAGAGAAAAGACTGATAAGTAAACAACTGATAAGTAAATACCCTAAAATCTGAAGAGATTAGAACAGGACACAAATACAAGCATTAGGAAAAAAATGACATTGGGCTTTTCAATAACAATACTGGACCCTAAAGGACAATGAAAGAATGACTTTACATAATCATAACTAAATATTATACAGTTTCCGGTCTAGAAAACTAGAATTCCAATGTATTCAGCAAAACTTTCAAACTATATGAGAGTGGAATAGATTTTCATACATGCAATGACTCAGAAAATTAAATCTCTGATTAGGAATCTAATTGAGAAAATTTGTTTCATATTCTAATACTGGAAGACAGCTTGATTTCATCTATGGGCCAAATCAGTGCTGTCCCTGTATTCATACCCTTCTGTACTGTGCTCCCAAGCCAGGTTTGTACTTGGCTATGTGACTTCCTTTGAATAGTGGGATAACAGTAACTATGATGCAAGCAGGGCCTTGAAAGAATGTTTGCACAGTTTCTCATCCTCTTGCTTCTGTAAAATGCCATTGGAGTATGTCATGAGAATAGGGCTTGGCTGTTATGAGAGACTTGAGTATGTGAGAGATGTGTGAAGGGTAGCTGAGTCCCACAGCAGAGGCCACACCAGACCAGCATGCCCCATGCTGACCTCCCAGCTAAACATAAATGTATGAGTGAGCTCGGGTAAGTCCATCTCAACCAGCAGTCAGCTCAGCCAGCCCATAGCCTGGAGAAGAATTTTAATAACTTATTAAAAAAGATTTTATATCACAAATTCACTAAATTTTAGAACAGTTTTAAATTTATTTGATGCAATATCAAAAATAGCATAGTATGAGGGAGTAAGTAGTATGTATACACTGCAAAAGTGTGGTCAAATAAGAGAAATTAAAACTAAAATGTGTTAGGCCATGGGGAATGAACTCATGGGTGAGACTGGTATATTTTATTTCATTATAGCCTTTAGTAGCAAGCGACTTTTTAAGCCCATGAACATGTTTTACATTTTTTAACTGATAACAGATTAGGTTCTACATGGAGTTTTATGTCAAAGGAGTTTTGTTGTTTATATTGCTGTTTTGCTAGTTTTGAATGAGAGAGGAAAATGAGAAGTCAAGGAAAAGACTTGAATTAAGGGAGGTGCCTATAAACGCTGTCTTGTAGCTTGAAAATATGAGGCTACAAAATAATAAGTAGCTGACAGGAACCCACTATCCCTCAGGAATATGGGCAGGTTTCTATTGGGGCAAAGACTGAAATTGATTTAGTTTGTATTGCAGGAAATGCAGCTTCCTGGGGAACACAGATCATGGTGGGTAAGAGAGTTTTGGAGACATAATTTGACATAAGGGACTGTATTTTTGCCTTTGACTGAGGCACTAGACATGAAAGATATGATCACCTTAATTAACTTGCCAATCCTCAACACATATCCCTTGAACGTATTTGTGTGTGTGAGAGAGAGAGAAAATTACTTGAAAATTCCAGGCCCAGAAAGAGCCTGGATTTCTGCAAAAATTTTTATGAAGAAAGAGTTAACCATGCCAAAGTTAATTTTAGCTTAGACTCTAATTTCAGTATTACGTATAATACTGATTCTGAATTAATAAGCTGGCGTTTAGACATGAATGCATGAATTACAGCTGTTATCCAAGAAAAAAACATTTCTTTTAAGATAGGGAAAATGGAAGCTTTTCTTTTATCTGAAAAGTATATGGGAAGAAAACACATGAGTGGAATTTCAAACGTATCATTTAAAAGAGCAAATTTAGGCTTCAAAGTCTCATTTAACTAAAGGATAAAGCTTTTAAGTATAATGTGATGTAAATGTGCCCAAGTAAATCACTGTGCTTTGATGGAGCACAGATTATCATTTAAAGTAAACTTGTTTCTTCTTCCGTATGAAACAGACATTACAACACGAGAGAAATAAGCTAACAACACAGTCATTAAATGAGAACAAAAATGTTCAGTGATGCTGTATTTTATGAGAATATATTAATAATAACTTCAAGTGTATCAGCCTCCTGTAACCTCCTCTAGTTTCCCTCAAACACGAAGAAGCCTTCAATTTGACTAAGAATAGGGAAACATAAGTTTACAAGAAACCAACTAATCTCTATTGTCAACATTCCTATCCTCAGCCACCTCACACAGACACCCACCGAGTAAGTGATTTCTCTGCCACCCAGCTCATTTCCAATCACATCTTAAGCCCCAAACCCCTATGTTTATGTATGCATGTATTCAATCACCAGTAATCTCTTATCGTAATTTGTCTATATTTGATAGCTTATATAATTCAAGTTGATGTCATATAAATTTTTTAAATAGTCAATGCTCTTTAATAAATAACACTTTGGAGATATGGTATCATGTAGTTACACAGAGAAAGTAAAGCAGTGTGAGTGACTGCACCATTTTGTAACATGTATCTGCTTACATGTGATTTCCCATGAGAACAATGTAAAGAACGGTGATGAATGTTTATTTTCTCTGTAAGATGCTTAATGAGCTCCCTATTGCTGCAAGTTACAGTGGATCAGTGGATGCTACAGACCGAATTAAACTAAAACATGTATTATTTACAACTGAGAGAGAATGAAAGAACTGAGCAAGGTTAAGAGATAACAGATGACTGAGAGCTCTTCTCAAACCATCAAAACTCACCTAAGAAATTTACAAACGTCAATATAAAATAAGACGCAGTAAAAAAATTAAGATTAAAATTATGCACAAATCACAACTTTGCTTAAACTGTACTTGAACTTAACATAAATGAGATACTTCAATTATAAGTATGTTGGAAATTTTTTATTTTGATTATACCTTAATTATGTGTATGCTCATGAGGTAAAAATGAATCTTTATTATATTATCATGTGAAGGATCTTCTCAAGAGCCTTGTTTTCTTGTATATTTATCATCCTGGATATAATCAAAGTTATTGGATATTTCGAACTCTGAATTTTCCCGTTTTTCAATTATCACCAGCTGTTGATAAACTGTTATTTGATCACACCTACTTCTTAATGATCTCATAAAAACAGTTGTTTAATAAGAACCATAATGATACATGGATTAATCGCTTTAATTGATCACCTTAATTGACTTGCCAATCCTCAACACATCTCTCTTTAAAGTATTTGTTTGTGTGTGTGTGTGTGAGAGAGAGAGAATTACTTCAAATTCCAGGCCCTGAAAGGGCCTGGATTTCTGCAAAAATTTTTATGAAGAAAGAGTTAACCATGCCAAAGTTAATTTTAGCTTAGACTCTAATTTCAATATTATGTATAATACTGATTCTGAATTAATGAATCTTGGTGAATCTTGGGCTTGGCTGACCTTCTTAATAAAACACCTGTTAAAATTACTTTAACATTTGGTAAGGCTGGCTGGTGAGCCATCATTGTGCTGTGTTGCTTGGTTCTGTGAGTGTGTACCTATGTGCATGTAGGAGGATGGGGGTTATCAAATGGGAATCCAGGGAGCAAAACTCAGCTATAATCTCAGCATACTCTCAACCTATAAGAAAGAACATTTTTCATCAAAAGTAATAATTTATATATGTTAAAATTTTAAAAGTGAAAACATTTAACTTAATTGAAAATTCTCCATAAGTTCTTAGTTTTCCAATATCACCACACATCAGTGAATACTTGTTCTACACAGTGGTGCAGAGGCAAGCACAGGTCAATGGCCATGTTTGCACTGGTCTCTTCACCAGTGGCAGAGAAATAAGCTCTGATGACAAATGACTACAACTTGAGTAGCTACTTTAATTCTATCTATCATAGAGTGCCACTGTCATACTGCATGTGTAGAATTGGTGATCAGTTAGTCTGATAAGTAGCTTTATTACATATATGACCTTATTGTGGAAAAAAAAGAAAAAGAAAAAGAAAAGCTTTGTAGGACTTAATGTGCTAATGGGAGTGAAGTAATGAACATCTTTATTAATGGGGGAAGTGGTAGAAATATCACACAAGGAATCCTCTAAAGCACTGGTTTATAATCTAAAGCACTTTTTTTAAAAAAATCACACTATTTAAAAGTATATCCAAATGAGCTCTTATGTCTGAGAATGTTATCTTACATTTCTATTAGAAATTCCCGACTTTCTCTTGCCTGTTTTTTTAATATATTTAGATCAAAAGTCTATGATCTGTGTGAACTACAAAACATCTATGTTCACATAGAGTTCAATGACAAAGAGGAATTTTGTGAATTCCTTTAGACTGGAACAACTTAAGGTCAAAGGAAAAGGCTAAAGGAACTAATTTATATGGGATTATTTTATGTAAAAGAAAACAAACTAATACAAACTCTCATTGTTTGTTCATTCAGATTTAATAATTCCCACCTGCCATTTCCTTACAATAATAATTTCCTCTTTTTCTGTGTGGTTTTTATTGGTTCTATCTTTTCCAAAGTGGAGTATTGACAATTTTTAAAATGATTAAATATTTGTTAAAACATGGGGTTTTAAATTTTATATTGAGTTGTCTCTCTACTTCCTTACCTAGATTTATTTCATATTTTCAAGCATGTCTTATGTATAGATAGAATATTAAAAGATTATATCACCTGTTTCTTTCATATCAAAGTGTACGTATTAACTTACAAATTTCTACAAGGGGAGAAAATAAGCAAGCTCACATAGATGGGGCACAGCCTACTTACACATCCTATAAAAGAGCATTTCAGTGATTTATTAGAAATTGAAAACTGTTCTTTCTCTTATAGTCTTAGGATTTCTCATTCTCTAGAATTAATTACGTTTTCTGAACAGAAAAGATAAAAGTTGAGAACCCAATAATCTGTTGAAAATTGAAAAAAAATTGAAAACTGCTTTTTTCATTGCGTGCTCTCAAAATGTGTTTCTTCTGACTTAGTTGACTCAACTTTAGCAAATGAAAACTCAGCAGAGATCAGGAAGCAAAATATGTCTTCACAAGAGTTTACAGAACAAATTGCTCCATTTCTGCAGCTGGAAATAAGAGTTCAGAGAAACTCTAAATGTCAGGAAACTTGCAAAATGGAGGCATTTTTACAAATTCAGGATTTTTTGTATATTAAGTAATCTCAAGATTTTTCTCATATCCCCTGCTGATTTCATTCTATTCTACGCATTACTAAATACTCCAATAGAACAATGAAACATATATTGAGGTATGTTAACCTAGGAAAAAAAATGACAGAGTATGGAATATTTAAACTATTATGAATCTTTTTGTAGCTTTTAAATTGTCTTTATCATTAGGATAATGTTCAAATAAACTTAAATTAATCTCATTAGTAAGAGTTTTATATTAATAATCCTGTTCAGAAAATGAATCAATGCAGTCAAAATGATCAATGCTATTATTATAAAATTGTCAATGTAATGTAAGTTATTTATGATATAGCAAGTGTGATAAATACATTTAAGATAATGTAACAAATAATGTGGTTGAAAGCTAAGTTATAAAGGAATATGGAGCTGTCTTTTTTTTTTTTTTTTTTTAAGAATGAGTTCAAAGATTGATAACCAATACCTGCTGTGGGAAAGAAGTAACTGCATTTCTGCTTTTTATTTGACATTCCTGATATAAAGTTAAACTTAGAATGATTTATTACATTGAAAGTAAACTACATACGATCAGTTGCTATTCAGAAGATATCTATATTTGCCATTATATTTTCAATGTCTTCTGTTAGTTGGTGCTTTTCTCTGTGTCTTCAAATATTTGTTGATTCAGCATTCAGGAGAAACCTTTATTCACATACACCCATAGCCCGTTCTGGAATTTTTCATTAGCTATAACTCCTCTGCCTTCAAAAAATGTAAGGTAATCCATGCTAACCATTTTTTACCTCAGTTATACCTAAGGTTATTATTCTTTGTCTTCATGAAGGCTACAAATCTGGATTGCCATGTTTCATGCCATTCTATCAGCCCTATGATCATCATCCTTCTTCCCATATAGCTTAGATGCTCTCATTTTAGATCTCTCATTTTAGATATGAGATTGTCACAGAAAATAAAGGCTAGCAGGATGGCTGGTTCCTTTTCCATGATTCTGTCCCTTCCTTCAATTTCAACATTTTGCTCCTTTACACCCATCCTATGGCTTGCTCTTCTGACCTGCAAGAGAATGCATCCATCTTTACAGCCTATTTCTCTTTTTTTTTTTTTTTTTTTTTTTTTTTTTTTATTGGATTTTAGGTTTTGGGGTACATGTGATGAACATGCAAGATTGTTGCATAGGTACACACATGGCAGTGTGCTTTGCTGCCTTCCGTCCCCTCACCTGTATCTGTCATTTCTCCCCATGCTATCTCTTCCCAACTCCCCACCCCCCGCCCCTCCCCCATTTCCCCCCAACAGACCCCAGTGTGTAGTGCTCCCCTCCCTGTGTCCATGTGTTCTCATTGTTCAACACCCGCCTATGAGCGAGAATATACGGTGTTTGATTTTCTGCTCTTGTGTCAGTTTGCTGAGAATGATGGTTTCCAGGTTCATCCATGTCCCTATAAAGGACGTGAACTCATCGTTTTTGATGGCTGCATAATATTCCATGGTGTATATGTACCACATTTTCCCTATCCAGTCTATCATCGTTGGGCATTTGGGTTGGTTCCAGGTCTTTGCTATTGTAAACAGTGCTGCAATGAACATTCGTGTGCACGTGTCCTTGTAGTAGAATGATTTATAATCCTTTGGATATATACCCAGTAATGGGATTGCTGGGTCAAATGGGATTTCTATTTTTAAGTCCTTGAGGAATCGCCACACTGTCTTCCACAATGGTTGAATTAATTTACACTCCCACCAACAGTGTAAAAGTGTTCCTATTTCTCCACATCCTCTCCAGCATCTGTTGTTTCCCGATTTTTTAATGATCGCCATTCTAACTGGTGTGAGATGGTATCTCAATGTGGTTTTGATTTGCATTTCTCTGATGACCAGTGATGATGAGCATTTTTTCATATGTTTGTTGGCCTCCTGTATGATGGGACCTAATCAAACTCCACAGCTTCTGCACGGCAAAAGAAACAGTCAGTAGAGTGAATCGGCAACCAACAGAATGGGAAAAAATTTTTGCAGTCTACCCATCTGACAAGGGGCTGATATCTAGAATTTACAAAGAACTAAAGCAGATCTACAAGAAAAAAACAAACAAGCCCATTCAAAAATGGGCAAAGGATATGAACAGATACTTTACAAAAGAAGACATACAGCCTATTTCTCTAACTGTGCTTTAGATCCCATCTCTTCCAGCTTCTTCATCATCATATCTATGAGTTTTTCTACTCTTCCTTGTCTTCAGCTCTACCAACATGTTGCTTTCAGGAAACAAGCAGTCTCAAATATGCTTCCTCTTAAAACTTAAACTACAGAAATTTACCTCCCTAAATTTTACTCCTGTAAAAGGCCTGTCTCTTTCCCCACTTTCTCAGGCAAAATTCTCTAAAGTGGGGCTTATATTATCTGATTCACAAAAGAGACAGTCTACCATGATGCTGAAAAAAAATGGGCTTTGAAATCAATGTGGGCTGGAATCCTGTTCAACTAATTCTTTGCCATGTAACACTGAGCAATTTATTTAAAAATGTTCCTTATCTATAAAAGGAGGTAACACATGCTCATCAGAGATATGTGAGGATAAAATTATTTAAATTTAGTAAGAATTTTAGTATATATAAGTGGTAGTTTGGTATTGACCAAGCGATTCTTTTTAATTAATACTTTCCATACCTTTTGTCTACTTCCAGCAACGCCATAGGTCAGACTTGTATCATTTCTCAACTAGATTATTTAACAACTTTCTAATTTGTATTATTTCCCATAACCAACTTGTTCTATCCATTTCTTCACCCAAATGTCAGAGAATTTATTATTTTCAAAAGAAATCTTTCCTTGTTATTGCCTGAACACTTTCAAGACTCTTAACGTAAAGCAAGATTTCAAAAAAATTTATCTAATAAATAACATCCATTAAATTTAAGGCAAATAGCCTCAAAAATCACCTGAGTTTTTTGCTAAAAATGAATATGCCGAAACCTTACCTAGTAAATCGGGATCTTTCAGCAATTACTATGTAGTATTGTATTAAAGATTTGATTCTCATTTGCTTTGCATTAAATATAAGGCTCATTATTATCTGGCCACTACTCCTCTTGCACAGATATTGCACCATACCAAAATTCTCTTGAAGGCCCCCAAACATAGAACATTCTGACATATTGTACTCCCTTTGTATGACACTCCAGCAACCTGAAATATTTCCACCTTTATTTACTTAATTTTGCAAGATTTCCCAGCTTCAGGAAATTTTTATTGACCATCAGCTCCCATCTGTCTTTCTCCACCTTTACGTGGGCTCAAGAGCCTTTATGTATCTTATGCTTATATCTATCATTCTGCTTATCACTTTAGAGTCTTTCTTTCCTATTAAATGTTATTTGATGGGAAAGACAAAATCCAATCGTATCGTATCATTTATAATAAAAACTGCATATTTGTCTCTTTATCAATCAACAAAATTACTTATGTATCCATCTACTTATGTAGTTGTCTGTGTTTCTATTTATTTATATATTGCTTATGTGTTTATAGATGTGTTACAGTAAGATCAATTAGTTTATATGACTATATAAAACACATAATAAATTTATCATCTATGTAAAGTGGAATGAACAAAGAAAGTGTGGCAATTTTACCGAAGATAATGTATATCCAGTTCTAAATCTAATGGTGCCTTCCATAATGACTTACATACCTACATTATGACAAATGAAATTTGTCCTTTTCAAAATAGCCTGTTCATAAGAAACAATGTTTGAAAGAACATTATCAGATTTTTCAGTGAGAACTCTCCTAGAGCTCAGAAATGATGAAATTAACAAAGAACATCATCTGCAATAAGATTCTTACTAAACTGTGCCACGTTTTTACAGAACGTCAGCTATTCTGGGCAGGTGCACTGGCTCATGCCTGTAATCCTACTTTAAGAGGTTGTGGTTGGGGGATTACTTGAGTTCAGGAATTTGAGACTAGTCTGGCCAACTTGGTAAAACACCATCTCTACTAAAAATACAAAACTTCGCTGACTGTGGTGGCGGGCACCTGTAATCCCAGTTACTCAGGAGGCTGAGGCAGGAGAATCACTTGAACCCAGGAGGCAGAGGCTACAGTGAGCCAAAATCATGCCAATGCAGTCCAGCCTGGGTGACAGAGCCAGACTCTGTCTCAAAAAAATAAAAAAATAAAAATTCTACATTATGCACTAGTTTGATGGAGCCATTTGATTGAGGTTTGTTTAAATAATATGGAAAGAAGTAACATTACGCAGTTTAGGCACAGGCTCTAAAATACCTTCCTTGAGATCTCCCATGCTTGCTCTCCTTTCTCTTGAGTCCTGATGCTGATGGTCCAGTGGAGAAGTCTGAGGCCCTTATAGTGGGAGAGTCACTGGATAGAATGACTCTGAGTTTCTCAATAATCACCCAGAAGGCTGTGCAAGTAGACTGAGATGGAAGACATAAAGTTCCACCATATTAAACAACTAAAAAAGTATTTGCTTTTGTTTTTAAGTTTTTAGCAATTAGCCATAATATCTAATGACATTGTCACAGTAGATCCTTCAGTGAGTTTCATAGGTTTTTTGTTTTTACAATAACTCTTGCCTTTTGACTGTGTATCAGTGGTTACCCCTGAAGTTTAAATAAAATAGCAAATTAATTTAATACTTCTACCTTTAAAGGATGTGTGTGTGGCTACTGGTATAAAAGTAAAGAAAAAAACATGTTGGAGAATAAAATAGAAGTCAAAAATCTTTTACATATGAAGATGAAACACCTGCTTTAAACTGATTAAAGAACAGAATTTTAGGAATGGTTTTCTGTATTTTAAAACTGTAGCATTAATCTTTCTGTTAATTCTTATTTCAGCTGTATTTTTTTTTTCTTTTTTGGGACAGAGTCTCACTGTGTTGCCCAGGCTAGAGTGGGGTGGCGCACTCCCAGGTTCAAGCAATCCTTGTGCTTCTGCCACCCGAGTATCTGGGATTACAAGCGTGTGCTACCACGCCCGGCCTCAACTGCGTTCTTGATGTAAGCTCTAAAATTCTCTGAAGATACAGAGTGACATTAGATATAAATCTAGCCAGTGATTGGTGAAAATTAACTTTCTCTTCTACTGTAATCCAATGATATTATAGATATTTAAATAATGGGGAAAAATCTTAGAAACAGAAATATCTTTATGTGCCTTTTGTCTGAAACAGCTTTACAAAGTGACTTGTGTATTTTTGGAGGACACTGGTAACTGAAAGCACATATAGAGACACAGTTCCCACATACTCAGTGTAAATGCATTTGAATCAGGAGTGATCACTGACAGGTAACCCTTTTAAGCATTGGTGATTAGGGTAAATGTCAATGAAGACTAAATTTTATACTTTTTTAAAAAACATTTTCACCTTTAACCAAATGAAGATCGAAAAGAAAAAGAAAAAAAGAAAGCGCTTGCATTATAATCATCACCTCTTTCACCAAACTTGATGGCATAATTCTCTCACAATTCAGATTTTCTCATGAGATTTTGAGTACTTTGTGTATCCTGTTAATAATCTGGAATGTGTGACTGTTCTTTTTCTCCTGCAGATGCTAAGGAAAGGTGTAGGCATGTGAAAATGAAAACTAACAGGGAAACAAATGGTAATAAATATTTGCTATGTTTTGAGGAAAGGATAAGGTCCAATTTTCAGTTCATTCCATAAAAATCCCACTGGTCCTTGGATTTTAAAATAACCCAACTGCAAAGTTCAAAGCAATGACAGGAAATCACAATACATAATACAAGTTTTCACATGAGATCTGATACCTGATCATCTTCTTCATTTATCAAAATAGAAAAAAATACTACAGCTTTTTTTAAAAAAAACTTTTTAAATAAGTGCTATGGCTTTAATTATTTCACTAGGCCAAAGAAAAATTTTATCTATAAAGTCGTGAAAGCAGCGTCCATCAACTATACACAGAAAGCAGTCTTAGTCTCACTGCCCTAGCCTAAGGGAAGAAACACATAGGCACAAGTTGCCCTACTTGCCCGTTTTAAATACCAAGTGCGGTCATTGCCTTATCAGTCTCCCTCTCATTTGCATGCATCTTGGCCTTCATTTCATTAAGCTGTCAGTGTCAGGCTAAAAGAAACTTTTCCTTTATCTGAGCTGATAGATAGCAGTGAAGCTCGTTCCCTTGTGTCTGCATCTTTCAGTGAGGAAGCATGATTGGGAAACAGATTTATAACAATACATGGATGCACTGAATTAGAAAAGACAGTTTCAGAGCAATGACATGCTTTTTTTCCCCTCTGATGCACATTCCACTGAGGTATGTCAAATACAGTGTATAAAAAGTTTACAAATTTTGAAAGCCTTTCCAACCCCTTTCTATTGTTGTTTTTGCTGCTGTTGTTCTTTTGACTTTCCCTTATTTTATTGTGTTTGTATTTCCTCTGAATTAGAAACACCCTTTCTAGATTACTGTGTGAGGGAGACGGTTATAAATTATAGTTTATCCTCTTACATTGTAAGCTTAATTGCTATATTTCTTGAAGGAAAACCTTACAAAAAAGCAAATCTGTCATGTCAGCAGAGGAGCCCACATCCATCGATGAAGGATGAAGTTATTCCAGTTTATTGCAAAGAGCCAATGCTGGAATAAAATTACTTTGAGGACAATCCAAAAAATGAATTTACACACTTACTTGGAGGAAGCGAAAAGTTCAATACAGCCCAGCTTTATTTAAAATTTTCAATCTTCATAGCCACCATAATGAAAGACTGAGCATCCAGCTGATGACATTTTGTAACTAATATTACCTGCATTCACAAGTTCTGTTTAAATATCAGGGTTATTCAATTCTTAATATATAATGAGACAATAAATGCTCTATTTTCAGATTTTATTTACCAAGATATTAAATTTTTCTGAGCAAAATCAAACTAGGTAATAAATTTCTATTTGGTGCCTGGGAATGTTCTTGAGTCCAATATCCCTTCTAATATATGAACCTTTTCAACAATTTTCCAGACAGACCATACTTACAGTCTGTTTAGCTTCTCCTACTACAATGCACTATTAAACTGAAAGGCAGTACAGAGAGTTAAAACACTCACATGACTGTTGGATTGAAAATGGACTTCCATCCATTGCAGATACAATTTGGGTTGCAATACTGAAACAAACTGCCAAGAAGTTTAACACCCCTACCTTCTCATTATTTCTTTGCACGGCAAGCACTTTCATTCAGAAACACTTATTAGAAATCAGTTGTGGTCCAGAAATGCTGTGAACATACTGGTGAGCAGCACAAATCTCACCTTACCCTTAAGAACCTTACAGTTGGCTGGATGTGGTGGCTCATGCTTGTAATCCCAGCACTTTGGGAGGCCGAGGCGGGCAGATCACCTGAGGTCAGGAGTTTGAGACCAGCCTGGCTAATATGCTGAAATTTTCTCTCTACTAAAAATACAAAAATTAGCTGGGCATGGTGGCGGGCACCTGTAATCCCAGGTACTTGGGAGGCTGAGGCAGGAGAACTGCCTGAACCCAGGAGGCAGAGGTTGCAGTGAGCTGATATAGTACCGTTGCACTCCAGCATGGGTGACAAGGGCCAGACTCTCTGAAAACAAACACCTTACAGTCTGATTTAGCATGGGATTTAAAATATATGTGAGTAATTACAAAAAATGTAATTTGCAATGTGATGATATACACAGACAGCTATGTAAGTATATACGAAAATGATGCTTCATTTTGTACTGAGGTTGCAGAGAAGGTTTCTTGGGAAGAAGGACATATAATCAGATTGCTAAATTATAAGGAAGAATTTAAAAAGGGAAGTGGAAACACCAAAAATAAGCAAAATGTGTCTGAAAGTCAAATCTAACATGACTGCTGGCAACTGTGCTAAATACATCACAGTATTTCTACATTTATTCTTTACAACAGTCTAATATACTAAGAAATTTAAAATCCTATTTACACATAACAGGGAAATAAGCAGATTATCCAGTGTTACACAGCTAATAATTAGAATATCCAATTGATGACTATATTTCTCCAGGAACAATTGTAAACTCCAGGAACTACAGTCACTGCACAGAGTAGGCACTCAATTTTTTATTGTTAAATTAAAGAATGTATGAATGATTTCATTGTCACCCATTTATTGTTGTATTGTCTTTCTCTTACAAGACAGAGAAAGCAGTTTGCATAAAGGCTTGGAGGCTGGATAATACATGATTGATGCTTTTAGAGATTTGAAAGTGTTTTAGCTTAATGTAAACTTTTGCTTCTTACTTAAAAATTCCCAAATATAGTATAATACATTTTTTTCTTCTTAAATTTTATCTACACTGCACAGTAAGACAAAAGCCTGCTGCATATTATTAGGTGTCTCCTGTAAATTTGATTTAAAAAGTAAAAAGTTAGTTTGCAGTTTCAGGGAAACCATTTACTAGTATTGTGATCATAGAGAAATAAAAATATGAAAGTTTTCCCATGTGTAAAATGCCATAAAATATTTCTCCTCAAGCTTTTTGTAAGGTTTAAGCTGAACCGCCTATGTGTGTTCTCTATCATAGTACCTGCCAATACTGAACACGCAATGTTAGTATCCTTTCCCTTGCTCAATTTTCAAATTGAATTTATTGCTTTCCATGAATTGCTAGCATTTTGTTATTTTACAGATTAGAAAGGCTGCAAGTCAGGTATTTCCAACCTATACAATTATTAACATGAATTCTAAACTTTTGGTGGTAGAAAACATCATGTAGAGTTGGGTTTTACAGTTCCTAAAATATGACTTTAATATTGATTTCACATCTAGTTACGCAACTTTTGTTGAAGGGAAGCTCCAAACTATAGCTTGTTTCTCTGATAAATAAAGACCACAATTATAAATTTTGGCACTTGTATACAACTTACTTCAACAACTCTATATGTTATGCCTAATTGATATAAGGCATTGTACAAAGTGCTGCAAGGCATAATGCTATGAGGTATACCTATAATCTGGTAAATAATTCGTAATGAATAGGGAGATATTGTAAATAAACAATAACGGGAGGATAAGAAGGGTATGTTGGAATTTAGAATCACATGATTTAAATATTAAATCATTGTGGTTAGCTCAAGAGAGTAAGGCTTACATATGACTAGGGCTTTACATCTCACAGTGGGAAGGCTGGCAAAGGAACTATGAAAATGAAAGGTTTTGGGAGGATACTGAGTTAGTTCATCACAACGTGGGCTATCAATGAGACAAGTGATGTAAGTTTTACAAAGCGTTCATCTGGAGTTTGATCTAGAAATGAGAATTTTAATGCCACCTAAAAAATGGTTAGCATACAGGGCCAAGATGGCTGACTAGAAGCAGTGACAATCAGAGGCTGACATTGAAAAGGAACATAACAGTGTGTGAATCATGCACCAGCAACCAAGGTAACCATATTCTCTCATCAGAACTGACTAGGCAGCTGGCGTGATCCACGGAGTGGAAAGAAGAGCAGTGTGGTGTGGTGGCCCACTGGAGAGCCACATGGGGCAGGGGAGCCCCCGCCCGACAACCAAGGAAGGCAGTGAGTGAGTGTGCTACCCAGCTAGGAAAACTGTGCTTTTTCCACAGAACTATGCAACCCACAGATCGGAAGATCCCATTTGTGAACCCATGCCACTGAGGCCTAGGGGTCTTAACCACAGAGCCGTGCAGATTCTCAACAGCCTCTCAGCTGGAATCTCCTTAAGCCTGCCAACTTTCCAGGGGAAAGAAGTGACCAGTACCACAGCTTCTTTGGCTGGCTGCTAGCTAAGCGGTTTGAGACCTTTCTGGGAGGGGCAGCAGCCAGCCCTGGGACTCCTAACTGCCTAATAGGCTAAGCCCCCTGGGTTAGAGAAGGGCAGCATCCATCTCTATAGCTCCAGGCCTTGCTTTTCCCCTGCTGGAGCCAGGAACCATGGATGGCTTGGTCGCAAGGGGTGTCCCCAACAGCCCAACACACTGGCTATGGCAGACAGCAGCCAGAGCACCTCTTCAAGCCTGACCCTGACTCGTCCTTTTTCACTGCTTGGGGCCTCCCTGCAGGAATGCCAACAACTCCTCAGGGACAGAATCCTGATCTCCCAGGGCCTGAGCCCCTAGGGAGAGAGATGGCCACAGACCAGCAGACTTAGCCTTTCCTCCTGGTATTTCTGAGGAATCCAGGCAGCCCAGATAAGTGGGTTTCCCCCAGCAAAGCACACCCCCTCCACCAAGGGACAGTCAAAGTGCATTGTAAATGGGTCCTGTTCCCTGTGCCACCCAACTGTGTGAGACCCTCTAACAGGGGTTGTCACACATCCTATACAGGAGAAGTCCTACTCATATCAGGTTAGTGCTCATCAAAGTCAGAGATCCCAGAAGAAGGGGCAGGCACCCAACTTTGCTGTTCTCCAGCCTCCTTTAGTGACTTCTCCAGGTGCAAGAGTGAAGTAGATCAATAGGACCTGAAGTGAACCTCCAGCAAACTGCAGCAGCCCTACAGAAGAAGGACCAGACCATTGAAAGAAAAGCAAACAAACAGAAAATAACAACAGCAGCATCAACAACAACCACAAAAAGTCCCCACGAAAACCCTTTCCAAGAGTCAGCAACCTCAAAGATCAAAACTAGAGTAGGCATCAATAAGTAGGTAGTATTGAACAAAACTTTCAAGGAAATGAGGGAATAACCTTGCAGATACATGGGAGAAGAGTGTTCCAAGTACAGAGAACAACTTTTGCTCCAAGTTTTGCATTCATAAAAAAGGAAAAGTAACAGTACCTATCTCAACATCATAGGGTTGTTATTAAAAGACAAAAAAACAAACAAAAATAAAACTAGACAAAGTCATGAAGGTGAGAAAGAATGAATGAAAAAAAGGCTGAAAAACCCAAAGGTCACAGTGCCTCTTCTCCTCCAAATGATTGCAATGCCTCTCCAGCAAGGGCACAGAACTGGACAGAGGATGAGATGGATGAATTGACAGAAGTAGGCTTTAGAAGATGGGTAATAAAAAAAACTCCCCTTAGCCAAAAAAGCATATTCGAACCCAACGCGGAGAAGCCAAGATCATTGATAAAAGGTTAGAAGAACTGCTAACTAGAGAACCCAGTTTAAAAAGGAACACAAATGACCTGATGGAGCTGAAAAACACACCGCAAGAACTTTGTGAAACATATGCAAGGATCAATAGCCAAATCGACCAAGTGGAAGATAGGATATCAGAGTTTGAAGACCACCTTGTTGCCTTGTTGCATGCTGTATAGATGTGTTACAGTAAGATCAATTAGTTTATATGACTATATAAAACACATAATAAATTTATCATCTATGTAAAGTGGAATGAACAAAGAAAGTGTGGCAATTTTACTGAAGATAATGTATATCCAGTTCTAAATCTAATGTTGCCTTCCATAATGACTTACATACCTACATTATAACTGCATGCACTGTTGAAATAAGACATGCGGACAAGATTAGAGAAAAAAGAACA
The DNA here is from genome assembly GCF_048565385.1 of Saimiri boliviensis. NCBI lineage: Eukaryota > Metazoa > Chordata > Mammalia > Primates > Cebidae > Saimiri > Saimiri boliviensis. The sequence goes on from NC_133451.1 coordinate 151,627,163, forward strand.
ACATGGAATGAACAAAGCCTCCAAGAAATACAGGACTATGTATAAAGACCAAACCTATGATTGATTGGAATACCTGAAGAAGACGGGGAGAAAGGAAACAAGCTGAATAAAAAAAAAAAAAAAAAAAAAAAAGAGAGAAAAGAAAAACACTGTTCAGGATATTATCCAAGAGAACTTCCCTCAACCTAGAAAGGCACGCCAACATGTAAATTTAGGAAATACAGACAACACCACTAAGATACTCCAGGAGGAGATCCACCCCAAGACGCATAATGATCAGCTTCTTCAAAGTTGAAATGAAGTAAAAAATGTTGAGGGCAGCCAGAGAGAAAGGCCGGGTCACCTACAAAGGAAAGCCCATAAGACTACAAGCAGACCTTTCAGCAAAAACTCGACAAGCCTGAAGAGATTGAGGGCCAATAGTCAACATTCCTTACAGGCAAGGAAATAAGAGGAGGATTAATAAAGAAAAAGAAGAAGAAAAAGAGTGGTAGAAAAGAAAAGATTGCTATCAGAGTTAATTAAAGACTGAAAATTTTAAGATTAAAACTAAAAAGGGGCCACTGGATTTGAAAAATATTTTTGTTCATTACATAATATTCAATTTTTACTGCTTACCTCATAGTATTTATTATTAAATCATGACACCTATAAATATGAAGATTTAAAGATGTTTGTAAATAACAGAGTAAATAATCCTCTTATATTTCCTAACTAGAGAGGGGTCATTAGAGCAGATTCTACTTACCTTCATCAATCTAATTTTAGGAACCTTTAAGAAAAGGATATTCCACGTATGTAGAATAAGTAAGTGAATTCACTGAGATTTTTATATTGATTTGTTATATGTTGAATCTGTATTAGTCTATTCTTTCATGGCTAAAAATATCCAAGACTGGGTAATTTATAAAGAGGTTTTTAATTGGCTTAAGTTTCTGCAGGTTGTACAGGAAGGAAAGTGGCATCTGCTGCTGAGGAGGCCTCAGAAAACTGCAATCAGGCAGGAAGGCAGAGGGAGGGCAGGGATGTCACATGGGGAAAGCAGGAGCAAGGGTGAGACAGAGGGTCCCACATGCTTTTAAATAACCAGATCTTGGGGTAATTTACTCACTATTGCACGGACAGCACCAAGGGGGTGGTGCTAAGCCATTCATGAGAAATTTGCCCCCATGATCCAACCAGCTCCCACGAGATGCTACCTCTAACACTGGGGATTATTTTTCCATATGTGATTTGGGCAAATCCTAGTTTATTATAATTTTTTCAATGTAATAGCTTAAGACACACTAGAATAAAGTGTAGTAGGATAGCTCTAAGCCAGGAGAAACTCTCTTCATTAAAATTACAATGTTAGTCATCATTAGAACAATCGCTACTTGAATCTTTTCTAGATCTCATAATTAAATGTAGTGTCCAATGTAAGCTTTTCTTTCTGTGGTGGTCGTGGTAGTGGTGGTAAGGAATCAAACTTTATGTAAATGTGGTCAATAATAAAATGATCTCATTCTACTATATTGTTTTGGCTGTTTGAGGAGTTTTCTTCCCAAAACATCTAAGTTTTTTATTTTCCAAGTGTCCCCCAAACCTGCTTTCTTTCAGAAAGTTACTATCTCTAATAAGGTAGTAACTTCCTGAAAGAAAGCATGTTTGGGGAACTCTTGGAAAAATAAAAAACCCTGTGTTACTAACACAGATAAGTAGTTCAGAGGAATAGATCTTTTCGCTAAGTATTTTTTTTAAATAATATGGCTTATTTTCCCTAGACTCCTTTGGTTTATGGGAGAATTTTTATTGTTATGATAAAATTGTATTCTCTTATCTTCAGGGGATACCTTCTAAGACCCCCAGTAATTTCCAAAAATGATGGATAGTACCAAACCCTATATATACTAATGTTTGTTCCTGTACATACACACCTATAATAAAGCTTTAATTCATAATTAGACATAATGAGAGAATAGCAACAATTACAAATTTGAAGAATTAAAACAGTATTCCAGCATCACTACTCCTGCACTTTCAGGTTATTACTAAGTAAAACAAGGGTTACTCGAACGACAAACGCTGTGATACTGCTGAGTCAATCTGATAGCAGAAAGAGCTACTAAGTGGCTAATGGACAGGTTATGTATACATGGTGGATATGGTGGATATTCTGAGCAAAGAAATAATTCATGTCTCAGGCAGAATGGAGCAGGACAGCATGGATTTCATCAGGTTACTCAGAATGGTACTCAATTTAAAGCGTATGAATTGTTTACTCTCAAATTTTTTATTTAATGTTTTCAGACCTCAGTTGACTGTGGGTAACCGAAAGCACAGAAGGCAAAACCGTAAATAAGGGGGCAATACTGTCTACTTCCCCCTAAACTCTCAGGCTTCTTTAGATAATGTTCTAGCCAATGTTGGCAAACTAAGTTTTAATGTTTTATACAATCCAGAATCTACATATTGAAAATTGATATCTTTAGAATGAAGAAATGTATCTTTACCATCATGGATATTTGTTTATTCTATACACGTATCAGAGGAAATGTGCAAGTATTCACATGTACATTTGTAAATATATATAAGCATATATAAGTTTAAAATAGAAATGGCTATAACAGTTTAATGAAGATCCAAATGCATTGTTTATCTCTCATGTCTCATTTAATATCACCGAGCAAGACATGGAGCATAAACTAGTTAGAACATTTAAAATGCCCATACTTTCTTGCCTCATGGCTAAGTTCAAGCCAAGTTGAACAGTTATCCTAAAGGCTGAACCAGTTATGTCACCATCCAGGATCAGAAGGAAGGTGAAACACACCTGGATCTGTCTTTCCAAGGTTAGTTTAATCTTAGATTCACTTATTGTAGATGGCTTTGAATGGCTAGCATCTTTCCTACAATGAGTCACCGAAAACGGCACGTTGTGGCTTGGTGGCCTTTAAGTGCTCTTTCTTCCTTCCTGAGCTTTCATTTTTGAGCCAGTCCTCCTCTTCCTCTCCATGTGGTTCTGCTGAGATTGTCACACAAGGGCATGCTTACTTCCTCCATTATTGAGATGGGCTCATATTTTGGGATGAAGCAAAACAATAATTTAAGAGCACCTCTATGTACACTATGTGAGAAGGGCCTGCTTACTTTACCCTGAGATCACTAACTGTAAGCCTTGGATAGCTAGCGGTCATATTAATACTAATTATAGACATATGATCTAAAAATAAAGTTAACAGAGAATTAAAAGGAGAGGGAGAAAGAGTCAGGGGAAGAAAGAATGAGAGAGAGAGAAAGAGAAGCAGCCAACAGTGTTTTAACTTCAAATCCATGTGGAACATCCCATCACTCCTCGGCTATCTCAGACACAAGAGCTAATACATTTCATTTTAGTCTAAGGTAGTTTGAATTGAGTCTGTGTCATTTGTAGTGGAAAGGGTCCTGCCTGATTGCAGCATATTAAATTTAGTTTGAGTTTTTGTTAGAAACATTTTTAGATAAGAATAAAAGGTAATGATACTAAGCCATTATTCTAAAAGTGCGGAGAAAGTCCAGAATAAATACTCTTATTCACTTTTATTTTTTTTTAATTTAGAATCCACTTGGCACCACGTATTGTTTCAGGAACTGCAGTTACATTTATGATGTAGGAAAAATTCTAAAACCTCTGGTGTGGAGCGGTATACATGAAACCCATAAATAAATAATTTCAGTAGTAAATAAATGCTACAAAATAAATAAATAAATAAATAAATGCTACAAAGACTATTTGCTCTTAGGGATGGTAGCTGGGGAAAGTAGAACTTTCCTTGAATGATGAGGTGGCCTAATACACAATGATCAGGATTCTAAAGAAAGAAATGAGCTTGTCTTGCTCAAGAAACTTAAAAAATGGGCTAGGTGCGGTAGCTTAGGCCTGCAATCCCAGCCCTTTGGGAGGCCGAGGCAGGCGGATCACTTAAGGTCAGAATTACCAGACCAGCCTGGTCAACTTGGCAAAAACCCGTCTCTACTAAAAATACAAAAAAATTCACGGGGCGTGGTTGTGCGTGCCTGCAGTCCCAGCTACCAGCACAAGAATCCCTTGAATCCAGGGACGGAGGTTATAGTGAGCCGAGATTGCGCCACTGCACTCCAGCCTGAGTGACAGGGTGAGACTCCCTCTCAAAAAAAAAAAAAAAAAAAAAAAAAGGAAAGAAAAAAATAAAAAAGGTTAAAAAGGATGGAACACTGAGAAGCAGTAAAGGAGGGAGAGTGAAGCAAGCAGTGTCAAAATACGATCTTATTGGTTATTCTAATGATTTTTAAAATGTATTCTAATTGCAAAGGAAAATGATTGAAAACTTTTCCTTAAGGCAATGTTATGATTCTTTTTAATTTCTACCAGCTGTTCTGTGGAGAATATATCAAGAGAGAAAGAGTGAAACAAACAAACAACAACAACAACAACAAAAACAATAAGAAGACGGTGTTACAGCATAAAAAATAAAGACATTATCTTGGGCTCAGGTAGCAATGAATATGCAAATGATTGGACCAGTTATGTCGTTTGGAAATGGTACGGTAGAATTTACCAATGGTTGAGGGTGCTGGAAGAGAGGATGGTCAACAGTGAGAGAAAAATCAAATGTGAAATTGATGTGGGGAGGTCTCGGGGAGACGTTTGTTTTCCTTGGCTGCCCTTATATTCTTCGGATTAGAGATTCCTTCAGATTGTATAAGGAAATACCATAGCGATTTAAAGCTTTGCTTTTCATTCATTAAGATCTGAGTTCAGTTCCTGACTACCATTTCTTAGATTTATGACTCTTTTTCTCTCTTTCAGTGCTTGTTAATCACATATTGCTCTCTGTTTCATGCTAGGCAAAGAGAGACAAAGGTGATCAAGACAGCTATAGTCTCTGTCTCTTCAGCAGGGGAGACAGGCAAATGGGAAGGAGAGAATATATGTAGATAAAATAATCAGGGTTTATAGGTAAGCACTCTACAGGGAATAGATAAGGAATAAGGGAAACTTACTTAGACAACATGATAACCACGAAAGTGCTCTTTGATGAAGTGATAGCTAGAATTGGAGCCCCATGTTTGCAGGAAACAAATCAAGCAGAGACTGAAGGGAATGTTCATGGGGTAGGAGAGCATATAAAAAAGCTTCTTGGCTTGAGTTTCTTCATCTGTTAAAGGAGAATGATAATAATCTTTACACAAATATTTCAGAGTTAACAGAAAGCATATGCAGGAATAAGTACAGTTATAGAAGTATCTTAAAAATGAAATAAAGGGTATAAATACTTTCCTAATTAGTAGAACTGTAAAAACAGGAAGTTAGTCATTGGTGTTGTGAGCACCTGTTTAATATTAGACAGTGCTCCTAGCTATGAAGCCCAAGTCGCCCATATACAAGCTTTGTAATTTCAGACAAACTCCTTATTAAGGTCATAGAATCTCAGGTTTCTTTCTGAAAAGTGAAATAAGTCCTGTGGGTCAGTCTCCCAGGCAGGGAAGACAAGGGTGGAGACAATTTGGAGGAGCAAAAGAAAATAATCAGCACAAGGCCATTATTTCAACTTCACAGATGAAACTGTGGTGAGCTTTCATGAAATTACTAAGTACTAGAGTTGGCGTTCAGGCCCAGGCAGGCAGTCTGAATCCAAAATCCTTGGTCAGTTTTCAGGTATATAACTGCCTCTCATTGACCATTACTTTAACACTATCTTTTATTAAATTCTCCTTGAAGGAAAATTTAAAGCTGAAAGCTATGTAAGTGATCTTATATATCTTCTTAGGAAAAACCTTTCTCCTGCTTTATGACAATAGTTTTCAAACAGAGGGTAATTGTTGCTGCCCTCCTCGCTAACAGACATTTGGCAATGAGTAGAGGCGTTTTTTCTTGTCATAACTTGGGGATGGGGAGATAGTAGTATCACTGGCACCTAATGCAGAGGCCACAGATGCTGCTAAAAATCCCGCAATACTCAAGAGAGCCCCCTCATAACAAATAATTATCCAGCTCAATGTGTCACTAGTGCTGAGATTGGAAAACTATGGGTTAATTTAATAAAGAGGTAAATATTCTAATGACAGAGAAGGTGTTGTACAAAACAAAAACAACAGGAAACTACAAGCAGACTAAATGGGATAAGATAAAATGACTCAGGAATATACAGAAAGAAACTTCCTAAACCACAATGGGTAAGAGTTTTTACTTTTTCTAGAGGTGCAATCTATAAGAATAACATGAGGGATGGCTTCTGTGAATAATCGCTTTTTGATACAACTCACTCTTGAAGATATGATATTGCTTTTCAGAAGTTATAACATGGAAGGAGGAAATACGTTTTACAAACTATTTTGCAAACTCAGAGTTCTTATGAATAATTTTTGAAGTAGTTAATGACAAGTGGATTTAAGATCAGTGAGCTCTCTCTTCCAGGAATGAGGTCTAAAAAGTCAGAAGGTCTATATTAAATCTCGTTGATATACATGCTTTAGAATAAGAGGTTGACATTTTAATACTTCAAAATCTTGTTTCCATCTTGCAGTGGCTCTATGTCAAATTTTAGCCCTTGAATATTTAAAATTTCTTCTACATCCTGTCATTCTGGCAGGACATCTTTTGGTGGGATCTATCTATTTCAGATGCTGCGGGCTAGTGAAATGGATAGTGAAAGTTGATTGACTCCATTAAAACTTTGAATCATAACAATCTTGTCAAGCCCCGACACAAAATAGGAAGACTCTCATTTAAAATGGATATCTGCCAAAGTTAAGTTGAGTCATGGTTAAAACCATGGGCTATGGATCCATAGTATCTTGATTCAAATACCAACATAACCTTTTATTATCTGCATGTCCTGGAGAAAGTTACTCTGCAGAACTCCTCCTCAGTTTCTTGAAGACTGAAATGGGCATTAATAATAGTACCTGCCTCATAAAGTTTTTGTAAGTAGTGGATTATATAATATACAAAGGATGCTAAAAGAGGGTTTAATAAATTTCCGTAAGTATTGTCTTTATGTACAAGTGGGCAATCAGTTAATGAAACAACTAATATATTCCAGATGTATCCCAATATGAGACCACATACTCAAAGTAGGTTTCCATATATGGATGAATCCGAATTAATGCTACTGAGTATGGTATTTCAAGAATGGCTAACCAGAATCTTCTGAAAGTTGAGAACGTATTTATAGCAATCCGAGTAAAGAACCTTTTCCAACACATTGAACCAAACAGAGTATCATTAAATCATACTCATTTTGGGTTTGATATAAAGGATCAAAAGTAATGGAGGTTAAAATCCAGAGTTCTTGAAAGGAATGATACAGTGGGTAAAGATGAACAATGGCAAACTAATATGGGCTATTCCTTCATAAACTCTTCTAGGTATGATAGGAAGAGGTCTCCTTCTTCCTTTGAGTGGAGGACATGGATTTCCCTAAGTAACAAGGTCCCAGTGAGAAGTTTTGAGGAAACGAGTAGGACTTCGTTACTATTATCCCCCTATTCCTAATGGGTGAGATAGGCTGTTCTTTGATTGGAAAGAAGAAAGCCGTGAGAGAGCTGTCTCCTGGAAATGAAGCCAAAAATTTCATGGGTTTGGGAGGGTTGCGGCTCTGTTGTCCGTTCTTGAATTGGGGAGCCATCTCATGTTGGATGAAATTCCTAATAGTTAGGTTGGGAGAATCTGACATGAAGTGATTCCAGTGCCAGTGGTCAGCACTTTCCTACTGTTTCCATGTTTGAAGAAGAACATGGAAAGCTTGTGAACGTGTTACACCAGATTTAGGTGCCTAGGATCCTAACACGCTTTAGACCCTTTATAGGGCATTGGATCTTTGGTCTTAGTTTTGCCGCTTAGGATGGAAAAGTAAGGTCTTACCTAAAACTCAAAAACAAGCACAGTGTCACGCCACAGAATCAGTAAGAGGTCAGCCGAAAAGGCAGACAATTGAATTCTGAGGGTGAAGAGTGGTTCAGACAATACAGAAAGAGTTTTGTGCAGCTGGTTAGCAGAAGCAAGAACTTAGAATCAAAACAGGCTACTGCAGACAATACAAGAATGCTGTTTTATTTTACTAGACCCTCAGTGCTTTGACTCATATCTAGAATTAGTGTAAAGAGTTCTTCTGACAATATCACTGTAATGAAAGTAGCACCACTCTAATGGAAGTTATCTTTCATTTGTTTTTCTCTGAAATAGAGGGAAAAATAGGAATAATCAGTCATTCTGTGATGAATACAAAACATTAGAAAATCACTTCCCATCTGCTAGCTAAATAGACAAATAACCATAAATCTTTTAAATGATGAAAACAAGAAGATACAGTAAATATATCAAGAAAACTCTTTTCACATCTCCTACCAAAAACCAAAGACGAAATATTTGTTTATTATTTTTATTTTTATTTGAGATGGAGCCTCACTCTGTTGCCCAGGCTAGAGTGCAGTTGTTGGATCTCAGCTCACCGCAACCTCCGCCTCCCTGATTCAGTCAATTCTCCTGCCTCAGCCTCCTGAGTAGCTAAGATTACAAGTGCCCGCCACCATGTCCGGCTAATTTTTGTATTTTTACCAGAGAGGAGGTTTCACCACGTGGACCAGGCTGGTCTGGAACTCCTGACTTCAGGTGATCAACCTGCCTCGGCCTCCCAAAGTGCTGGGATTACATGTGTGAGCCTCCACTCCCAGCCCTTGTTTAATTTTTAATGGGCTGATTTTTTTTTTTTTTTGGTAGTGAAATTAATGCTGTTAACATTTTTTAAGAAAGAAAAAATATTGATAAACATAGAATTTTAATTTTTTTTAAAATTGTAGTACTCTTTAGGACAGGAGCTTTAGGATGGACAAAAAAATCTTTAGCTCATGGTTGTGCAGATTGACTATCACTTATCTAAAAAGTTTGTGACCGGAAGGGTTTCAGATTTTGGATGTTTGGGGGATTTTGGAATATTTACACTATATGTTTTGAGCATTCCTTTTCTGAAAATCTGAAATCTGAAAATGCTGCAATGAGCATTTCCTTTGATTATCATGTCAGCTCTCAGAAAGTTTCAAATTTGGGAGCATTTTCAGATTTGGTTTTAGATTTTCAGATTTGAGATGCTCAAACTGTACTGATATTTGTAAACAATATATTTATCTATTTTAAAGTACATTAAAAGTTTTACATGATCCACTTTCTCATGATTTTTTAGAATCAGGCATGTGAGCTTTGATTTACATATTTTTTAAACCTTTTAAGTGCATGATTTTGTTAGTTTTAACAAATACATATTGTGTTAACATTTTAATACTGGTTTCGAGAGTCTTTGAGGAAAAAATTGTCAATAAAAGATAAGATCCTCAATTCCTAACTTTTAAAAGATGACTCTGAAGCTTGCTTGAAAATACTGAAGAGAATTTCCAAACTGAACCTTTGAGAGACGAACCTGCATATTTAGTTCTTTCACTAACCTAGCATAAAGAAAAAAATACACAGATACATATACATACACATATTAAAAATATGTTAGCACCCAAGCATTACATTTAAAAACGATCCCTATTTATTATACATTTTGACTTTAAAGTTAAACCTCTAATAATGCTGGTGTAAATTATTACTTATTTTTTATAATATGTCAACAATTTGATGTATTCATTGTGTATGTGTTTCCTGTTCTTAAAAAAATGTATCTTGTATTAACTAAATATTGGTTAACTATTTCTCTAATATACTTCATGTAGCCATACTAAATATTCAGTTCATGTATGTATAACTTAAAATATAAATGTCTTTCATAGCTTAACGGTTTTAAGAAAAAGACACACATTCTTTATTAAGATCCATAAATGATAAAATTGATAAATTTTTCAAATGTTTTAGGTTGGTTGCACAAAAAAATAGTAATGATAATGATATGATGTCAGAATAATGTTATATATTATGGCAAACTAATAACCTCCAGGGTGCTCAACTTCCATGAAATTCATTTCATATCTCATCTATTATTGAGGATCTGTGAAAAATAGTTTACTATTCCCCTCCTGAGATATTTGGCAATGCAGGCTAGGCTCATGAAAGCAAAGAGATTAGATATTGTCATTTTCAAAGGGTAAAATCTGTGAAAGCTCTTTTCTAATTCTGAAAACGTCTGAGTGATAAAAATCCCTTTTTGCAAATAACATGGGAGGAACAAAACCCAGTCATTTTTCTCTGCTTTCAAAATATGTATATTATGTTCTTTTAAACTAGCACACTTATCAGATGGGCTCTTTCTACAAACAGAATCAGAGATATATCCTCACATAGATGATATTTACTTTTTTTTTTTGAGTCAGAGTTTTATTCTGTTGCCCAGGCGTGCGATGGCGTGATCTTGGCTCACTGCAACCTCTGCCTCCTGGATTCAAGCAATTCTCCTGCCTCAGCCTCCTGAGTAGTTGGAATTACAGGTGCCTGGCACCATATCTAGCTAATTTTTGTATTTTTAGTAGAGACGGGGTTTCACCGTATTGGCCAAGCTGGCCTTTTGATCAGGCTGGTCTCGAACTCCTGACCTTGTGATCCGCCTGCCTCAGCATCCTAAAGTGCTGGCTGTGAGCCACCGTGCCCGGCAATATTTACTTCTTAAAAGCATCAACCCTTGGCATTGTGTAAACCTTTCCAGAGAAGTGTTTTATTCTTTTCACACCTGGGAATACCATCACAATTTAAAATCCATATTGTATCCAAAGTTATAGATGGTGTTGATGAGTTTTACATGGAACAAAGAATAAGGCTTATTGATAGCTCAAGGCCTTCTGTGAAACTATGAAACAGTGTGCAAAACATAACTGAATGTGCATATGTACATGAGAAGCAATAGTTTTTATCTGATCTCTGCAAGAGTTTGTAACCAATATAATGCAGTATCTGCCAACAAGGTCTTACCAAAGCCTTCAGAATGTCCATTTTTCCTTTGGATCTGAATTACCAGTGTATCACCCACAAAAAGTACCTTCCCTAAGACCTGCCCTCCATTTTAATATTTCCAGGATTCTCTGGATTCCCTTCTGCTTCAGTTCCACCTGTGCAAATTCTACACAATCCTGAGTCCTAATTACATATGACTCATTTAAAAAGTCTGTGATATTCCTAAGAAGAATTAAACCTTTTTTGTTCCCATAGGCTCCTTTCCCAACCATGGCACCGATTAACACCGGTGTTTTGTGTTACTCTTTTAGGCACAGCTCATTCTCCTGGATATAGTGAATCTTCTATGAAGCCTTGTTTATTTTGCACCTTCAGAAATACCTAATTCAGAGCCTCGTACAGAATGTCACAGGTTTTGACTCAAATCAAATTAAGCTCTCAATTTATTCCAAACCATCTACTCTCCACGCATTCCATGATAATATAAGGAGAGGAGAAAAGAAGCAAAATAAGGACCATCTAATCTTAGCGACTTTTGTTTGTCAAGCTTTCTCATTTTTTTTTTTTCTGTTTTCATCTAGCATTTTTTTTCTTTCCTCTTCTCCTTTTTTCTTTGGGCAATGGTATTGGGGTGTAGGCTTTGTTAAAATTCATTACTTTTTCCTATTCTTTTCTATTTTGTATGGAACAACACAATAATTTATTTCATGGAACTTAATGGCAATTGTTTTTTTCATTCCTTGAATTCAAAATGTTACTACAAGATTGAACGTGTCCTAATTTGGTTTCATAAATTTTCTTTCAGAATTTCAGCAGATGTAAAATTGCCTCTCTATACACATACACACACACACCCACACATACATATAAAAACATATATTCATATATATATATGTATATTTACATATAGGAGTATATGTATATGTGTGTACACACACACACACACACACACACACAAACACAGAGAGAGAAAGAGAGTTCTCACTCATTTGTGCCTTTCCTTGTCATTTTCATGGCCACAAAGGTAAAGACAAAAGCTCTTCCTTTCAACTATATATTTCTAAATGTATTATCTCTATATTATTGGGCTTTTCTTTCTCCCCAGATTTGAAGGCTACTTTGCAAAAGTAGAGACTGCTATTTCGGTAATTGTTCACCTATCCTCACAGTGCAAGTCTCAGAACCAGCTCCTTCTCCAGTCCTCAGGGAGGACGTGCTCGTCCTCCACACCTTCTTCCACCTCACATCTGGTTTCTGACAGCTCAAAGTTATTTTCTCTACCATCCTCTTCCTGGTAGCCTGCTCCCTCTATCTCACAGGAAAGTGGCCTCAGACATTTCATAGATTAATAAACTTTTTGGCATAATAATACTTGCCTATCCCTTAAAATTGTAGATTTTTTTTTTTATAGATCACTTGAATCTAGTACCTTACTTCTCTGCATCTCAGGAATATTTTCATTAAGAGGTAGTATTAGTATTCTCCTAAATTGCACTGACACTTTTGTATCATTAATCTTCCACTAGAGACAGACCATTTCTTCTTTGATATTTACTTTATTTTATGCTATAAATCATTATATTTTCTCTTGTCATTGTTTCTATCTACAAACATTCCAGTCCTCCCCACGATTCATTAAATCTTTTGTATGCTGAACCTGTGATTCTTTTCTAACCAAACTTCTTCTATTACCATACATGATTTTGTCTACATGGAGGTCCTCAAAACAATAACTGGAAAGTTCCTTGACTTTCATTAATCTCTAGTCCAATTGAATAACCCACTCCTTTCTAACACTAAGCTTCTATAGTCACATCATCTACCGTAAACTGTTTTATTAAGATCTTGGCCGTTTTACTAAGCCTTCACATTTATTAACTGGGAATATGAACACTTGCTTAACCCAACTTTTAGTATTTATGGAAAGATCAAGACACATAACATGTGTAAAAATGCCTTAAGCATCATCAAATCTTCAAGAATCTAAAGTAATATGATTTTAAAAACTTCAAAATCCTCCAGTCCAGTGTTCATCATTATGGAAGTATAAGAATTTAGGTATTCTACGTAAGGACTTTGATTTTTATTTTAATGGTTGTGAAATTTACTTGTTGAATGCATAACCAAAGTATTTTTAATGTAAAAATTAAACATCTAATATGAGAATGATGATGTGCCAATATTGAAATGGCACTGTCTGAGAAAATTTGGCAAACTCAGGGAATTCCGAAGCTCAGAATCCTAAAGCACAAAATCAATTTGACAATCTTTCTTTTACATGACAAAGGAGACACATAGAATAAATGGTCAATATCTCAAAAGCCATACCTAATTTTCACTTGGCTGGTTATAGAATCCAAATTCAACATGGCTAGAAGTGGGAATAAATTACAGTTAGAGGAATAAAGGGTGTGGTTATTTTCTTTAACTATAGAAATATTCTTTCTCATGTTTTCAAAAATACGGTGGGAATACACTTATTATTTTATTCGTTTATTTAACAAAATATATTCACCATTCTTTGTGGGCTGGGCAAGTACTAGTTGCTAGAGATAAATTGGTATGAATAGCCATTCATAATTACAGCCCTTCTGAAACTTAGAATCTAAAGAGAAAGAAAAAATCAAATAATCACAAAAACACATGAAACCCCACAATTTTGACAAAAGCTAAATAGGAGAACCTATGATGGGATAATTTGACTTGATTAGGGAGATCCGAGAGGATTTCTTTGAGACAGCAATCCTCCAACTAAGGTGCCAAAGGATAATCACTGACTAGGTATAGAGAGGAGGAAAATGTACCAAGTAGAGATAGTAAGTACAAAGACCCTCTGGCAAGAGATCAAAGATAACACAGAATTGAATGACGTTTAGTGTTCTTACACAAGAGAATTGGAAAGGATGCAAAATAAAAGAAGAACTATGGATTAACCAAGATATGGATCACGAAAGGTCTTATAAAATTTCATGCAGAGGGAAATTGATATAATCATATATTGATATAATCATATCATTTTTTTATTTTAAAACTCTATTATTTTCATTGAGAATGCATATATATTTATTAATATGGCAATTGATTTGGTTTTCCATATGTTTTCCTCTATGATAATTTATATTAGTGATGTAATTTTTTTTTTTTTTAAGACAAGGTCTCACTTTGTCTCCCAGACTGGAGTGCAGTCGTGTGAAAACAGTTTGCTGCAGCCTCAACCTCCCAGGCTCAAGTGATCTTCCCACCTAAAGTAGCTTGGTGTGCCACCAAGCCAGGCTAATTATTTTAGTTTTTGCAGAGATGGGGTCTTGCCACATTGGCCAGGCTGGTTTCAAACTCCCAAGCTCAAGAAATCTGTCTGCCTCCTTATCTCAAACTGTTGGGATTGTTGGCATTAGCTGCCAGGCTTGGCCAAATCTTCTTCTTTTAAATCTTTTAAGTGAAAATATTAAGTCAGTTTGAAGAAAAAATAATTGTGTAAATAATGATATAAGTGACACTCAATTATACAAAAACCCATATAGGTGTTACAAAAATGACTAAAGTTTGTGAAACATTGCTTTAGTCTAATATATGAATTTTTTGAATGAAAGAATTGAAACTTTTCAGAGATTGCTTATTAGTGTTTGGTATTATAATATATCAAACTTGTTGAAGGAAAATGAAACTATAACAGTAATGCTGACACTATTTTAAAATATTTTGTGATTTTTCATAAATAGAAATCCTGTATTTTCTGGAACCAATTTTGTCTTATAACATATGAGGTATCGAACCAAATATTGGTCGCTTTTTGCTGTTACGGACACTCTGTGACATAACTTGAATATTCTTATGGAAATTTTTTAATGAGTACTAGAGAGTCCTGGCTATCACAAAACTAAAGTGTAAGTTTGACCATTAAGTATGCTACTTCTAGGAACAGAAAGTGTTCACAGAATTTTATACTTCTTTTTTTTTTTTTTTTTTTTTTTTCAGCAATGCTGGTTTGATATAAGATTTTTCAGGCTCATTAAAGATAATCCAGGTAAAGAAAATAAAAATATTGAGAAAATTCTTCTCAAAATTTAACCCTCCATATTGTAGTCTCTTAAAATTTATTGTTAAAAACTGGAATTTAGAGTGTTCATGCTTTGTGGTATCACTTGCTCAGCAGCTGACTAGGTGCCAGGAAATGTGCTAAATTCTACAAACTTACTGTCTCACCTAATGCAACAAACTATAGTGTTAAGATCTTATTAGCCCCATATAAAAGATAAAATCATTGAGAATTAGTATCAGTAATTTGGCCAATGGTGCAAGGCTAGTAAGGGCCAATGTCAGAACTGGGAATTAAACCCAAGAAAATATAATTCCAAAATGTGTGGTTAATCACTGTGAGATTCCTCTCCTCTCCTTGTCTCTCTAGCACACACACACACACTTATGTGCACACTCACATATATAAACATGTATAAACATACTCACCTAGGCATTTATGAAATATAAATATCTGGAAATAACATAAATTAATCTCTTATAAATGCATGACCTTGGATGATTAAATGAAAACCTTAAAGATGAACCTTGATTGATAACGAATGTGCTTCAGCTTTTACCTTTCACTCCTTTGTGTTTCATTTACTCTGGGATCTACTTCCCACCTATTAATTATACAATATCAAATGTTGTATTTCTATCTGATCAAAATAGGAACATGGGTACCAGCAGCCTGGACATTACTTGTTAGTATATAAATCAATAAGAGATTATAAATTCCTAGAAACTTCAGGTTGTATGTCAGATTCAGGAAGGACGATTGCCAGAAAGTCACATTGCTTGGAACAATTTCTGAATTACTGGCACTAGATATTGCCATATTGATTTATTGATTAAAACAACAACAATAATCTACAGCCTTCAGGAGCAAATGAAACGAGTGATTATCTGTGGTATTCATTGTGTCTATATTTTTCAAATACAAAATTATTATCATTCACTTAATTTACTTTTATAAAAATTATCTTTTAGGGTTCTTCTCTGAAAAATTCTAAGGTTTAAAGTGATGCTTTTTCACTGAATTGATTTTTTGTAATGAGGATTCTTTAATCAAATTAGCTGCAATATCTTTATCACGTCTTTAAAATTCCCTAATATCATAAACATTCCCTAATTGTTTATCTTTTATTAAGAATTCGCTTAAAGTGTGATTGAGAAGAAGAGCCATATTTTGTGATAAACTGAAATATCTTTTAATGTAGAATTTACCATATACTCTCTAGAACCTTTCTGGAATTTTCGGTTAAAATTCTGTTTTAATTTTTTATTTAACAGAATTTTCTTGCCTGTATTTTGGGTTTTTCTGTTTGCATCCCAGTGGTGTCCTTAGCATGATTTTCTTCCCCTGTATTCCCTGTAATTTGGTGATTAGATCCAGAAGTATTTGTTTTAGGTGTTTTGGGCAAGTGTACTTTTAAGTGTATATTTTCATCAAGAGGAAAATAACATCTCTGGTTGTCTTTTTATGACATTAATAGACAATGATGATAATAGCCTAGATATTTTATTTTATTAGGGATTGAAAAATGATGATATTTAATTTTTAACATTCCTTTTCTTTTGTTGAACAGAATAATTCCAAAAGGAGGAATGTTCCTATATCAACTCTGGTTAACTAGAAGTACAAGTTATTTAGAAAAGGCAGGGTAATTCTTAATTCCTTTCCTTTATTTATAAGCTATTTGGTATCTTAGCATTTTTAAAAGTTGGCTAGTAAAATTTTTTATTTTTATTATCATTATGAATTCATGCAAACATGTTTGATGTATGTTAATACATTACAGTTATTATTCTTCATGATGTTCAAATAATTTCATTTTTGGCCAGTGTGAGTTTATTCAAGCTTGATCCTGTGTCCTTAAAACATCACTCTTGTAGGCTGTGCTGCCATTTTTTCTTTCAGTTATGACAAAATGATACAGATTCATCTTACACACTTCCTGTCTTAGACTTTGAAAAAACTATTTCCCCAAGGAGCCCTCGATCCTTTCAACGGAAAATGGTATTGAGAGACAACAATCAGGGCACTAAAGGAACTCATTTATCTTGAGTTGGTCTTTGATTCTAAGTATTTTCAGTGGCAAGAAATAGGAAATATAAGTATAAATCAGTGTGCCTATTTTCTTATTTTATTTACTTTTCTTTTGCATGGGAGAGGGGCAGAGTCTTGCTTTGTCTCCCAGGCTCGTGTGCAGTGGTACGACCTCACCTCACTGCAACCGCTGCTTCCCTGGTAGGTGTGATTACAGGTGTGTGCCACCGCACCCAGCTAATTTTTGTTTCTGTTTTAATAGAGATGGGGTTTCACCATGTTGGCCAGGCTGGCCTTGAACTCCTGATCTCAAGTGATCCATTTGCCTGGGCTTCCCAAAGTGCTGGCATTACAGGCGTGAGCCACTGAGCCCAGCCCAGTGGATCTATCTACTTTCTAAAAATAATATGAACATGTTTGTGTTCATTTGTTCCATGTTATTTTATATATTTTTTGCATTTATTTTTGTTTTGTGATTAGATAGCATATTTACATAATTCCACAGTTCAACCTGTAAGTAGCATATATGCAAAGAAATTCAGTTTATATCTTTCTCGCCTCCACTCTATTTCCTCCCTTCTTCTTTTTTTTTAAAAAAATTTATTTTATCAAAGGCAGGCTCACTCTATCACTGAGGCTGGAGTGCAGTGGCGCCATCACAGCTCACTGTAGCCTCAACCTCCCAGGCTCAACTGATTCTCCCACCTCAGCCTGCTAAGTAGCTAGGATGCCTGGCTAATTATTATATTTTTTATAGCAATGGAGTCTCCCTAGGTTGCCCAGACTGGTATTGAACTCCTGGGCTCAAATGATCCTCCCACCTGGGCCTTTCAAAGTCCTGGGATTACACGTATAAGCCACCATGCCTGTTCCTCTCCCTTCTCTATCAATAAACTTTTAAAAATGTTCTGAATGTATACTTCGATTTTTCTTTTCTTTTCTTTTCTTTTTCAGACAGAATGTCACTCTGTCTCCAGGCCGGAGTGCAGTGAAATGATCTCGGCTCATTGCAACCTCTGCCTTGTAGGTTCAAGTGATTCTCCTACCTCAGTCTCCTGAGTAGCTGAGACTGCAGGCACCCACCACCACGCCCGGCTAATTTTTGTATTTTTAGTAGAGAAGGGGTTTCACCATGTTGGCCCGGATGGTCTCTATCTCTGGACCTCGTGATCCACCTGCCTTGGCCTCCCAAAGTGCTGGGATTACAGGTGTAAGCAATCAAGCCTGGCCTGAAATTTCTTAATGTAAACAACTACGCTTATATATTCTGATATTTAACATTTCTTAGATAACTTGCAACATATTTCATATAAGATATAATTTTCTCCATGTCTTGATAGGCACTCGATGAATGGCTACTCATTCCAGCAGCATTATCTTATAAAGGAGAGATTTTTAACCATAGTTTATGCAAAGCTCACTATTGATGAGTTTGTTCATTGTTTCATTTAAAATTTACTTTATGTTTTATGACTAAAAAATATTTCTGCAATGAATAGCATAATCCAGAAAATTTATTCTGTCTTACTGCTATTCAATGATTTGATTTTTATCATAGCTATCAAGGTGGGTAGTTACTTCGTTATACAAAGAAAGAAAATAAAGTGCTATGAAAATGTTAATTGATTGGACAATTGATTGATTAATCTAGCCACATAACCATAATGCATACTGGTGACAAAAACTTAGAACAGGAGGAAAGTAACACTTTTTACACATAATTTTGTATGGAAGTCAAATCTCAAATCGGCGGCAGAGCCTGTAACAGATGAGAACGACCTCTCAGCATGGTATCCAACAGAAATCTCCCCAACTAGACTCTTGTCTCTGATTCCATGCCTCTGCTTTCATTGTGCTCATCTATTTCTTCTGTTTTTACCACTTGCCCCTTGCTCTTTTATGTCAATTGTCATCTATAATATACCATTTAAGAGAAAAATTAAAGTTTAATAATTTCAGGACTTGAGCTATAGAGTGAGGTATCAATTTCACATTACACAAGTAACTTGGCACACATTTGAGATACTAAAGAGTCTTCCAGGCACTCCTCCATAGTGATGGGAAAAGAGAAATCTTAACTCTTTAAAACTCTACTTTCTGCCATCCCTGTTCATCTGACCTAGCCTAGCTATCTCTTCTTCCTTACAGGATAGCCAAATCTATTTTCTTCAGATGCAAATTTGATAGGGCTGTATTACTTCCCAATTTGCCTCAGAGATTCCTCTTTTCTTTAAACCGTAACATTCGTATTGTAACTCATTTATCACCATTTTGCTCCACGATTGTCTCTGAATTGACAGTTCATTTTTCAGTTTGAGTGAAGGTGACCTTTAGGCAGAAATCAAAGATGTGATTTTTATACTGTTAAAATAGTTGAATGGAAACACAAATGTTAATATGAATATATGCATCTGTGAGTCCAGACTTCTTGGTCAAGAAGTAACTCATTATTTCTAGAGAATCACCAAAGGAAGGATTTGTTTGCAATTATTCTTTTTTTTTTAATGCAGTAGTAGTCAATAGTTATAACATAATGTTGCTATTATTTTATATTTCTCCTCCCAATATGATATCATTTATGTATAATCTCTACTTTTATGTGAATAACATAAATAAAAGGAATGTAAGGTAGAAAAGGATTGACAGGGATGCTTTTGGCACCCTGACCCTGTCTCCCTTTGACACACAATGTGCACTCTACTTTCCTGCCTTCCAGAAGGTGCTCATGTTTCTCTTCCTTCAATTTTCCTACCATCACCCCTTTCCTTTATGTGTTTCTTCTGTTATACTCCCATTTAGAAAGAGATGTAAATACAACTTTTCTACAAGTCCAGAAACTAGTTTACTTGTTTCACTATTTTATGCATAAGACAAACATCATTTTTCATAGCCAAATTGCTTATTTTCAGAAAGATTCTAGTGCATGTCAGGTGTAGTGGCTCACACCTGTAGTTCCAGCACTTTGGGAGACTGAGGCAGGCAGATCACCTGAAGTAAGGAGTTCAATACCAGCCTGGCCAACCTAGTGAAATGAAACCCCATCTCTACTAAAAATACAAAACAAAATCCAGTCAAGCTTGGTAACGCACACCAATAATCCCAGCTACTCAGGAGGCTGAGTTAGGAGAATCACTGGAACCCGGGAGATGGGGGTTGCAGTGAGCGGAAATCATGCCACAGCACTCTAGCTTGGGTGACAGAGGGAGACTCTGTCTCGGAGAAAAAAAAAAAAAAAAAAAAAGGAAGAAAGAAATATTCTAGCAAAATAATTACCAGCTTCGACTGTAGATTTTAATCACCTGGGGAACTTTTCAAGATCCTCAGGAAGCAAAACATATCAATGAATTCAGACCCTCTAAGGGTGGGACCCAGACATCAGCATTTTCTAAAGCTCCTCGGGTGATTCCAATGCGAAAGTGAAGGGAAAAATTATTTTTTAAAAATGCATTTCTCTAAAGATCATACATCATTACTGATTAAAGGTGAGCTGCAGTTAATTTGAGAGGCCATAATGACCCTGAATACAAAAAGTTTTGTGAATCAATGACATCAGTTCAATAAAACAAGCATTCATCACAAACCTCATTAACCAAACTATCATTTATAATTACAAAATAGTTAAGGTTAAATAATACTTTGAAGAATAAAATAGAACTCTATATTGACTCTATATTGTGATTAACAACAAAAAGAGAGTTAAGTGCTAATATTGCAACTACTGATTCAAGTTGCAGAATGAAAATCACCAGGAATGATATTCAGCCTACCCAAGGAATTTGACTAGTGTAGCATTTATAAAAGTTATCTTCCAAATCCGTTTAGACTCTGATATTTCATTTTATAGAATTTTTACTTTTATCCCCGTGCAAACTTCTTTAATGGAAATTGCCCATATGCCATACAATACATGGTTGACTTATTTTACATTTGCTTAACAGCCTTATTCCATGATTTACAGAGACTTTGTAAGGGCAAAACAGTCAAACAATATCTTAATAACAGGATAATTTTAAAAGGGCACTCAAGGCAAAATGTGAATATGACATTTTAGCATTGATTAGTAACTTGAGTACAATTCAGATAGTCCGTCTAAAGACTGAATTCAGCACATTTATTTTGTTAGTAATATACAGATATTTTTTCCTTACTAGGTAATGGTAAGATTTTATTTTTTTATCAGAAAAGTACTTTTTCTAACACATGAGAAATAAGGTAATATGTACTTTAATTTGTATGTGTGATAGAGTTTGAAAATTCAGGTTACTTCTAACTCTCATCATGAAATATTAAAAATTGTATATTCTTTAATTTGTAAGAGGTGATACCAGCTGTTTCATTATGCATTGTATTTGCTCAGGAATTTCATTCATGTGCCTGGGAGCATATTTTTTTAGAAAACATTTTAATAAACGTTTGGATATTGTCATACATATAAGTCTGAAGGAGAAAGTACATTCTATTATTTTAATTATGTTTTAGCATGTGGCTATATGGCATTAAATTTCCTGAAAAGTTAAATTGACATATGACACATTTAAATAAATAATGAAAGCATATATGAATTCACACATACTTATATATATTCATATTCATGCATATTAGAATCCTTAGAGAAAACAAAGCAAATATATTTGCTATAATGATTATGCTTGATTATATATTTTATAGCATAATAGTGGTAAACCAAGTACTGACCTGGTCTTGGTTGAAATATCTTGGCACATTAATGTAGATTGGTTTTGTTTTATGTACAATTTAAAAAACAATATCTGAGACAACATCGCTAACATGATACACAATCTGTTGCTTTTGGATATCTACTTGTATTAATAATATACATGATTTTGTTCTATTTTTTAAACAACATTCCATACTATAGACTTCTGCAATTTGTGAAATGGAATTTAAGCAGTTGGCATGTGTCTCAGTTTCTATGAAGTTCACATTTTTTTGTAATGCATTAAGAAGCAGAACTATTACTAAAAGCTCATTTATGTTAGGGACATAGGCAAGCATGACAAACAAGTCTTAGTTAACCATGATTGTGCGAAGCCATGAGGAGAGAGAGTCTATAAACAAAACCCATTGCAAGAGTACAGTAAATTCTAGGGGACTCATCCAAAAGCACTGAAAGAAAATCCACTGTAGTGAGTAGAACACTGGAGGGTCTGACAGCATGCTACAAACTGTCACTCAATGAGCACTTGGCAGTGTAAGATGAGATTGCTGGTACTCTTAGGGTAGGTGGTGCAAACAATGAGGATTCCAGAGGAGATTCCAAAATAGAGTCAGCATTCTGAAATTTCACCAGCTGATATAGAGACAACAGTCTTAAAAGTTTGGAGGAGGATTGAGTAACTTGGAGCTGGAATGATGGGAGAATAGAACTAGCAAACCAAACAGCGTCTAAACTAATCAATTATTGAAGTGATGCAGCAGGCGAGGATGACACATCAGATGTAAAGAAGTCTAATTAGAGCCAGGTAACAGGCCTAGTGTCCGTGTCAACATAAGCATGAATGGTTGCTGAGCACCAACATTCATAACCTCCTTCCTGACTCAGGCAAGATTGGTTTTGGATATATACTGGGACAGAGCTCAGAGTTCTGGGGATGGAAAGGGAAGGGTTCAAATAGTCTGAGATAGGAGAAAAGAGAAATACAAAGGCTGTGAATCAGAAAACATTTCATGTGGGTACCAGAATTCAAGAAACAAATAACTACATAAATTTTCTTTGTGTGGATGCAACTTTTAGAAAAGTCTGCAATCATACTTCTGCACGGTACAGAGAAGTCAGAATTGGGGTTTACAGTCGGACTGTGTAAGTGTTTGTGAATATTGTAAATAACCAGAGATGTTTATACTAGACTTCTAGCATAACAGAAAATGACTGTGTTTTATTCTGTTAAAAAATCCAGGTGAGCACAATTTCTTCAATGCATGTTATAACTTATATTAAGACAAAGATATGAGGAACTCAGATACCCACTTTTATTTTGTCTAAGAAGCCAGGGGGCAATGCATTGTCTATAGATTCAAATACACATGACCTATCCTTCACACATGAATTATAACTAAAAGCATTAGAATATTTAAAATGAAGATTTTTGTTATCCATCTATATGTTGGTGAGTTTGAATTATATCACATCCCAAACATTAATTTTATTTTCTCCTGTGTTTATTTGAGAAAATTTCCATTTTGGGGAGAAGCATAAAATGGTTTAGAAAATTAGGTAATTTAAGACAAACTATATAATCTTAACCAAAATTTCTTTTTTCTTAATGCTATATTAAAAATGTATATATAGTATTGAAATTTTAAGTTTTGATTTATGGCATTCAAAGGAAAAGGAATATAATCAGGATCAATAAGATTACTTCCTGTTTCTATGAAAATATAAGGCTAAATATATATAAAATTTTCAATAGTGCTATCACAAATATATATTTTTTAATTGTAGACATTGAAGTAAAAGTTTACCTGCTAGAAAGAGACAGTTTGGTAAACTTTCATTTTCACCACCTATTTTTTTTGTAAAAGTACAAATTAATCTTCATAGCTTTCACTATGCAGCACGGCTTCCACAGCTTTTAGCAGCCTAATCATTCTTCTGTTGTTTCAAACGAAGAGGCTTTATTTCATTTGAGCAGATGGTTTTAAATGCTTCTTTTTCAAAATTAAGTTATATCTTTAAGGGAAGGTGCAGTTTGTGTAACACTCACACTCATTTAACATCAAGGAAGGAGATTTTCTTTTAACCTCTTTGTAGCCTACATTCAATAAATAATAAGCTTCTGCTATTTAAGCTAGAAAAAAATCACATATTATCACCTCACTCTTGTCCAACATAAACTTGCTAAAGATTGCAGTTTGTAAATATTTATCATGAGACAAAAATGGGACGGTACAGTTTTAATTTTCAGGTAGCACTGCTGATATTTATGCAATTTAACATAATGAGACTTCTGAGGCTCTAAAAATATAGGCTTTCCTGAATTTGTCATTTTTTGTGAATCTTTCTCTCCTTGCCTAGTGAAATATTCTGTTTACTCGCTACAGAAAATTACTCAAAACTCTTTTTGTTTCAGACTGTTGTAGTTTTGGCCAAAGCTTCCACAAGATGCGAAATTGAACTTAGTATCAATAAGGACAGTAGAAATAACTATCGTTGTTAACTGATCATAGCTCCTTAAATGAAAATGTTAGAAGACCAAACATGGATCTTTGAAATATGATGCAGTCTTTAAAGATGAGGCCTGTTACTATAAAATGAAATAAAATTCCACATTCCAGAAACTCAGTTACTTTCAGGTGTTAATTTTAGGTTCTTAATCATTTGTTTTTTCTTTTTCTTTTTTTCTCTCTCTTTTTTAATGATGATGATGATGATGATGATGATGATTATTGCTCCTTCTCTCTTCATTCCAACGGCTTTTGTGTGAGCTCTTTCCCCCAAGAAAACTTTCCACTGAGTTGAAAGCTTGGGAACTCTTAAGTTTAGATGAATGATAATGAGCATTGTCAAAGAGGCAGTAAAATTGAGTCCTTGGTTCTGGCTGTTGAGCTGAGAGCTGCAGGAGTTAATTGTGTGAATGGTAATGAGACCAGGGCGGCAGCAGATGCTCGCGTGCCTTTACAATCCAAATCCCACCAACAAATTCCTCCCACAGAAACTTTGAGGGACATCTTGGCACCCTGGAGGTGGAGATAGACCCAGTCATAGCCACATGCCACCTGCTAGACCTATTGTTAAAAGGAAAAAAAAAAGCACATTACAATAACAAAGTTGTTTGCTGTCTTTTGCCATGACTTTATGGCATCAGTTTTACCATGCTAGAGGAATGGAACATCTGATTCTTTATGAAGCACTATCTGCACCCAAAACAGTTAAAGACTTAACATGGAAAGACTGATGTTCAGTATAGGATACATATTCTTCTGATAAGTATGCCTGCCATTTTCTCTTGTAACTCTCCCCAAGACTGTGTATTCTACAGCAGAATTACAAAACTATATAGTTTTTGATGGCCTTCAGAAAAGAAGCCATTTTTCCTCCTACAGAAATTTTTTTTAAAAGTTAAGGCTTAGAATTTTTATAAATACGTATTTTTAAATAAAAACAACTTTGGAAAAATTCTCTGTGAATGACCTGCTTTTATTAAGTTTGAGTTGTTGCTCACTGGTTATTTAGTAGTATTAACTTGCTAAATATTGGCCGGGCACGGTGGCTCACGCCTATAATCCCAGCACTTTGGATCACAAGGTTAGGAGATCAAGACCATCCTGATCATCACGGTGAAACCATGTCTCTACTAAAAATACAAAACTTAGCTGGGCATGGTGGCACAAGCCTATAGACCCAGCTGCTTGGGAGGCTGAGGCAGGAGGATTGCTTGAACCCAGGAGGCGGAGGTTGTGGTGTGCCGAGATCGCGCCATTGTACTCCAGCCTGGGTAACAAGAGCAAAACTCCTTCTTGAAGAAAAAAAAAAATGCTAAATATCAAAACCTAGGAAGGCCAGAATGACCTGTTTAATAAAACGGAGAATCAGAATGAAGGCAAGAAAAATTAAAAGTGGTTCTCACACACTGGCCCTTCAGGTGTGTGTGACAGTGTTTTCCATATGGAAGTTTAGGACTCTCCGTGAGGATCGCTAAATGGTGTCAAATTGTAAGAAACTCTACTATTGATTAGTTACTTTCACTTTTGAAAATGTATATATATATATATATACCTGACTTTTAGAAATCTTGGTGTATATTCCTTGTATGAAATAATAGACCTATTTCCAGTATTAGAAAACAGGGTTTATTTGAATGGCAACTGCAGATGGGGCAGATTTGTCCTGTTTACACCACCCCAGGAAAGAGGCTCCCTGTCTCTGTCTAGGTTAAACAAAAGCTGCCTACGTTCTTTTTGTTCAGCTAGTTGACCCTCATTATTATAAAAGCAATTAGTTAGGCTGGAATTTCTGAATTCATTATAGAAAACCTTTGATGACCTTGTGTTCATAGTACAGATTTTAGATTGAAATATTTACATGCTTTGCAAGTTTATATCATTATCGTCAATTCCGGTTTTGGCTGCATAAGCGCTGTGGTGCTGGGTTATTCTGTTTGTAAAGACCCAAGATTCTATAGTAAATAGAAAACTGTGTTCTTTTCATAACAAGAAAATATGTGCTTCTGACTTACTGAGAAGTCAGTTATGGAAGCATGTGGGAGCAATATGTAAATGCCAAGCAAGCTGTTTATACTGGGATATGTTCCTGCATAATAATCATAATCCAATCCTAGCAGAAACCTTTTAAATTGAAAACATTGTCGAGTTACAGCAAAACAGAAAGAACCACAGCAAGTGTTGGAGTTGCTGATTATTTGTGAGAAAGCTCAAATACGTTTACTTCTGATCTCTTTTTTTAAAATCTGGAATTTCTGTATAAGTTTATCATTCTCCGGTAAGATCATTTTAAATATTTTATTGTGATTTAGTGAACTGCTCTAGAAAAAAAGCAGGGACATGTTGAGATCTGTGTTTATTTGGAAAGGTAAATCCAGTACTTTTGGCTGAGAAGGTAAAGCACATTTTCTTGCCTTAAATTATATTGTCTTCTTTACCAAGCAGGTTCAAGTCTTTGTTAGCCTCACAGCCAAAAGTGGAGTTTCTAGAAACGTCTGGCAAAACAAATAATATACCCTTGGATACGCAAAGTAAAACTGGGTATCTAGGTGTACTTTTTATGTCTTCCTCCCAAACTTAGGATCCAATCCATTATTCCGGAAAATATATGTGAAGAGTGACTTCTCACTGCAAAGACATGATGGCACAACGATAAAACATCAAAGAGTTGTTGAGCAGGAAGTGGGTTTCTTTGATCTCAGGTCAGTATCTCCAGAACTGCATTATGCTACTCCCTTGTGTCAGTCCCCTGATTGGCTTTTGCTCAGAGTTAGGAGTGTTTCTGATTGTAACATAAATAAGAATCTGAATGTCTACTTTCCTTTTTCCAGCTGCTCACTTTTTGTTCACACCTTTTGCTCTAAAGATGATTCAATTGTATTTCCTTTCCTATGAGACTAGTCACAGGGAAACAGTACATGCTATGTGAAGACACTATACCTAAGGCATGTGGGGTGTATCTAGAGCCAGTAAGAAGACCAAGTCTACGTTTACCTCCTCAGTTTTCTCCTACATTTGCCGAAGAATCACTTCAATGAAGCCTGTAGCACTGATTATTTTCAAGGGTATCATCCAAAGGAAAAACGGATTTTTTTTCTTGCATAGGTTGAAATATTATTTCACAAGACAAATTACCTTAATGTACAATGATTGTCTTTCTCCCACAGCTTAACAATCTTGGAAAATAAAAGAATTTAAAAATATGACAGTGTTTTTATTTAGTATCTAAGAAACAAGTCATTATTACTGTTTAGAAGTAGATTTTGGAGACAAATATAAGTATAAAACATCAATATCTACTATATATTAGCCATGTTTTAGGCAAAACTTGTATCTTAGTTTCCTTAAACATCAAATGATTCTAGGATTAATGGGACAGACACAACTTGTTCTCCACTCAATACCCACTCTAATTCACTTTGTTAAATGAACACTGTATTTTAGCACTTTGCTCTTCAGGAAAGAAAGGAGCTATTCCTCTCCTCCAAGACTGAAACGTTCTAGTCTAGGCCAATTACGACAACTTTATTCTCTTTGTTAGAGATTGGTTAATGAAGGTCATGTGACACAATTTTGACCAATGAGCTTTAGGAGTGTATCAGTAGGAGGCTTCTAGAAAACATTTTATTTCTTGATGAAAGAAGATTAGGAGATGTTGTCTTTTTTGTAACTCTATATTCAGCTAAATGGCGATATATTTTCTAGAACTGTAGCAGCTGTCTTGGGAACATGAATGAATCCAAGGAAACAGAACAAGCCTGCTATTGAATACCAAACAGCAGAAAGATGGGAGAAACCTGGTTTGTGATTGCATTATTGAGCTGCTCAATTCTTCAGTGTTGAAAATGTCCTATCTCTGTGTATCTCCTATTTTGAAATAATAAACTTCCTCTTTTTGACAATTTTAGGTGGGTTCTTTACTTATATCCCATGTTTCTAACAATCATAAACATTTCATTAGTAGAATTACAGTAAGAATTAAAGGAAATATATGTGTAGCACATACAGCACTTAATATGGTTCAATAACTATTATCTTTATTTTTATTATGTTCCAAGACCCTTACATTCAAATGCTAGGTGAGATGTAACTATTATAGGTGGTACTTTTTATATTAGTAACATAGTCTATATGTAAACTGTAAATTTACCCTCTTACCTACATTTTAGAATATACCTATATTCTAGAATGCAAGAGTTCCAAGACTCTTACATTCAAATGCTAGGGAAGATGTAACTATTATAGATAGTATTTCTTATATTAGTAACATAGTCTACATGTAAACTCTAAATTTGCCCTTTTATCTACATTTTAGAATATACCTCTAATAAGCCATTAGGCGTCACTGCCTAAATGGGAATCTACTTTGAAGATTAAATTCTTTCAGATAGAGACTATCATCTATAATGTATTCATTTATTACATTTAAATAACTTACTCAAATTCAAAATAAATACTAAATGATAATAAAAGAGGTGCTATATTGTTACAAATGGTGGCCTGCTATGAGTCTTGTAAGAAACAGGCATTATTTTCAGTTAAGGTCTAACAACTCTCCTCAATTTTTTTCCCTTTGAAATGTTTTCTATTTAATTCATATACCTTCAGGTATTTATTGTGTAAAACCTAGATGTGACATGTTTATTCTCTGTGTACGTTAGTAAAGAAATGGTGAGCACATGCATTTTCAGAGATCAACTTTATAGCTATCTACGACATGTTCTAAATCTCTATCATTTTTTTATTTTATGAAATTTTAATCATTTTTGGATGAAAGTTGCTTTTGGAGAGAAGACTTTGAACTTTTTCTTTTTCTTGTAAAATTAAGCATCCCTCAATTTGGTAACACTGCTCTTAACTACACTACAAATATCCTTGATTGCTCCTTGTTAAAAGTGTTTCAACTGATTGATGAAAAACCTAAAGTGAATAACTTCTCACAAGTTCTAGTAAATAAGAAATTGGACCATGATGTTGCATGGTATTTACTAATAGTAATTTTTGCACATATTTCATGCTGATATTTGTCACTTATTCAAGCTTAACATACTATAAATGTTTCAAAAATTTTTAGTCTAATATATCCTAAAACATTGACTTGGTTTTTGTTAAAGTGTATGCTCATATTTCTAAGTGACAACACTTCTCCTTTGTACAATCAAAAAAATTTTTTGAGGGTGAGTGCCAGTCTATGAACAATGTGATACTCCTAGTTGGAACAAAAGAAATGGTTGGATAAATTAGTTATTAACAGCATCCAGAAATATTGTACATGAAGTAGATTTTAACATGAACACAAAAGAGTCAAGCATTGGCAATAAACTTTTTGTCACACTTCAATTTGTATTCTTAATTCTGAGCTGGAAGTAGTTAAGGATAAAATAAACAGTATCCTCAAGATTTGCTTTCCCACAGGATAAAAGAATGATAAAAGAAGGAATGTTGCCATGAAGAAAAGATAAGAAAACTTGTGATTTATATGTACTTGAAAGATACAAAACACTCAACCAGAGATTCCTAAACAGATGCACAAATATACATATAAGTATTAGGACATTGGAAATAGCTTCAGAAACAGCTCTTCAAAAGTATTAGATCTCTTTTTCTAAAAAGCATTTTCCTTACTGGCTAATGGATAAACTGCGTAATAGCTGCAATAAAACACTAGATCCAAAAGGAAGCTTAATTTCTCTTTTCTTTCTGTGAATTTAACGAAACAAATAAGTTGTCTTATATCACTTCTACTTATATTCTTGAATTAATGATGTCTAAGCTCTGGCCCTTTTCCTGGTAATCTTCTCCATGTGCGATTTGTCTCTAAACTCCCTGGAGGAAAAAAAATCTCACAGCACAGAGCATTTAAGTACCATCATGTCAGAATTTTCACCACCTCACTCAGTAGATTACCCTTCTTAGCAATGTCTCAAAATTTAATGTACATAGGAATCACCAGAGGACCTGATTAAAATGCAGAATTTGTTTAAGTAGGTCTAGGGTACAGTCTGAAATTCTACAAGCTTCCAGCTAATGTCCATGCCACTGCTCTAGAGCCCATACATTGAACAGCAATGCCTAACTAAAAATTGAGACACAACTCACGTAAAGATTTAGCCTCCCCACCACCCATTTCCACAAATCTTCTCACCTGCAACTGTAGGAACACCCTATATAGCCTTAGCTTTTGCCTCAAGGTACTGTACTGAAAAGAAGGAATTTAAGGAATTCTACAATAGTTTAGATGAATAATCCTAAAAATCAATTTTGTTGCCATCTAGGTTAACTTTGCAATCTGGTCTCCAGTTTTGAGTAGGCCTTTAGTATGTACACATTTGCAAAACACCGAACCTCTGGATACCTGTTTCATTCTCCCCATTATAATCCTGAATTTCATAACCTGCCTTGTTTGGAATTCCTGAAGGAAGTCCTGTTGTTTGGAATAGCAGCTCACCTACATGCCTTTCACCTGGACTCAATAGATTACCTTTTGCCAGACCCTAAGTCACCCTGCTGGAACTTGGCATATTACCTTTGGCAGAACATCCTAAATACAGATTGCCCACTTAGACAAAATTGACCTAGCACCTGTCACTAAATTTCATGGACTCCAATTCTTCCTGGCCCCTGGTTTGTGCTGCCTCCTGGCACTAGCACAGCTATGCTTCCAGGCATGTGGCCCTCCTATGGGCACTTAGCGTATTCAGTGTTGATCAGAATTCAACTAAAGTATCTTTCTGTTACGCACATCTAAAGGGAGTTTGAGATCTGTTTTCATTTCCCAAACCTTGATCTTAGGTTGATAAATTTGGTCTCATAAAGAGTTCATATTGTTCAGTGACTTTTCATTATTATATTCTTAAATCTATTAGTAAATGGAATACAGGAAGAACAACAAAGTGAGATGTAATGTGATTGACAGAAGGCCTAAGGGTGGTATTTAAATATAAATCTTATTTGCAAATTTTATATTTCCTTGTCACTGCCAAGATATATCAAATCATATCCTTTTGTCTTCCTACTATAGTTTCACATGATATTTAAAGAAACACAACTGTTTAGTGCAAATGCCTTGAGAACAGGCGAATAGTGGATGTGTATACTACTAAATATAAAAGATAAATAAGCACCTTGAAGACTTCAGATTGTGTTTCTAGATACGTTTCTATGGCTTCAGGTCTGGAGGTATAGTTGACTGTACTTGGTAGGTCTTGGAATTTCCATCAGGAAACAAGCAAGTTTTCAAGATCATCACAGTTCAATACTATGAGTTTCGTCAATTATAGTTCACAGCTTACATTGATAAATAAAAAGGAAGAGATCTTTATCTTTTCAACATAAAATTATGTATGCATCTAAACCAAAAGTCTGACAACCACCAAATTCTGTGGTTTTAATACACATTTTTTTTCCTTCAATGAGTTTTAAGAAGAAAACAAACACACACAGGTTACAAAAAGGAAACTACCTTTGTTGTATGTCTACTGGGCCAGCCTTTGTGGAAAGCCCTAGTCATTTAAACTCTGAAAAGAATTTTTTAGAGTTAAATTATTACTCCTGCCTCACAAAGGATTCTACATTTGAAGAGAAATGAAACCATTTGTCCAGGATTACATAACTACCAACTGGTGGTACCCACAGTCACCTATTTGTTGGACTCACATAAAAAGCCAAGCAAACTCTTTATCTGAAGCAGGTCTAAAGTATTGGAATTCCTTAACTTTACTAACCTTTGTCTGGCAAAGCCTTTATCCCTAATTTTCCAGGATGGAGGCTTGTTACAGCCATGTGGTGTCAAGCAGGACCATGATTTTCTTCTACAAGATGTTACACAACAAATGCTACGAGGAAAGCTTGTAAACTATGCCAATCAACCGGAAGGTTGTAAGACTCATATCATTGTTTTGATAGTGGGAAAGATACATGGTGAGATAAAAGTGAATATTTATTAACCTACCTTTTAATCTCATATGCTCTAATACAAATTAATAACAAAAATTCTTAAAACAAAATATATATCTGCTTTTAAGAAATTTTAGTGACTTTCATCTTGTATTCCAGTACCAAAAGAGACATTTTTCTTCATGGAATGCAGATAAATTTGAATCTTACAATTGAGTTCTAGGTTTTCCTACTTCTTCAATAGAAATAAAATCATTAAAATTTAGAATTATAAAGCTTAATTTTCCTTTAAACAAAACTAATAAAAGTAAATGGCATAATGGAGGTGTTAGTAGAGGTGAAAGGATGTATAGTAAATGCCAGTTGATAACTTTAATCTAGGTTTAGCAATTTTCAGTCCAATTAGACTGAAGTGGTAAAAGGGGCTTCATAGATAAAATATACACAACTGGGCGGATGTATCCACGATTCTCCTCCAGGAGCTTAGAAGCAATTGCTGTTGAGCTTAACATCACTCAAGAGGGCACAGTCTTCAAGAGGAACCACTTCTTTCCTTTGTCAACAGAGACTGTGTTATCAAAAGAGGATGAACTTTAAGAAACATTCAATCAACTTTCCCTTGTTGGTTACTGGAGAAGTTGTTTTAGAGGTTCTACCAGTTTTTCATGACTTTATCAAATTCCAGAAGGATGAAGTTCAATCAGGTCATCATTAGATAACAACTAATTGAAGTTTATCAGTTTTTAATCCCCTGATATAAACCCTTTCACAGGTAGCAAATAGTTTGGGACATAGTTTTTTTGTTTTCTTTTCAGGGATGACAAATGAGGAAAATTTAAATGGTTAGAACTAGAGATACAATATTATAAAGAATAATTCTGTACTTTTGGTGAAAAAATGTGGGAAGAACAGATCAGTGCACACTAAGGATAAATCAAAAGCACTACACTTTCGAGTAGATACATATGACTTCTCAGGAAAACATTAGCAAGCTGAATATGAAATAATGGGCGGTAAGGATGATACTGCAAGTGAAAAAAGCTATTATTGGTGAACAAATACCAAGTCCTTTAAAGCCCTACTCATAGAAACATATTATTTCAGAGGGCATATTAATTTCTAATTCATTTAATATTTCAGTAAATTACACTGAAGCTCTTTTTCACAATGATTATTTCTGTTCAAGTCCACTGTCAGAAATAAAAGGACTTTTTATTATTTTTACTTTTTCAGCATAGAAAAAAATCTGTGTTAAGGTAATCAAATCCATCACTCTTGGAGTTCTTCTGGTGGTAGACTTATCAAATTCTCAACGAAAATTTTCCTAGAACGAATGGAATTAGATTACCTTTGAATTCTCACCCCAACTTTGTATAGTCACTAATTCCTTTCTTTGCTCTTTTGATGTTTGCAAAGGGGTTCGCTAAAGCCTGAATTGATATAATTATTGGCTCAGATTGTTAGAGATCTAGGCCAGATGGCTATGGGTTTCTAAAGTCCCCCTTGCTTGTGGTAGTTTTCCTAGTTTGCCTATAGGGTTTGGGGATCAGCAATTCGAAAGGGCTACAAACTTGTAAAACAGTATTATTCATGGGGGCAGAATGTTCATCAGCGTGACCCAGTACTAAATACATTCATTATAGGCATTTCTATTCTGCACAATTTGCCACACAGCACTGGTTTCAGGAGGGGGGAAAAAAGACAATGGCTTATAAAATGCTTTTGAATGCCTAAAAAGAAGGAGAATTCACGCTGAGACTCCTCTGCTTTCTTTTTTGGAAAGAGCCTTCTTAGTGACTTTAGCTGAGCTCTGCTGAGAGTAAGCAAAGTGGAAAAAATCAGAAAATTACTTTTTTTATATATATGTTTCTGGGGGGCAAAATAGAGAGTGGGAAAAAATAAATGGAAAAAAGTGACAGTGAGATTATGTGAAACAGCAAATATGCAAGCAGATAAAGACAGCTGAGGAATAATGCAAAAGGTATGAAAAAAAAGCAGCAAGAATGGAACCACGATGATAAACTTAAAAGGAATTGCAGAGCAGAAAGAACATCATAAATAATCATATTTTCAAATAAGAATACCATATCAGTTTCTGTGACCTGGATAGAGCACAAACCTCCCATGGTATTTCCTAGCATTTTGATGCACACAAAATGCAATTTTCAGCTCAGGCATTTGATTTGTCAGTTAAACAAGCTTTGGGGTTTTTAAAGTACATATCTGAAGTGTTTTCATAAATAATGCATATATTATAAAAATTTGACTTGTAAACTATTGAGTCCATGTCCCCCCAGTATTCATTGTGAAGACTAGCCATGTATAGAATAGTGCCTTTTGGTAAAAATTGGCATGCTAAAGCATGCGGTGTCTTTTACCCAAGATAAACGGGATTTTTGTTTTTTTTGTTTTGTTTTGTTTTGTTTTGTTTTTTGAAGTACAGGACAAAGGAATATTACAAACAGTTTTGCCCAAACTCAAGGAAAGGAGTCATATAAGATAGAACTATATTGTTAATTGGTTCCAAATTCTGAGGTATTCCTTTAAGTCCTGCTAATTAAGAGAAATCAAGAGTGCAAGATAGCCCTTTTCTTATCTTCAAAGAACTAAGATGAAAGAAAACAGAAAATGAAACCTCTTTACTTGTTCTGTTCTTAAAAAACAGAGCCCCAAGAAAATCTGCTTGTGCCCCTAGAAGGGGAAAGGCCCAAGTATTTACAGAGGGGGTGGGGAAGGAGGCGGTCTGAGAAGCATAATTAGAAGCAAGTTTTCAAATTGTATTAAATTCCTCCACCAACAAAACGCACTTAGAGGTATTTTAAGTTAAACTAGCACTTAAGGACTATGAAAAGCAAGATGATTACACGTCTGTGGCAGAAGAAAGGGCAATTAAGAAAACAAGAACGATTCAACGTGCCATATAAATAAAGGCGACCAGAAGTTGATTTAAAGTTTTTTCTTCTGTAATTTGTCTCCCCTTTGTCACGGCACGCTCAGAGAAAGTGAATGCAGGAGATTGAAAGGCGGAGGGGGAGAGAGGAGGAGGAAGGAAGGAGCCGGGAAGGACTGGCTCCCATCTCCTCCCCAGCCCCCAGCAGCCCCTCTCCCCTTCTCCCCCGGGCGCCCCCAGCCCCCGCCTTCCTCCTTCTGCGTCCCTTTTCCCTCTCCCACCCTCCGCTCGCCCCCTCCCTCCTTGGGTGACTCCATCCTCTTTTTATTTGGAAGCCCGCTGATTGGCTGGAAGCGATTCAACACACGCCGGGCCAGAGCTTTGTCTGAGTTGAAGTGAAGTTGTGCGGATTGGAGACCGGAGTCAGCAATCACGGGTGTTGAGTCTGCAGCCGAGCGGCGGCAGGGAGAAGGCATCGCTCGGGAGAGACACGCCGCAGACTCCGCCGGCGCCCTGCCATCCATGGATCCCCACCGCCCGAGGGAGGAGGCGCGGAGGTGACACTCTTCTGCCCGGAAAGAGGACGAACGGGCAGACGAACGCGGGGACTGGACTCCATGCCGACGGCGTCTGGAAGTCGCGACACGGTGTGTATCAAACAAAAGTTTGCGAGCTGTTCATTGCTGTGCTGTGTTGTTGAGAGACGCTTTCAAGTTCCAAGTACCAAATGTAGCTTTAAGTTGCCAAAGGAAGTGGAGGGAATCGCTTTGCAATTGTTTTAACTTGCTCTGTGAGGGACATCTCGGAAACTGACCGATGCGCCAGATGAATGCTAAAATGCACTTTAGGGTTGTTTTTGCACTCCTGATGGTATCTTTCAACCACGAGGTACTGGGCAAGAATTTGAAATACAGGATTTATGAGGAACAGAGGGTTGGATCAGTCATTGCGAGACTATCAGAGGATGTGGCTGATGTTTTATTGAAGCTACCTAATCCTTCTACTGTTCGATTTCGAGCCATGCAGAGGGGAAATTCTCCTCTACTTGTAGTGAATGAGGATACTGGGGAGATCAGCATAGGGGCTACAATTGACCGTGAACAACTATGCCAGAAAAACTTGAACTGTTCCATAGAGTTTGATGTGATCACTCTACCCACAGAGCATCTGCAGCTTTTCCATATTGAAGTCGAAGTGCTGGATATCAATGACAATTCTCCCCAGTTTTCAAGATCTCTCATACCTATTGAGATATCTGAGAGTGCAGCAGTAGGGACTCGCATTCCCCTGGACAGTGCATTTGATCCAGATGTTGGGGAAAATTCCCTCCACACCTACTCGCTCTCTGACAATGATTTTTTTAATATCGAGGTTCGGACCAGAACGGATGGAGCCAAGTATGCAGAACTCATAGTGGTCAGAGAGTTAGATCGGGAGCTGAAGTCAAGCTACGAGCTTCAGCTCACTGCCTCAGACATGGGAGTACCTCAGAGGTCTGGCTCATCCATACTAAAAATAAGCATTTCGGACTCCAATGACAACAGCCCTGTTTTTGAGCAGCAATCTTATATAATACAACTCTTAGAAAACTCCCCGGTTGGCACTTTGCTCTTAGATCTGAATGCCACTGATCCAGATGAGGGCGCTAATGGGAAAATTGTATATTCCTTCAGCAGTCATGTGTCTCCCAAAATCATGGAGACTTTCAAAATTGATTCCGAAAGAGGACATTTGACTCTTTTCAAGCAAGTGGATTATGAAATCACCAAATCCTATGAGATTGATGTTCAGGCTCAAGATTTAGGTCCAAATTCAATCCCAGCTCATTGCAAAATTATAATTAAGGTTGTGGATGTTAATGACAATAAACCGGAAATTAACATCAACCTCATGTCCCCTGGAAAAGAAGAAATATCTTATATTTTTGAAGGGGATCCTATTGATACATTTGTTGCTTTGGTCAGGGTTCAGGACAGGGATTCTGGGCTGAATGGAGAAATAGTTTGTAAGCTTCATGGACATGGTCATTTTAAACTTCAGAAGACGTATGAAAACAATTATTTAATCTTGACTAATGCCACGCTGGATAGAGAAAAGAGATCTGAATATAGTTTGACTGTAATCGCAGAGGACAAGGGGACACCAAGTCTCTCTACAGTAAAACATTTTACTGTTCAAATCAATGATATCAATGACAATCCACCCCACTTCCAGAGAAGCCGATATGAATTTGTAATTTCAGAAAATAACTCACCAGGGGCATATATCACCACTGTTACAGCCACAGATCCTGATCTTGGAGAAAATGGGCAAGTGACATACACCATCTTGGAGAGTTTTATCCTAGGAAGTTCCATAACTACATATGTAACCATTGACCCATCTAACGGAGCCATCTATGCTCTCAGAATCTTTGATCATGAAGAAGTGAGTCAGATCACTTTTGTGGTCGAAGCGAGAGATGGAGGAAGCCCGAAGCAATTGGTAAGCAATACCACAGTTGTGCTCACTATCATTGATGAAAATGACAATGTTCCTGTAGTTATAGGGCCTGCACTGCGTAATAATACAGCAGAAATCACCATTCCCAAAGGGGCTGAAAGTGGCTTTCATGTCACAAGAATAAGGGCAATTGACAGAGACTCTGGTGTGAATGCTGAACTCAGCTGCTCCATAGTGGCAGGTAATGAGGAGAATATCTTCATAATTGATCCACGATCATGTGACATCCATACCAACGTGAGCATGGATTCTGTTTCCTACACAGAATGGGAGCTCTCGGTTATCATTCAGGACAAAGGCAATCCTCAGCTACATACCAAAGTCCTTCTGAAGTGCATGATCTTTGAATATACAGAGTCAGTGACAAGTACAGCAATGACTTCAGTAAGCCCGCCACCCTTGGATGTCTCCATGATAATAATTATTTCCTTGGGAGCAATTTGTGCAGTTTTGTTGATTATTATGGTGCTATTTGCAACTAGGTGTAACCGTGAGAAAAAAGACACTAGATCCTATAACTGCAGGGTGGCGGAGTCAACTTACCAGCACCACCCAAAAAGGCCATCTCGGCAGATTCACAAAGGGGACATCACATTGGTGCCTACCATCAATGGGACTCTGCCCATCAGATCTCATCACAGATCATCTCCGTCATCATCTCCTACCTTAGAAAGAGGGCAGATGGGCAGCCGGCAGAGTCACAACAGTCACCAGTCACTCAACAGCTTGGTGACAATCTCATCAAACCACGTGCCAGAGAATTTCTCCTTAGAACTCACCCACGCCACTCCTGCTGTTGAGGTAAGATCTTAAACTGCATCAATTCATTGCACTGTTAGGTGTTGGTATTCAGGAGTTGGGTTTAATAGTTCTTAAATGTTTTCATTAATAAGTAACAATACTAATACTGTGCAAATTAAGTAGGATACAAGTTACATTGTGAATATGTAGAAAAGATGCATACTTTAGCTTACTGTTTTTTGTTTTCCTTAAGCAACTTGCATATAATATGCATAATATTGAAAAAGAAATGTGAAGCTCACAAAGGACTATGGAATTAGAGTCCCCTTACTTGCCAGATTAAAATAATGGGAAGCCAAAAAGCAGAGACTTGCTTTCTTTTCATAGTTATAGTCT
This sequence comes from Saimiri boliviensis, assembly GCF_048565385.1. NCBI lineage: Eukaryota > Metazoa > Chordata > Mammalia > Primates > Cebidae > Saimiri > Saimiri boliviensis. The sequence continues at coordinate 151,665,716 of NC_133451.1, forward strand.
TTACTGAAAAAATTAAAAAGAAAAAAACAACTAAGGCCTTCAGATGTCTATTTCAGTGCATGCTGTGTTTGTCCAAGTTTGGACGATTTCCTGACATTTTTTTAAACTATATGTGCTACAGTGCCATATTTTACAGCATTTTCCATGTATTTTTACAGGTGGTCACTTTATCTGAACTGTAAAGAAAATAAATCAGTTATTTGAAAGGGAGTCTTCTTTCAGAAAGTAAAAGTCAGTTGTATTAGATCATCCAAATCTCTTGAGAGATATTTTACTTATAGTTGGTGGCTGGCTGCATGGTCTGGCACAGTCCAGCATATGCAAATCTTTTAAATAGAGATAATACGTTCAATTACTTAGTTGAAATAGCAAGTAACTGTTTTTTCTTGCTTGAAGATTGTATGTGGAGGCTTGTTTCCAGGAATCAGTTCTGTCTGTTTGGTTTCCAGCAGGTCTCTCAGCTTCTTTCAATGCTTCACCAGGGGCAATATCAGCCAAGACCAAGTTTTCGAGGAAACAAATATTCCAGGAGCTATAGGTATGAATTACTCTTGTGTTACCTATTAGGTCTCAACATAAATGCTGAAGAGTAAAAACTGTATTTTTCTTTTCTGATTTATCTTTCCAGATATGCCCTTCAAGACATGGACAAATTTAGCTTGAAAGACAGTGGCCGTGGGGACAGTGAGGCAGGAGACAGTGATTATGATTTGGGGCGAGATTCTCCAATAGATAGGCTGCTGGGTGAAGGATTCAGCGACCTGTTTCTTACAGATGGAAGAATTCCAGCAGGTGAGAGGGTAGTGACAGACAAATTTTTCTTTTCAGGTCTACCCTGACACCAGTAAAATGAAAAATTTATCTCATGCTTATATTTTCTCTTTATTTGTCCCTTGCACTAAAATATTTCTGTGTTATAGTATGTCCATCACTGTTAGTAATGAACAGAAACCGAAACATTTTAAAACTGTCTTAAATTTCATTAAGCAGTTGGTAGAGAAAGAGTAAGCATGAGAGCTTTATAGGACAAGAATGAAGCGATGGGGAAAAAATTAAGGAAATAAACCACTTCCCTCCTCTTTCTACCTCATCCGATACTGACATAGAACAACACTGTTGTGCAACTCTTTACAAAATTATTGGTTGGTGGTTTTTATTCGGCCTAACTGTTTGGGTACAGAGTGGGGAACTGGGCTGTAATTTGGAGGATGCATTTCCTGTGATGGGCACCAACTCACAAAATCAGAGACTAAAATACACTAGAAATTGTACACTTCAAGCATCAAAAATAGGAAAAGGAATGCATCTTTGTAGGTGGTAAGCACAGAGTATTTTTGCCACATTTCATTTTGCTATAGTACAAGAGCAACAGGGACCCGAGAGTGGAATTTTTAAGTATACAGCTAGATAGAAGAGATGCTATTAAGTTTTGAACCACATTTTCCTTGGAGTTTCTTCCCTCTAATTCTGCAATAGAAACCCTCTGAGCTGAGTAAATACTGATTACATTATCATAGCAGCCCCGTTACTAAAGACTGCAATATTAAATCAACCTTTGGAATACATAGGTGTGTTCCTTTGGCTACCTATATTTCCAAATTTCACTGTGGAGCAAATGACTGCCATTTCATAAATGAAAAACAGAACAACACAATATCACCCATCTTAGCTCCGTCGCACCTATGTTTTTAAATACAGATAAGTAAGAGTGTTTAGGAAACAAACATGATGGAGCCTCAGACAGCCACAGGAATTCAAGAAAATCAATATAGCTGACTCTGCATATCTGCAGGTTTCACATCCATAGATTCAACCAACTGTCAATTGAACGTATTTGGATTAAATAACAAAGAACAGCAATACAACAATTAAAAACAATACAAATAAACAATAAACAACAATTTACATGGCATTTACATTTATTAGGTATTGTTAGTGACCTAGAGAAGATTTAAAGCACTTGGAAGGCTGTGTGTAGGCTCTAAGTAACTGCAGTGCCACTTTATATAAACAACAGGCGGCCGGGCGTGGTGGCTCAGGCCTGTAATCCCAGCACTTTGGGAGGCCGAGGCGGGTGGATCATGAGGTCGAGAGATCGAGACCATCCTGGTCAACACGGTGAAACCCCGTCTCTACTAAAAATGCAAAACATTAGCTGGGCATGGTGGCGCGTGCCTGTAATCCCAGCTACTCAGGAGGCTGAGGCAGGAGAATTGCCTGAACCCAGGAGGTGGAGGTTGTGGTGAGCCGAGATTGCGCCATTGCACTCCAGCCTGGGTAACAAGAGCGAAACTCCGTCTCAAAAAAAATAAAAAATAAATAAAATAAAAAAAATAAAAATATATAAACAACAAAATTTTGGTATCCACAGGGGGCCTGGACCAATCCCTTTGGATACTGAAGGACCACTTTAAATAGAAACTCCAGCACTCGTAAGTGAAGTAGTGATAGGAGTAACCACAGGGGTATTAATATTAGGAATAGTAGTAGCAGTAGTAGTTACCAACTATGCCCCCAGGTTGACTCCAGGCCCATGCAGAGTTCGATACCCGCACTGCCTCTCCTAAGGCTTTGACTCAGGAATTAGCAGTAGTGACAGTAGTAACAGGCTTCTATTTTTTTGATATTTGGGAACTGAAACTTATAAAGGTTCGAAAATATATCTCAAATCAGGCAGTTTGTCTGTGGTAGAGTGCAATTTGGACCAATCTCCACACTCTTCAAACACCAATCTATCAAGTATGTGAAGTAACAGGTTTTTGTTGTTGTTGCAATTGTTTTTAAACAGAGTGTCCTAATTGTTCTTGTGTTCTAAGGACTTACTACCCACTCTGTAACTATTAAATGTTGATTATTTAATTCTGTTATTACAGTAATAGATATTATAATACATCTCATAGGATGAGTGTATAGGGAGGACTCCTAGAGACATTAAGGCATACAGTGTACCTGGAGCCTGTTTGCACAGTCATGGTGCCCGTTTCTTTGTTTTTGTTGTTTAATGCATAGACTTTTCTTGATCAATTTGAAGAGAAATCTCTGAAAATTTAGTGGAATGTATTTAGAATCACTTTGCTCAAAGAGAATCAGTTTTAGTCTTCTTTCTTGTGTAATAAAGGAGCTGGTTAAACTACAATTCTGTAATCCTGACAGATTCCTAATTTTGAACATTAATCCTTGATTTTAAATCATGTAATTTCATTTCATTAAAGAGAAAAGTAACAAGGTGGACGTGACATCAATATTGTGTTATATGTTTTTAGATTTGTATCAAGTTTATTCATCAAAATTTAAATTTATCAGCATAGCTAACTGAATAGCTGCTCTAATTACATAACCTTGGTATTTGAAGGGCTAAACGATCCTAAAGTCCCTTTTAATTCTGAAATTGTATAAATCTAATAGCTAATTACAAGGTTTTTTAATTTTCAGGTCAAAGTTCTTCTTTTATTTTTTTCACATATTTTCTAAGTTACCCTCTCAAAATAAGTTTGTGGCAAGAAAGTTTTCTAGCATTTGGAGTAAGTAATAATAGTAATAATAGATGTTAAGGAATAAAGGCATTAAAGAAACAATAAGTAGACAGATAAACTGTAGAAAACAGTGAATTGTGTTTATCGAGTGACTTTAAGCTCCATCAGCATCATATTTCTTTTCAAAATTAGAAGTTCACCTTTATATCATAGTTAATAATTCCACTTAATATAGAGATGCTTTTTAAAAAAACATTCTAATATTTGCACAATCACACTTAACCATGTGTGTGATTGGAGAGTTATTTTGCTTGCATGTAACACTGTATTGCAACAAAGTATATTATAGTAAATAAATTTCTGCCTTACTAGGTAGCTGCCTCCGTCTGTGGTGTTGTCAAAGCTATCCTGGAGGCAGAGAGCACCAGAAAGTCACCAGTGGTCCACAAAGTATACTCATGTTTGACTGCTATGACTGCAATGTGCATACTAAGTATCTATACAGAGATAACTATCCCTTATTTATGAGTATAATTGTGATGATACATATTCTAGTTTCTTACTTACCCTGGCAACTTCTGGAGGCATACTAAGGTATAAAACTTGTGCTTTGTAAATTTATATTCCCGGGAAATATCCAAGTAGAGAAAAATGTAAGTCCACATCTGAATGCCATTAAAAGAGATCAGCACAGTTTCCAAAGCATTTATATTTCTAGGACGTCAGTGTCTTGCTCCAACTGGTTTTCTGCCTTAGACTATGAACAAATATAGATTATGTTATGTTGCATTGCCTGCCAACAGGGTCATTTCTGGTCATTCATGCTATTAATTCCCACACAAATATCCTGCACTTTGAGCAGTTAAATCAGTATGCATTTTTTATCTGTTGGCTCATGTTTGCCAATGTACTGTCTTACTCATTCAACTTCGAACTATAACAGTAAACATACGCCTGCAAACATGATTTTTCCGTTGCATTCACTTCACCAGGTTCATTTATACAGCCGTTTGATTTCATTTCTTCTGATACTTATTTTTCTTGATTGAGTCCAATACACTCTTCATCAGTCTGTCATCTCTGATTACTTACTTTAAACATTCCTTTTATATTCGATGTTCTCTCCTTTCCATAGGCAGGTATCCTTTCGCTTGGCAGCTATCCACAAAAGCTCATCTGTTCTGGTCTTTCCTCCATGTCGGTTTCAGTGTATCAGTATGCAATCGAATATTCACTCTCCAGTAGCTCCTCCCTTTGTCAAACCTTTCTTTCATACAGCTTGAACATTTTGAGAACATTTTAATTCACATTTTTTGGCTCAAAATCAATACTTAACTCTTGTTGCCCAGCAACACTGAACTAAACTATTTATCTTGGCATTCAAAGGGCAAAGGAATCCTCTCTTAGCTTATCAACCCTCAATGTTGCCATCTTTGAATCTTTTGTTATAGTTAGAAGCATCTACTCACTTCACACACTGATGCTTTGCTCATGGTGTCCTTCCTACCTGAAAAACTGGCTACTTGTCACTTTGTGTAACTGAATCCTATTCATCTTTCAGAGTTTGTTTTAGGTGGCCTTTAACCGTTTCAGCCTCCATCTCCTCTCTTTTTTTGACATGCCCTTAGCATCATCTAGTTTGACACTTTACCTGTGTTTATGACCTCATTTGTTACACTTTACTCAGAGCTGTATCTTAACATTTTGAGGGTAGGGTGCTATTGTTGGACTTCACATGTAGCAGACTCCTAATGGATAACTGATTGATTACTTGATGACTAATGACTTGATAGAAGCAAGGCATACATATTTCTTCTTATGTATCTGCTTTCTACCCCACCAATAAGGTTAAGTACCGTGACAAAATTCATACTCATCTGGTGGTAAAGAAGATGCTCTCTTTCCACCATGTTCCCCCTCCCCAGAGGACACTTAAGTACCTAGTAGGGCTTTCAAGGAGCAGCAGGAAGATTAGCCACCTGCACTACTTGTCAACAAGTCTGATAACTGGGATATAGTATGGAACATTTATGGCACTGAATTACTTACACACTGAGGATGTTTTCACTCGAGTCCCTGGGGATAAGGTTGACAATATCAATGAAGTTGTCAGAAATGGCCTCTTCTGACCATTACTCTTCTATTTCTGTTATTTTTGCCATCCTTCTCTCCATTAGTCTTTTCTCATCAATTTTTCTATTCTTTTTCATTTTTCAGGTAATTTATTATTTTATAATTAAAGCTCTACTTATTTATTGGGATGAAGTTGCAAATAACGTTCACTGTTTAAAAAATGTCTATGACCAAAATGATTTTTGAGCATGAACTTTCAGATCGCGTTAGTTACCCAGATTGTATTTTTGCATTGTGTTGTTGGTTATATGTTCATTATATTTAGGTCTGTAGAAAATTAGGTCGTTTTCAGTATTCTTAGAAGCCTATGTAATTTCTCCTTTCCCTCCAATCATTAAGCATTAAAATAAAGTGAATCAAACAACTAAGTTCTTCCCAAGCCTGAAACTACAGAGTTAAAGGAAAGAAAATAAATGAAGAGGTGTCAGCAGGTCTGTTCTTCTTCCTTCTGACAGGATATGAGTAAGACAATAGAGACAGGTCTAAGTTCCATTTACAGAGACCTGGGGAATTAAGAAGGAAAAAAAAAATCATTACCACCATGATTGCTATTTCACTGCTGAGAAAACCTCATGGCTATTAAGGTATTCCAATTACTTTCAACCTTTTTGGTTTTGTCTACATCAAATTAAAAAGAAAAAACAGTTGGTAAATATTTCCAAGTAATAATAATTCATGAGATCAGGAAATCTAAAGAAGCTTTTATTCTTAAATCATCCTTGCTCATTTAAATGTGACCTTTCCTAACAAATCGCACAATTGTTCTTCATGTTTACACCCTTTCTCTTTCCCCACCTTGATTCACATGAAATTAGTGTTTACACTTTTCTCCACTTTTTTTTTCTGCTTTTTCATATTTCTAGCTTTCCTAGTAATTCAGCATTTTTCTCACTCACAATACTTGACATCATTTTTGTTCCTGAAATTATCCCCATTTTCATTAAAACTTGAGGTACATATTTGGTATTCTTGCAGTTTAAGAACAGAATTATCTCAAAGATTCAAATAGTGAAAAGCAGCAATTTCTACACCTTCACTCAAAGAGCATTACTTCTTTTTTTCAGAAAGTCAACTTATTTTTATCTTGTTTTATTTAGAAAATAGGTAGTGAATACATACTGTCTGCAGACACTTTACCAGGTGCTAGTGATCCCACAGTAACTGCAATGGACAACTTGTTTCCTCTAATAAGAGACTGGGCATCCTTCAAGAATCACTCTTTTAGCAATAATTTGGGAGGAATAGGAATCTTTCTATAGTAGACAGATCTACAAAATTAGCTCTTAATATACGAGTATAGCACATAACAACCTAATGTACTTTTACATTTAAGAGAATTATTTTGCATTTTCTGCATTGTGCTGTTTGCTCTAAAATGAAATCATAGTACTGAAGAGCCTTATTTCTCACTGAAATAAATCCATGGTTTGTGGAGTATATTTGACATCTTTTCACTTCCTTGTCATTTAGTTTAGTTACTGTATTTGCCAAATATAGAGGGTTTTAATCCTCTTTATTTTCCTGCTTTTCTCATTTCATCTATTTTTTTTTTTTCCTATGAGTGTGGCCACTTATATTTCAATTGAGTATTAGAACCTCTGTAAGAACTAAGGAATGGATTTTTCATATTGGTTATTTTTTTATGATATTGTCATATATTTCAATATAAGTATATTTTGAACCTTTAAAAGAAAACTCCTTAACAGGGTAATTGCAGATGCCCACCTAGTAGCAGAGGAAACTTTTCACTACTGTTTAAATAAATAAATAAATAAATAAATAATTTGTAATATCTGTAAAAGAGATTGATAGGTGCAATTACCTGATAGTTTATTATATTCTCATTGCTTCCGTTAAAATCAAAGTAAGTCTGATAGGCCTTAGTGTTGAGGAAGTTACACAAGTGTATGCATTCCACAAAAATTGTATGGGTGGCATTCTAAAGTTATAGGTTTCACGTTACAAGTCTATTCTTTAGAATTTATGTTCAGCATTTATTTCATCACTCACACCTGGTTCTTCCCATGTATATGTTAGCCCATCTTCTCACTATTCGAGCAGCAGAATATTCTTACTTGATCAGTAAGGAAAAAAGCACACCAGCGGATAAGACTTATGTAGGTCTATAAAACTCATGTTCAAATTAAAGTCATAATTGTAGTCCAGCTTATGTGTATAATAATAAGTTAGCAACATGGGAATAGTTTCAAACTGTCTCATTCTATTTTTTTATTATAAAATTACATTTTCCATCATTTTGAGTCGTGCTAAGTATAATAATGAATTCTCATTGTTCTTCTTGAGCGCAGCTATGAGACTCTGCACGGAGGAGTGCAGGGTCCTGGGACACTCTGACCAGTGCTGGATGCCACCGCTGCCCTCACCGTCTTCTGATTACAGGAGTAACATGTTCATTCCGGGAGAAGAATTCCCAGCACAACCCCAGCAGCAGCATCCACATCAGAGTCTTGAGGATGACGCTCAGCCTGCAGATTCCGGTGAGAAGAAGAAGAGTTTTTCCACCTTTGGGAAGGACTCCCCAAGCGACGAGGACTCTGGGGATACCAGCACATCATCTCTGCTCTCGGAAATGAGCAGTGTGTTCCAGCGCCTCTTACCCGCTTCCCTGGACACCTATTCTGAATGCAGTGAGATGGATCGGTCCAACTCCCTGGAACGCAGGAAGGGACCCTTGCCAGCCAAGACTGTGGGTTACCCACAGGGGGTAGCGGCATGGGCAGCCAGTACACATTTTCAAAACCCCACCAACAACTGTGGGCCCCCACTTGGAACTCACTCCAGTGTGCAGCCTTCTTCTAAATGGTTGCCAGCCATGGAGGAGATCCCTGAAAATTATGAAGAAGATGATTTTGACAATGTGCTCAACCACCTCAATGATGGGAAACACGAACTCATGGATGCCAGTGAACTGGTGGCAGAAATTAACAAACTGCTTCAAGATGTCCGCCAGAGCTAGGAAATTCTAGTGAAGCATTTTTGTTTCCATGTATTTGGAAATAAGGAACAACAGCAACAACAAAAAGCCCTGAAAGAACTGGCATTGCCAAATAGTTGCATTTATCATAAATGTGTCTGTGTATATTGAATATTAAATACTGTATTTTCGTATGTACACAATGCAAGTGTGATTATTTTAATCTGTATTTTAAAAATACATTTGTACCTTATATTTATGTGTAATTTAACAAACAAATTTTATTTTTTTACTCCCATGACAGACATGTTTTTCCTAATCATGTAGAAACTAGCCACTGTTCAAATCTGATATACTATTCAACCACAAAATGTAAAGGCACTGCTTAGATTAGTTTGGTTGGGGAAGAATTATTATGCTGTATGAATGATCCCACTAAAGCATTATACAATTCTTAATTCCACTAAGTGATACCCACATTTTTTCAATAACTTTTTAGAAATTAAGATCATTAAAATTGTTAAGCTATTTTATTATTATTTTCGCTACTCTCTGCTAGCCCCAATAGTTGAACTCATAGCAAAATGGAAACATAAAGTGAAAGTTTATTTCAGGAATGAGAAATATCTGAAGGTTATTTATTAGATGACTATCTCAAATGAATTTTTTATAGACAATGATGAAAACAGAGCTAAAGTCATTGTTTCCGGACTCCCAGACCCCTACTATTCCAGGCCATCACACTGGCCTGTTCCTGAGAATATTTCTCTTACAGTATTATTACCTACTTGTAATTAGGGTAAAAAATAAAGCTTATTCCATCCTTGTAATATGAAACATGTTCCAAGGAAATGGTATCTGTCCTTTAAATAGATAACAGTATATATTCTAATGGCATAAAGTATTAATGGATAAAAACTGTTATGTCGGTGCCTCTCCTAGGGTAGCAAATATAATTGATTTATTCTGAACCCATTCTATTTGAATCTTCCCCTTTCCTCTCACAATACTTGAACATTTTAACCTTTTGGAATGTCGTCTTTTTTTTTTTTGTTATAACTATTCATATTTAGCTTTTGTCTCCAGTGCATGATCTCATATTTTTGCTTTTATTTTTAGTATGAGAACATTTATAAAATCACATTTTTGTTATGGAAGTTGTTTTATTTGTTGTGTGGCAAATGAGAAATTCTTTATTTATTGTGCTGTGATCTCTCTGTGTGGAATGCCTTGGTAAGAGAGATGTTTCTTATGACTATTATCATTTCTGACCAAGCTTCTATTAATGTTATTTCTAATAATACACTCTCTTGATTGTACTCTCTGGAAAATTTTACTGTCAGTGAAAATAAAAGGAAAATTGAAGTAAAGCTAAGGAACTGTCTGAAAGTCAGAGTCCTGATCCTACGTATTTGCTCAAAAGCTTGGCATGCAGCAACCCCTTCCTGAGAGGGTGATTCAGTCTTGAGTTTCAAATAATAAACAGGCAACATTCAGTTGGCTTGGCAAACAAGAAGCACCCAGTGGAAAAGGAGTGAGTTTGAGACCTGTAATGGGCATGAAAGTAGTAGGCCATATTCCAGCTTAATAACTTAAATGCATTTGGGGAATAAAGAAAAAAGAGTAAGCAAGCGATAACTGCTTGAATATTTTTCAAATTACAAAAGAAAAATACTTTCTCAGAACATTTTGTATTAAATTGTGCAGGATAAAAAGGTATCCTTACAATGTTTCCAGGAGGCAAAAATATTATCCTTCTTGGCTTGCTAGCAGGGAATTGAAATACTGGGTAGGTTAAGTAACTGAAAAGTGGCTAAAACTCAGTTACTTGAATTCTCCAAGGAGTACCACATTAAATAGTATATATTACCTCTTTCAACAGGCACGTTTTCCTTTTTAAGACGGATTGCAATCACAAGTGAAATTTCAGTTTATTTTTCAGTAGATTACACACACAAAAGCTAACCGTATTTAAATACATTCTGCCTTTCAACTTCACTTCCTTTCAGTATATATTACCATTAAGAAAAAGACTTTTACATTCTCACTGCTCTTAATTTAAAGCACCAGCAGTAAAATGGGAAGCTATGCTGAAAATCGCTATTTTGAATAATGTGAAGTAAATAAAATGCAATATTTCATTTAACACAAAACTTGGTATACTGTCCATATGCCAAGAATTTCATGTCTCAAATTCCCTTGCTTCTCCAGCCTTCTCTGTTTATTATTGTTTCCCATGTCCCCAGACTAAAAAAATATAAGGGCAAGATTTCAGCATTTTGTTTCTGTTCCTTTCACCAATCTTTTAGTGAAAGCTGGGATGTCTGATGCTATCGTAGCAACCTAATGGCTTATCAAGTGTATATCACCTCTTTTTGGATACCCTACCCCTCCTCAAATTGCAAAAACAAAAAAGCACTTAAACATTCTTTCCTCCGTTTATTATTTTAATCCCTGTAGCGCCACTGGATTATTTGAAATGTTCTTCAATGATAATCATATATTAAGGAAATTACGTTCCAAAAATGTAACTCAAAATTGAACCTGTTGCTTAGCAAATCCTCCTAAAATGTTTGTTTATAAAATGATTAGAATTAGCTTTCTTCAAATTCTTATAAGTTGTTAACATTGTTATTCATTTCTAATTGATTTATTTATTGGTATTAGCAGACGGGGCTTATAACATTGTTAATCATTTGAATTACTGCCCCTCCTGTCACAAATATGTTAAAGTTGCTACTTACCTATAGACAATTATTAAGGTATAGATGAGTAAGTTATTAAGTTATTGTCTTATTGAAGTCACTGAAGAAGTCACATTTATGAATATCAGCTTAGTTTTCTTGTTTAATTGTTTTGATACTGATCAGAAAATATTCAAAGATGAATTTGAAATATTGACACATTAAAATTTAAACAACTGTAGATCTATTTTAAAAATAAGCAATATTATACTGGATTACTCATACAGGTCAAAAATGGTTTGTATGACATGGCAGGTTTCAACCTGGCAGAAACTCATGAAACTCCCAACACTGTCTTACATGTTTTCACATTTTTGTTACATTTCAGTATATCTGGATAATGTATCATCACAGTATCAAAAATTAAGAATACTCCCAACTCTGAATAAGCAATAAATATTGCTGTATAACAATTAAAATCTGCCAGGCATGGTGGCTCACGCCTGTAATCCCAGCACTTTGGGAGGCAGAGGTGGGCAGATCACCTGAGGTCAGGAGTTTGAGACAAGCCTAGCTAACCTAGTGAAATTCTCTGTCTCCACTAAAAATACAAAAATTAGACAGGTGTAGTGGCACACACCCGTAATCCCAGTTACTTGAGAGGCTGAGGCAGGAGAATTGCTTGAACCTGGGAGTGGAGGTTGCAGTGAGCTGAGATCACATCACTTCACTCCAGCCTGGGCTAGAGAGTAAGACTCTGCTGGAAAAAAAATAAAATAAAATAAAACCCAACTATATGGGTCCAGGCATGGTGGTTCACACCTGTAATCCCAGCACTTTGGGAGGCTGAGGCAGGCAGATCATCTGAGGTCAGGAGTTAAAGACCAGCCTGGCCAACATAGTGAAACCAATTCTCTACTAAAAATACAAAAATTAGCCAGGCATGATGGTACACATCTTTAATCCCAGCTACTGGGGAAGTTGAGGCAGGGAGAATTGCTTAAACCCCGGAGGAAGTTGCAGTGAGCCAAGACTAAGCCACTTCACAGAGAGAGAAACACAGTGAGACTTCATCTCAAAAAAAAAAAAAAAAAAAAAATCCAATCGTATGAAAGTCTTAAAGATTTATGTCAATTTTAAAAAGAATAAAACTAGTGCAGGCATTTTAAAAGAGTCAGCACATTCGAATTCTTTAATTGCAGGTTGAATGCCCAAAACAAAGTCACTTTTACATATATAAGCTGTTTTAGGTTGTGAAAGTGTAAGGTGCCATACTGATTGTAATCATTTAAAATATTTGGATTTCTCTGTGAATGATAGCCATAATACTGAATGCGTACATCAAGTGAAGATTTAATTTGATAAATTAGGCTATTTGGGCCACTGAGGTATAGTCTGGTTCAGTTAAGTTTCTAAAATAAACCCAGTCACTGTTTTTGAGATTAAATGATATTTACATGAAAATTGAAAATATTGTATTGCCTAAATTGTGGTTTTATTCTTTATCTGTGTAACTAGAGGCCATAGTCAAGTACATACATACCAGAAAAAATAGGGACCCTTAATATAATCTAATCCAAAAAATAATTAAATAGGTAGGCACTATGTAACAGATATGTAAGTGGTAGTATATATTTCTTATTAATTTATTATATTTTTATTTTATGCCAGCATGTATAACTTGTAGCACTGTTAAACAAATTTTATGAGAAGACAGCATCACAAAAGTTGCTACCAAAATTTACATACTTTCTGACTTTTAAATTTGCAATAACACATCCTACTCTGGCACTTTAAAATAATAGTTTTCTATTTCCTTTTATGACTTCTGCAAGATGCTCCTAATTCTTGTTTGCTTTCTCTGATTTTATCTTTTCAATTTATTTACTTAATGGTATTCTTCCTTGATAATTCATGCTACTGTCCACACTTTATAGCACTGCTCTCCTAATTTTCAAATGTATAGAGTTCCTCATATAACCACCTCGATTTTATAATTTTTTTCTTATGTCTTTTCTTTGTTATCAATATAATAGGGATCATAATTTTGATATATAAAGCTAATACATTTTGTTCTCAATAAACCTTGCTCTTATGATTCATTGGTTTAATGAGAAGGTAAATTCATGCAATCAAGAACAAAGGGTCATTTCTCTTTTTTTCTAAGTTTTAAATTACATGTTTTCGAGTGCCTAGAAAGAAACTAGTGTAGAAAACTTGGCTTATTGAAGAAGGAAATCTTTTTTTTTTTAATGTAAAACACTTCTCTTTGTGTATTAAGAGTTGGAATGGTGAGATTGGAATTTTACAGTAAATCAAAGTGAAGTGCAGGGAGAAAACAGAATAGTAAGAAAGGCCCTTTGCTACAGAACAGAATGATAACTCAGCTAATTTGGAGAGTACAAAGCCCTAGAGGTAGATAAATTGAGAACGGTAAAATGAAATGTTAGTATAGTTTTTATATACCACAGCCAGTGATCTCTAGAAAAAATTACAGAACAAAACTTTGAAAAAGATCATTTTTGTTTCCCTGACACTCGTGGCATAGCAGTGCAGACTTGGAAGTGGTGCCAAGGTGTGTGTACTTCTGGGAAACTTCTTCCTCTTCAGTGCCTTTGGCTGGATGTGTGGCCCATGAGAGACTCAGACTTTCTTCCTTGCTGAAATGGGGGAGGGGTTGATACTATAAGCCATATTATATTTCAAAGTGCTTTTATCTAAACGAAGGCAGGCTTTCTAAAAGCCCCAGGTACATTCCTGTTTTATTAAAAGGTACATTCTGTAGCTTAAAATAGCTAACCACAAAATATTCTAGACTTAAGAAGCATAGGCCTTTCGTTTGGAAGTAGGCCTTTGTGTTAGACAGTACTTTAGGTTCTAAATTATCTACAAAACTTCCAGTAAATCTTGTTATATACGATGTAATAAATCCCAAATATGCAACTAATAACATTTTATGAATTCTAACCAGAAAAATGTTTTGCCAGTCCCTGCTTTGTGATTTGTATTTCTTCTGCAAACTAATGCCTGGAGGCCGTCAGTGTGGATTTTGTGAGCTTCCTCTACGGACTTTTGCTATTTGCTAAGGGTTTTGGACGGCAAATACATGGGATGGTAATGAACGAAGTGTCTCTATGGGAAAGGGCTGCCGAGGACCAGCTGCCTCACTGACTCAGTCCTTCACTGCTTTTTCTCCCATGACTTTGTGCTCATTTTCTCCTTGGGTGGCATCTTAGCAGAAGGGCAGTATTTCATCATTTTTTGTTCAACAAGTATTTACTGTGCATTTACTCTATCTGAGGCACTGTTATAAGTGTGTTATGGTACACTGATGAACCAGACAGACAAAAGAGAGAGGAAAGGCAAAGCCTGCAGTACCAGTCCATGGCTGTCATGACAGACCAGGCCCACACCATCATACAAGTACAGGAGGACAATTCCCATCAGGTGTCATGAGCAACAGAAGGACAGAGACATGACCCGAGGCCCTGCTTTGCTTACCAGTGCATCCCTTAACCATTACAGATGCTCAACAACTATGTTGAATATGTGAATGACTGTATGCTTCAGCTTGAGTCCATATGCTACCTAGGGAGAAAGACTAAAAATATGACTGTATTCTTACCGTTAACAACTGAGATATGGCCAGGCACAGTGACTCAGGCCTGTAACTTCAGAACTTTGGGAGGCTTAGGTGGGTGGGTCACGAGGTCAGGTATCTGATACCAGCCTGGCCAAGATGGTAAAACCTAATCTCTACTAAAAAATACAAAAATTACCCTGGCGCTGTGGCAGGCGTCTGTAATCCCGGCTTCTTGGGAGTCTGAGGCACAAGAATCGCTTCAACCTGGGAGGCAGAGGTTGCAGTTAGCTGAGATCTAACCTGGGGAACAGAGCAAGATTTGGTCTCAAAAAAAAAAAAAAAAAAAAGAATTATTACCCAAATGGTCTTAATTATTAAAGCAAATGGAACTAGAATAACACTAATTGACAGCATTCAGTGAGTGTTTTATGCCAGCAGGAGAAATTGGAAATCGAGAAACACCGGCACCAGAAAGAAGGATATATATCTACTTCTTTTTCACTTTCCTAAGGACAATTGAAATACTTGGAATATTTGCCCTTTTCTCTGGGCATTTTTTTCTAGATTCGGTGGAGTAATAGAAATTTCTAAGTTGATGTTCTAGCTCCCCCCTTGATGGCAGTATGGCTGGTTATGTCATGTAACAAGTGTATAATTAGATTTCCACATTTGTACTGCAATTCAAATAACAGGAATAATACTATTCCCCTCAGAGGACTGTTGTATTGGTCAAGTCAAACAAAAATATGAAATCTAAGTAAGAATAAGGACATGGGAGAATTTATAATAGGAACCATTTGTTTTCTTGTGTCATTTTTCTACAAAAAGGCTCATCAGCTCAGGTGTACTTGTAGAAAATTAAATTAACAGGTTCTTTTTATCTGAGATTTCACCACTTAAAATTTTTTTCTACCCATTTGTAAATGGATGAAAAAACATTATATAAAAAGTAGAAATTACAGTCAATGTTGCTATTAGTTGGGAAAGGCTAACAGTTACAAAAGATAAACTCAAAATGAATAACTTTTCATATATAGCAGAAATTTCTTTCTGCACACGTAACAGTCCATCTTAAATGAAAGAAAAATTTCTGAGAGAGCAACCTTTCTTCATGAGACCTTTTGGGGACCAGTACTACAGAAACTCTACCATCGCTGACCCATCATTTGGAAGGGATCTCATTTCCAACCAGGTACAAGGGAAATGATCATGGAGAAATACAACTAGGAGGTCATTGGGGACCAGCCTGAAAGTGTCGTATGTTCCTTCTACTGATAACTCATTTTCTAAAAAGAGTCACCTGACCACATAGGGAGGCTAACACTGGCGACTGTATTTTGATGAGCCACGCTGTTCCTGCAACACAATCTTCAGGAGTTTTAGCACCTTCAAAATGACACTACAAGTTATTTATATAACTTCTACAGTAATTTCCAGTTTATTTCTCTAAGTTCCACATTAGAATCTCAATACTTAGGCCAGGTACGGTGGCTCACGCCTGTAATCCCAGCACTTTGGGAGGCCGAGGTGGGTGGATCACGAGGTCAGGAGTTCCAGACAAGCCTGACCAACATGGTGAAACCTCGTCTCTAAAAAAAAAAAAAAAAAAAAAAAAAAAAATTAGTTGGGTGTGGTGGCACACATGCCTGTAATCCCAGCTACTCAGGAGGCTGAGACAGGAGAATTTCCTGAACCTGGGAGGCGGAGGTTGCAGTGAGCCAAGATCGTGCCACTGCACTCCAGCCTGGGCAACAGAGTGAGACTTCATCTCAAAAAATAAAGAATCTCAATACCTAGAGAGAAGGAAGAGTATGTTTTCATTTTCTGTTTATTTTTGTTTCTACAGAGACTAGTAGGGTTTTGACCTGTCAAGGTACTCAATCAGTAACTAAACATATAAGGAAAAAAGAATACCATTTAAATCCTACACAGATCCTTCACAGCAACCTTTAAATGACTGGAGATGGAGGGTGAGGGCAGGGAGTGGAATATGACAGGGATGGGTTAGGATATACAGCAATGATCAGAACCAACAACTTTTCAAAATAAATGTGGCCACTTGTTCCCAAATTCTGATAGGTATTGGAAAAGTGAGTCCCTGATTGTGGGGGTGGAAGTTAGAGGGGCATGGATCCTGCAAAGCAGATTGAGGGAAAATTTTAAAGTAAAGAAAATACTCTTTATCTTGATTGGGGGCAGTACATCACATTTGTCAAAGTTCATCAAAAGGTACATTTAACATCTATGCATTTTGTATGTAAATCTTATGGTATACGAATCATACCTTTATTGAAAAAATTGAAAAATAATTCACAACTTAAAAAATAATGAATTAGCAAAAACAGAGAAAAATATGAGGACTTCTCACTGAATTCAAAATCTATTTGAATTTTTAAAATGCTTATTTATTTATTTATTTATTTTTAGAGATGAGATCTCACTATGTTGCCCAGGCTGGTGTCAAACTCCTGGCCTGAAGGGATCCTTCTGCCGTCAGCCTCCCAAATAGTTGAGATTACAGGCATGAACCACAAGCCTAGCCAAATCTATTTGTGTCTAATTCAATAAGAAGACACTTCAGGGAAAATCTTCAGCAGTGTATTCTATATGATGTTGTATTGGAAACAACTCAGTTCTTCAACCCTGTCTTATTTCTTTTATACATTAGGATTCTTAAGGGAGAGGGTGCGTATAGAGCTAATTAATGTGACCTCTGTACCATGAGTTGTGACAAGGGGAAGAGTGCTGAAGAAACTATCATAAACATTGAAAACCAAACTTCAGCTAAGGAGCCTCTCTATATTTAGGAAAAACCTTAGGATTTTTGTTTCATTTTGACAGAAATGCAAATTGTGCTTGTCACACAAAAAAGAAATCTGCATCCACTGTTGGGATAGCAAATATTATGGGAAAGTTGGTATACAAAACAACCCTACTTTGGGGTTGAGATTGAGAGAGAGAGAGAGAAATATATATGATGCATGCAAGAGAGACAATTATTATTTGTTGTTGTTGTTTTTTGTTTTGTTTTGTTTTTTGAGAGGGAGTCTTGCTCAGTTGCCCAGGCTCAATCTTGGCTCACTGCAACCTCCGACTTCCAGGTTCAAGTGATTCTCCTGCTTCAGACTCCCAAGTAGCTGGGACTACAGGTATGCACCACCAGGCCTGGATAACTGTTTGCATTTTTTTTCATAGAGACGGGGTTTTGCCATGTTGCCCAGGCTGGTCTTGAGCTCCTGGTCTCAAGTGTTCCATCTGCATCAGCCTCTCAAAGTGCTGGGATTATAGGTGTGAGCCACCACACCCCACAACAGCAGAGATAATTCTTACAGAGTTTTCCAAAAGTGCTGCCGGGTATTTTATTGTCAGTTACAATATAAGAGAAATCTGAGACTTACCCAGAACTATCACATGAAGATTTTGAACAGCAACAAGTTTGTTGCTCCAAAATTTTAATAACGAAACAGCCACTAAAGCTGTCAGAATGTGCAGCAACCCCCAGCCTGTAAGTGAAGAGCTTAAACCATTTGTTAGGCTCCAAGCCTCCCTAGGGACTATTAGGGAATGTATCTGGAATGAAGAGAGCTCAGAAGTATTTGCAGAAACCTTGTTCTCCATTTCAGTGAGTCATTGATGAAAGCCTATGACTCATAGCTAAATAAATGAGAAAGAAGCAGAAGCAAAACAAAATAAAAAGAGCACAATCTTCCCCTCCATATTGCTTGACCATTATTACAATGCGTGCAATCTGACAAAAGCAAAGACATGCTGTATATGAAATTTGTGTCCCATATTAAGGACCATATAATGTGAATTATTTGGGAATATCTACCCTTTCATAGTAGGAATCTGTCAACTCCATAGTTTCTTTCAAAGTGAAGGCATGCCTTCTGCTCACTTAACATGAAAAGTCTCCATTGATATATAACCCACTGAATTTCAATGAAAATAGACATACTCAGAACTACTCACTAATTACTCATAGTTTTGATGGTGGTTAAAGCTGTGACTCAGAATAATTCATTTTATTCAACAATAGGCAATTTTTTTGAAAGAAATTTTTTATTCTGTGGGTCTTTCAATTTTGTTTTTCTCTGCTAACATACCTTCAAAAGACAATCACTCTTCAGAATATCATATCTTGAATATTACCCTCTTCTGGGAGAATGAAACACATCTTGACTCGTCACACTTTTATCATTTATTTGTTTCTCATTCAGACAAAAGGCTACTGTTAATAAATTGTTCTTTCAATTTTTATGCTATTTTTTCATGTAGTTCTCAACTTATGCTTATTTTTTTCTTACTAACATTTTATTAAAACACGTATTAGATAATGTTAAGCAATTGGTTGGTTTTGTCAGAGATGTTTTAACCAGAGCAACTCCTTGAATAGTGACTAGGTAAAATAAGGCTAAGACTTGCTGAGCTACATTTCCAGGAAATTAGGGCATTCAAAGTCACAGGATGAGAGGAGATTTGCAAGAGATACAGGTCATACAATTTTTGATGATAAAACAGGTTGTAATAAAGAAGCTGGCCAAAACCCACCAAAACCAAGATGACGACAAGAGTGACCTCTGGTTGCCCTCACTGCTAAACTCTCACCAGTGCCATGACAGTTTACAAATGCTGGGCTGGCACTGTGGCTCACACCTGTAATCCAGCACTTTGGGAGGCCGAGGCAGGTGGATCATATGAGGTTAGGGGTTTGAGACCAGCCTGACCAAAATGGTGAAACACCGTCTCTACTAAAAATACAAGAATTAGCCAAACGTGGTGGTGCATACCTGTAGTCTCAGTTACTTGGGAGGCTGAAGCAGTAGAATCCCTTGAACCTGGGAGGTGGAGGTTGCAGTGGCCTGAGATCGCACCACCACACTCCAATCTGGATGACAGAGCAAGACTCTGTCTCAAAAACAAAACAACAAAAACAAATGCCATGCCAATATCAGGAAATTACCCTATATGATCTTAAAAGGGAAGATATGAACAATCCACCCCTGTTTAGCACGTTATCAAGAAATAACCATAAACATGAACCTATGAAGTAGCCATTCTTTATTCCTTGACTTTCTTAATAAACTTGCTTTCACTTTATTCTTTGGACTTAACCTCAAATTGTGTTTTGCACCATATCCAAAAACCCTCTCTTGAGGGTCTGGCTCCAGACTCCTTTCTCGTAACAGTTTCAGATTTAAAAAAATAAAACAACTAATATTAGAGTAAAAGATAAGTGCTGTAGTGCTTAACAGTAGATAAATTGCTCCTCTATTCAGTATCATGCTGTTTTAATTATTTGAAGTTTAAAAATAAATACAATTAGAGAAACATAATTTTCTCCCTTTCTTTTTCTTCTTTATCTATTTTTAGGACATTTCTGGCTATTTTATTCTTATTATATCTTTGGAATCAGTTTGTCTACTTTCCAAAAAATATACTTCTGGTATTTTAAACTAGGATTACTTTAAATTTATAGATTAATTTGAGGAAGAACTGAGATTCTTATGGTGTTGCACTTACTATTGCAAGAGTGTGTTTTTCCTTGTGTTACATTGTTCTTTTGTCTTCCGTGGTGGCATCTACAGTTTGTTTCACGGAAGATTTTAGGTTTCTGGTTAAGTTTTGTATTTTATAATTTGATGTTTTAGTCTTGTACCTAGTTATTCTTCGTAGGAGAATCTCCTTTATTGCTATAAATTAATTTAGTCCTCAGTCCTGTAACTGATTTTTCTTATCATTTATAATGGGCCTCAAATTGATCCTTCTAGGCCAAGTGCTGGAGCTCACACGTGTAATCCCAGCACTTTGGGAGGCCAAGGTGGGCAGATCATTTGAGGTCAGGTGTTGCAGACCAGCCTGACTAACAGGGTGGAACCCCATCTTTATTAAAAATAATTAGCCAGGTATAGTGACACAAGCTTGTAGTCCCAGCTACTCTGGAGGCTGAAGCAGGAGAATTGCTTAAACCTGGGATGCAAAGGTTGCATTGAGCTGAGATTGTGCCACTGCACTCTAGCCTGGGTGACAGAGAAAGGCTCTGTCTAAAAAAAAAAAAAAAAAATTGATTCTTCTAGATTTGCTAAGAGAAAATCATGTATTATTTTCAAATATTAGTCATTTAAAATTCTACTTTCTGATTTTTGTTTCTGAATTTATGCCTCAACATATTCCACAATTTCATTGGTTAATCTAGAACTATTTATAATTATAATATTCATAGCAAATTTCATTGCATTTTTATTGATCATAAAGAGAATGTTTCTAGCTATGTTTCTCAATTAGCATATATATACTATTTTTCATGTATATAACATAGTCTTGTCAAAACTATTTTATTATGATTTTAAAATCAAGAATAGATGTTGAATATTATTAAATTTATTTTCTTACATCTGGTGAGATTTATATGACAATCTCTTTTGACTAAGTACATTGATTTATTTTTATGACTATCCTAATATTTAACCATACTAACATTTTTCTAGGAATAAACTGCAATTGCTCTACTATTTATTAAATAAACAGCTAATTTTTACCTATTTAAAAATGTTTTTATCTTAATGTGCTTGAACAAGCAGTTCTATGCTGCGTGTGTGCACGCGCGCACGTATGTTTGTGTGTGTGTGTCTGTGTGTGTGTGTAGACACTTATCTTTAATGGGATTTGGGATCATGTGATATACACATTCTAAAAGAGGGATTTTTTTTTTTCGATACCCTGAACAATTGAAATTTTATTGCAGTTATCTGTTACTTGATGTTTTGGAAGAATTCCCTTGTGAAACCATCTGGGCAATAGCTGTTAGACTTTGTCTCCTGAATGGTAGATGAATCCGTGTAGTTTTCGAAACCTTCTTCCTGGAGTCAGTTTGGTAGTTTATATTTTCCACAAAAAGAAAGAAATGCAATTTCATTCCTGTTCTCAGACAGGCAAAGACTTAAACACTTTTTTTTTTTTTTTTAGAATTCTATCAATTTTTTCCAATTCTACCATCATCTATAGTTATTTCTTTATTGTCACTAAAAGGTTATATTATTGTTCATGTTTTTTTAATTCATGTTACTCATGAATAAAATAAGCACAGTGAATGAAGGGAAAGGCAAATGATATAACATTTTGCAAAATTGGGGTCCCCCCAAAAATGAAAGAGCAGCAAGATTTATTTATTGATTCTAATATTTAACAGTTTATGCTTAATTAATTTTTGTTTTAATGTTTATTTTTTACTTCTTTAATTACATTTATTTTTCAACTACTTAAAATTGGATGCATAGTGTTCTGATATTATGTATTATGTTTTGTCTGTGCTTTATTTAAGCTATTATAAATCTACTAAGATAAAACTACCAGGATATATTTCAGTGCAATGGTTAATTTTATGTGTCAACTTGACTCTGCCATGGAGTGCCTAAATGAAACATCATTTCTAGGTGTATTTGTATAGGTGTTTCTGGATAAAATCAGCATTTGATTCCATGGATTCACTAGAGTAGATTGCCCTTCCCAACGTTATGGGCATTATTCAATCCCTTTAGGATCTGAATAAAACAAAAAGCAGAAGAAGGACAAATTTGGCCTTTTTGTTTTCTGCTTGCCTGCATGAGCTGGGATATTGATCTTCTGCCCTGGATCAGGAAACAACTCCTATGGTTCTCAGGCCTTTGAGACATGGACTGAAATTATACCACTGGCTTTCTTGAGACTCCAGGGTACAGATCATGAGACTTCTCAGTCTTCACAATCATATAAACCAATTCTTCACTTAAAAAAAATCTCTGCATGTATTTGTATCTATCGATCTGTCTGTCTGTCTATCTATCTATCTATCCATCTATCTGTATCTGACTCTTATTGTTCTGTTTCTCGTGAGAATCCTAAAATATTTCAGCATTTATATATATATATATATAATATATATATAATATATATATTATATATATATATTATATATATATTATATATATATAATATATATATATTATATATATATATATATATATATATAATATATATATATAGTACTGTGTCAGGGTTTCCTGGATAAGTGTCTTTTCTTAATCCATACATTCCTATATATTTTCAGAATGTTTTATTTTTTGGATAAATTTTCACATATGTTATTTTATTTTGGAAAGTTTAACTTTATTATATCCTAAGACGGTTTTATTGTTTTCTAATTATCAAGTTATATTCTTTTGTAACCCCAGTTTTGTAAAATCCTGTATCATTTGCCTTTCCCATCATTCATTGTTCTCTTTTTAACCTCTTCTCATCTATACTTTATCATTCATCACATTTATTTCCAATCCTCTCATCCATGTCAGATTCTGTGTCTTCAGCAGTGTTTAATTCATTAGTTGCTAAATCCAATGAAGCTTCATTTCCCTGATGGTTTTCTACATGTTTGGATGTATGTTTGTTTTTTCATAGGCTTTCTTCCTGTGCTTTGCCTATTGATATGGTTAGGCTTTGTGTCCCCAGCCAAATCTCATTTTGGATTATAATCCCCAGAATCCCCATGTTTCAAACGAGAGACCAGGTAGAGGTTATTGAATCATGGGGATAGTTTTCCCCATGCTGTTCTCCTGCTAGTGAGTGAGTGCTCACGAGATCTGATGGTTTTACAAGGGGCTCTTGCCCACTTCACTCAGCACTTCTCCTTGTTGCCTTGTGAAGAAGGTCCTTGCTTCTCCTGATTATAAGTTTCCTGAGGCCTCCCCAGCTATGCAGATCTGTGAGTCAATTAAATTTATTTTCTTCATAAATTACCCAATGTTGGACAGTTCTTTATAGCAGTATAAAGCAGACTAGCACACCTGTCATATTTCACTGTGCTTGCATTGTCACAATGACTTCCCTGAGATTTTTAAACTATACTTTGCATTTTCTGTTTTTATTAAAACACTTGCTTCACAAAGTTTGAGAACGTTTCTTGCAAACATGGCTTGTCTTTTTGACTCCTTTTTCAGTTCTGTATTTTATGAGTCCTGAGGCTTTATTCTAAAGCAGTTCCTCTAAGGTCTTACTGTCCACACAGTTTTCCAAATTATTGCCTGATTGTTGAATTGTTCACAGATGGCTCTTTGAAGAATGCAATCTGGATAATTTTCTTAATGTTAAAGCCAAATAGATTTGTTTTAGTTTTCTAGAGAAGTGTCATAACAAATTACTACAAACTGGTAGCTGAAAACAACAGAAATCAGTTTTGCAGGCCAGAAGTCTAAAGTCAAGATATTGTCAGAGCCACCCTTCCTTTGTTAGCTCTTAGGGAGAATTCTTCCTTGGCTCTTCAAGCAGCTGGTGGCTCCTGGCTTGTGGCATCATAACTCCAATCTCAGCTTTCATCTTTACATGGGTCTCCACATGACCTTCATTCCTTTTCTTCTCTTAAAAGGATAACTGTCATTTGAATTTAAGACTCAGGATCTTCATCTTAATTACTACAAAGATCATTTTTCCAAATAAAGTTATATTTAAAGGTCCTGGGTAGACATATTGTTTTGGAGTCTACTACTCAATCCACTGTAGGAACTTAATGTATTTCTATTTACCATTTTACTTTGGCTAAAATTATAATTATTTCTTCTTGCATGACCTGGGGCTATAAATTTCTCCATAATTAGTCGAAAACTGACTTTTATTGTCGGGCGCGGTGGCTCAAGCCTGTAATCCCAGCACTTTGGGAGGCCGAGGCGGGTGGATCACGAGGTCAAGAGATCAAGACCATCCTGGTCAACAAGGTGAAACCCCATCTCTACTAAAAATACAAAAAAAAAATTAGCTGGGCATGGTGGCGCGTGCCTGTAATCCCAGCTACTCAGGAGGCTGAGACAGGAGAATTGCCTGAACCCAGGAGGCGGAGGTTGCGGTGAGCCGAGATCGTGCCATTGCACTCCAGCCTGGCTAACAAGAGCGAAAACTCCGTCTCAAAAAAAAAAAAAAAATTGACTTTTATTTTTGTCTTTAATAATTTTTTGTTAATTTTTGGTGATATGCAAAAAAGGGGAAAACTTCTATGTCACTATTTTTAAATTTCCAGTTTCAGGTTTAACATGTAATTCAACTTTATAGAGGTAATATAAACAATCAAAGTGACATTAACTCTTTGCATGCAAATTCAACTGCAAATGTATCTATAATTTCTATTCCCTTTTACTAAGAATGAATACATATCTCATCACCAATTTTCTCTAATCTTTCCTCCCTGTTTTTTTCCCTCCTTGTTTTTTTTTTCCCTAGTATTTTCAGATTCTCTGCATGT
The DNA here is from genome assembly GCF_048565385.1 of Saimiri boliviensis. Classification (NCBI taxonomy): domain Eukaryota; kingdom Metazoa; phylum Chordata; class Mammalia; order Primates; family Cebidae; genus Saimiri; species Saimiri boliviensis. Next base: position 151,690,788 of record NC_133451.1, read on the forward strand.
CAAATCCTATATTATGACTACATTATCTTATCTATGTCCTCTGAAATAACCCTCTCTTTATCTGGCACTAGTTCAGTTTTCACCCTCTCTTCCTCCTACACTCCATAACCAAATTTTAAAAATGTGATTTTTTCATACTCACTAGCCACGTGTACATGCATACTTATAAGAGATACATTCCACTATTCATTTCCTTTTATTTGGTTGTAATACAAATAGTTGTTCTATTTAGAAATTTCAAAGAACTTTATAAGAGAGGACTAGGTTTTATTATTTTTAATTTTTGCCATCTGTTTTTCAAAAGGAGACATGGATTAGAACCATTTGAAAAACACTTGACTTAGCAAATACTGCCTGCCAGGCTAATTTCTTTTTAAGAACACTACACATTACATAAGCAACAATATTTTGAAGAAAATGATAACAAAATTTACTACATATATTCCTATATTTTTTTGTGTTGAGAAGATGGGTAGAGCTTAATAACTGTAGCTGTTGGAATGGGACAGAAATTGTCCACAGTAGAGAAAAAAGTAGTTAGCAGTTATTGTTAAAATCTCTGTCTCTTTGCTCCCATATTTTAAAGCTAACATGTCTGAAAAATTTAAACTTTTCTCCAAGGTGAAATTTTGTCTTGATAGGCTGAATCCCTGAAACATCATGAAAAGATCACTACCCACTCATCTTTTTAAATTGAATTTTCAACGCACACAAATCTTGAATCCGTACTCTAACCAGCCCTGGGTCCTCAGCCCTCTCAGTTTGTCGCTTCTGCATTGCTATTTTCACCACTCACATCATAGGCTCCACATTACCTATCTGAACATTTCTGTTTTCTGAGTGAGGTTATTTTCTTCTGGCATAAATACCAAAGCAAAAATGTTGACTCTGAACATTGATCGTTACTTTTAACTTTCTATGCTTAAAAGAAATAGTCAAGGGTATGCCAAAGCGGCAAAACAAAACAAACAAAGAAGAGAACACCAAGCTCTCCTTTACTTGGTTTGGTAATATATGTTTAATGTATTTCCTTGCCATTTGCAAGATCTACCATGGGATCTTAGCATTTTAAATTTTTTCCTCAGATAATGTACAAAAATGGCAAGAGGTTATTTCAGGGCATATTTTTGGAAAATATTTTGAATTAGCATGAAGTTAACATTTTCTAAATGGTTATTTCAGAAACTAGATCATTAACCTTTAGAAAAGACAAAAAAAGGAATACATTGGAAATTTGCCTTAGTATTATTGGCTTCAGACAGAATTTGGAATAAGAAGAATATTTCTTAGACTAACTTACACTGGTATTATTTATGAGAAACTAATAAAACTTCATAATAAAAGACTCTTACCTATAAGGTAACTTCATTCAATAGAATACATCAAAGAGTATTATCTAGTGTTAGGAAATAAAATAGCATGATAAATTAGAGATATGTATTTTTGATGTTAAATCAGAATATTTCTTCTAAAAATTATGAAATCTAATAAAAGGAATATAATGTAAAGGAAGAGCATAAATATATAGGTGATGAAGTAAAAGTTTTATAGAGAAAGTATAAAAACTTCCCAAATTAAAGTTTTCTATAAAAATTATACCCCAAAATATGAATCATATAAAGCCTTCTAAACTCAGTAAATAACCTACTTTTAAATTGGACTCAGTGCTAGGAATATTAGTGTGAATGCCATAGCATTACTACAGCAATGTTAGCAAATGAGTTAAAATGATAGAATTGCTGTTAGGGTAGGACACATACGGGCTACCATTTGGAGTCCGGGATGTTGACAGCGAGTTAAGGGTTGACTTGTCTAAGCAGGAATTGTCCTCTTACAGAAAACATGGAAATTAAAACCGATTCCATAGCAGCCAGCTGTGGAAATAAGTGCTAAGAATCCATGCTAGCAAAGTGCTGAGGTGATGAGTTAGGGCTGAAGTCACTGGTACAGCACATCATAAAGCTACAAACTATGTTTGCAGGTGTGCACTCCAGCTCCTGATCAAGGCAATGAAGGTGCTTATGTTCCCTCTAAAATGAAGCTGTATAAGCCCACTGCCCAGAGGGACTGGCTTCCTCATCCAGAATCCAGAATCTTCTCCCACTCTTTCATTATGTGCAGCCTTAGAATGTGATGAGCAGTACAAAAAGCATGTAATTGCTGCCCCTCTCCCTTATTTTTCCCAATAATACTGTTTCAGTGTGACTATTTGCTGACCAATCAGCCTTCTTTGCTTACAAGTCACTTTGGGAAAGAAAAGTGATAAAACTTTTGGTGCTCAGTTACTGAGACATTTTACCTATGATGCATATCTCATAAATGAAATGAGAACATGCCAACATATTAAGATGTTAAAGCAGTTACTAGGTACTGTCATATTTTCATTACTAGACTTTAAACTCCTAGAAAAAAAAAATCTCTTATTCATTAAAGGAAGTTATTTATTTATTTTCACACTACGCCACCACAAAAACTATTGTGATACATTCCAAGGTGGCTCTCAATTACCCTGCTTTCTGTTTATGCTCTTCTGTAATCATGCTTTTCTTTGATTGTGGATGAGATCTGGGATTTGTTCTTGTATTAATCTGTTCTCACACTGCTAATAAAGACATACCCGAGACTGGGTAATTTTTAAAGAAAAAGAGACTTAATGGAATCACAGTTTCACACCAGATGAGGAGGTCTCACAATCATGGTGGAAGGCGAAGGAGGGGCAAAGTACATCTTACATGGCATCAGGCAAGAGAGCATGTGCAGGGGAATTGCCCTTTTATGAAACTGTCAGATCTCATGAGACTTATTCACTATTATGAAGACAGCATGGGAAAATCCCACCCCTATGATTCAATGACATTCTACCATGACGTAGGGAGAATATAGGAGCTACAATTCAAGATGTGACTTAGGTGGGGATACAGCCAAATCATATCAGTTCCTGACCCATAGAGTATGATAAAGTTGATAGGGTGGTGCTTTGTGATTACGTTACCAACGATTGCAATCTCTGTCTTGTGAGTAGACACTTTCTATTGGCTTTTGCAGGCTTTGATGAAGTAAGCTGCCATAAAGAAAACCCTAAGTGATGGGGAATCGAGGGAACTTCCAGTTGGCAGCCAGAAAGGAGTTGATATCCTCAGTTGGATAAGACATACCGAATCCCACCAAAAGCCATTTAAGCCTGGAAGTGAGCCCTTCCGCAATTGAGCCTCAGCTGAAGCCCCAAGCCTTGGTGGCACTGATTGCAGCTTTGTGAGGGAAGCTGAAGCACAGGACCCAGGCAAGCCAAGCCTGGATTCCAGACCCACAAATAATGCAGTACTTTGTTATGCAGCAATAGATAACTAATACAACTATACATACCTAGTCATACTTAACTCCAATAATTGGTTGTGTGTCTTTTGATAAAGTATTTGATAAAGATACTTCTCATCAAATTTAGGACTTACCCAAATACTCCTTAATTTGGGGGAGTCCTAAATACTCCTTAATTTGAGTGAGTCGTAAATCTGATGAGAAGTAGATGCATAGGAGATGGAAGAGAAGACAAAGAGAAGAGGTAAAGAAAAAATATGAGAAGGTCACGTGAAGACAAAGGCAGAGACTGGGATTTGGCGGCTACAATCTAAAGAATGCCTAGAGCCACCAGAACCAAGAAGAGGCAAGGAAAGGATTCTCCCCATAGACTTTGGAGAGAGCACAGCTTTGCTGACACCTTCATTCGGCACTTCTGTTCTTGAAAACTGTAAGAGAAAGACACAAATGTTGCAGCAATTATTACAGCAGCCCTAAGAAACTAATACAGTGGAAGATCTGGTAATTCTACCCTTTACTACACAAGGGCATATGACACTTTGTCCTCTGTTTTCTTGCCCTCAGTAAAACTGATGGCAGGCGACAGCTAACATTTAATTTCACAGACTAGTAGCTGAATCTGCTAAATGTTTTTGATTAAACTGCTATGTGTGGCTATCTTTGGACCCAATTTAAAAACTAGAACTTGGGATATTTGTTTTGCCTACAACACTGCTTCTAAATTGTCCTTGGTTCAGTAATTCAAAAATAATGGGCAGTGAGGTAGCATGTGGCAGTGAGTGTGCAGGTTGCCTTGAATGTGATCTACCTAAGACATTTTAACACCCTTAAAGAAATGCTGCTTTTGTTAAAAGATTTTTAATTGTCCTTAAGACTGTAAACCATTTGTTAATAATGTTTCTAAACTGTTCTTGATCATTCTTTCCTTCCTGAAAGGAAATATGACATTTTAATTTGAAATTAGCTATTAATATTACTAGAAGTCGTGCTGCAGAAACTGAATTGAATGGATGTTATAGATTAGATTTTTAACTCATCATTTATATTAATATTTTTAAATATATGAATATTACTCTCAGAGTGTCCAAATATAGAAGAAAATACGATGTATGTCTCTTACACGCACACATCTTATAGGTGAATTTACCTCGATGCATTATTTACTGAGGTTATTTGTGGAATTAGGAGCTTTGTTTCCTACAGCACTGATCAATTTATCTTTACATAAAAATCCAGTTAGAAAGCCAAACTGACCAGGCACGGTGGTTCATGCCTGAAATCCTAGCACTTTGGGAGGCTGAGGTGGGCAGATCACAAGGTCAAGAGATGGAGACCATCCTGGCCAATAGGGTAAAACCCCATCTCTACTAAAAACAGAAAAAATTAGCCAGGTGTGGTGGTGAGTGCCTGTAATCCCAGCTACTCTGGAAGCTAAGGCAGGATCATTTGAACCCAGGAGGTGGAAGGTTACAGTGAGCAGAGATCACATCATTGAATTCCAGCCTAGAGACATAACAAGACACTGTCTCAATAAAAAAAGAAAAGGAAAGAAAAAGAAAGCCAAACTGACTGCAGAAAACCTATCTGCAAAAAGGAATCCTGAAACGTTGCAGCAGTTCCTGATGTTACCTTCACTAGATCTTAAAAGCAACTCTGGAAAAGGCTCTAGAAGAGCAGATTTTCAAATCTAATTCGTAGCCAACCTTAAGTGTCCACATGCAAACCACTGAAATCGTTCTAAATTATATTTTAAAATAAATGTACTGTCTTAAATTCCTCAGTTTCTTTCAATTTATTACTATGAATTGTGAACTAATGCTTGACCTCTTCATTTTATATCTATATTTTGTGTGCTATAATCAAGAGAGAGTATAAATGTTTTCTGTAAGAATTACAGTACAAAACACTTTATGTATTTAATAATATTTGTTAAATGAGAAAAAGTAATTCACATAGTTATATCCATAGGGCACTTCAAACTAATTTAACATAAATATGTGAATATGAATTTTAATTTTTGGTTTATAATAAGAGGTAACCAGGAATGTTAAGAGACAATTTTTTATACAAAAAAAATTTTAAAATTGTAACAATGTCACCTAAAAGTAAGTACAGTTTTAGATGGCATGGATAGGCTTTTGTGTTTTTTTGGTCTTTTCATTTGTATCCATATTTTACATTTTCTGTAATTATTTTCATAAATAAATTTTTAATAAGGATTAATTGAGCAATTCAGTTAGATTGGATATTAAAACAATATAAAACTACAAAATAAAGGAAAATGTAGAATAAACCTTTTCTCAATGATATTAACTGAAGACTTATGTTAATTTCTTAGGCTTTTTCAAATTAATATACTCTCACTTTGTCTTTAATCAAAGGATTAATTTCCTTTAAAACCATAGTCATAATTGTGACTTAGGAACATTATTAGAAAAATATCTATTTTTAGGAGCTGGACATGATTGATCACACCTGTAATTCCTGTACTTTGGGAGTCTGAGATGGAAGGATTGCTTGCGACCAGAAATTAGGGACCGCAGTGAGCTATAATCATGCCACTGCACTCCAGCCTGAGTGACAGATCAAGACCCTGTCTCTTAAAAAATATATATTCATTTTTCAGCATTAGATTGTTTTAAACAGAGCTCAGGTTAAAAGTTTTAAAGTGAGGCCTGGCACAGTGGCTCACTCCTGTATTCCCAGCACTTAGGGAGGTGGAGGAGGGCGGATCACCTGATATCAGAAGTTCGAGATGAGCCTGGCTAATATAGCGAAACCTCGTCTCTACAAAAGTACAAAAATTTGCTGGGTGTGGTGGCGGGTGCCTCTAATCCCAGCCACTGAGGAGGCGGAGGCAGGAGAATGACTTGAACCTGGGAAGTGGAGGTAGCAATGTGCCAAGATGTAACCACCACACTCCAGCCTGGGCAACAGGGTGAGACTCTGCCTCAAAAAACTTAGAGTGGTAGAAGTGTTCATACTGGGTCATTTCGTATTTTGTAACACAATCTCAGAAATAATTCATATGTAAGAATAGATGATTCTTGGAGATATAATTATTTGGAGAGCATGGACACTAAAATCAGCTAAGAATTCATAGTCTTAATCAAAATAATGTTCATCTGTTAAACTTGCAAATGCTATGTAAGTTTTTTTTAAGAGAGCGTAATCTCTTGGGAGAATGAAAAATTCTAGAGATGGGTGGTGGTGATGGTCGTAAACAATGTGAATATACTTAATGCCACCAAATCGTACACTTAAAAATGGTTAAAATTGTAATCATTAAGTACGTATTATCACAATCAAAAAAGAAAATCATATCTCTGTTTGTCTTATCACTGTTAATAATAGATGTGGTCTCTTCTCACTGGACCTCTATTAGACTGCTCTCCTGACTGTTACTATGTATTAACACACAATGAATGGATTAAGAGTGTTTTACAGAATGACTTCAATTAGCTTCTTTATTTTTCTTTTTGAAACATATACTCTCTGAAAATCTAATGTAATTTATGAATACTTTTCTCAGAAAAATGCACAGGTTCATAAACTCTTAATATTCGAATTCAGCATTCAATTTCGATTATTATATCATTTCAATAGAGGGACTTTACTATTTATCCATGAATGTTTGAGTTAAGAAGCCTTTCCAAAGTAGACAAAATATGTCTAGGCCAGTAAAGCATGATGGCCGTATGATTGCATAGACTGTATTTACAACCTAAACACTATGATATCAATTAAAAGGAGGTTAATCAATGTTAGATTGTAATGAAAGTTGAATCATCTCGAAAAACACTGACACCAAGAGAAATTGCTCTAACTCAAGAATTCCACTCCTCTCTCATGCGATGGATGTGTGTGGTATTCCTAACCTGATGCTACAAAACTGCCTTAATGTAAGCAATTCATGTATTTACTCTTGCCTGGGGAACTATATTCAACAAACAAATTTTTGGCTTAGAGTAAATTCCTCACACAGCTTGTCTGTGTGGTGCTAACGTACTAGCCAGATGATACGGCCAATTTCATTCCCTTGAAATTCATAGTTCCAAATGTCCATATATAAATCTTATCCTGACAATTCTTGCCAGTTCCTTAAAACAGAGATTAAGGTTCCTTAAAACAGAGATTAAGAGAAAACAGGCTGCAAGTGGAGGTAATGTCTTCTCCAAACCACCTTTAAGTCTCTTTGTCCACCATGGCCACTTCTTGTTCCTGAGCCATAGCTTCCAGATGTTCAGGCAAATGAGGAAATTATTAGGTTTTCTTAAAATAGCTATTAGTAAAGAAAAAAACTCTCCAGCAAGATCTTATTATGTATTAGGAAATGGGGGATTAAACCCAATTTGGCTTATGAACTTCTTACTTAGCTTGCTTGCTTTAAAAAAATCTGTATGTAAAAATATTTATGTATTTAGTGTAACAATTCAAATTATTAACATATATTCCAGGCTGGAGTGCAGTGATGTGATCTTGGCTCACCACAACCTCTGCCTCCCAGGTTCAAGTGATTCTCTTGCCTCAGCTTCCTGAGTACCTGGGATTACAGGTGCCCACCACCATGACCTGCTAACTTTTGTATTTTTAGTGGAGTCAGGGTTTCACCATGTTCGCCAGGCTGGTCTTGAACTCCTGACCTCAGGTGATCTGCTCACCTCAGCCTCCCAAAGTTCTGGGATTATAGGCATTAGCCATCGTGCCAGCCCGTTAACATTTATATTGAGAACAAAGAAATTAGTAAGCTGTTCCGTAGAGGCAGAAGAATATTAGCGCTGAGCATAAGAACTCTGGAGTCAGTCTGTGCTTGAATTTCAGCCTAATTGTTATGTAACATGGAGAAAATTACTTATTCTCTCTGTGCTTATGTTTCCTTATAGGGAAATAATATAGGCCACATGAAGTTATAAGTACTGCAAGTATACAGTTCTTAGAATAATTTTCAGAATATAGTAAATGCTCAATAATTAGCTATTAACTAGTTGGCATGTAATGTTGGCATTTATGTAAATGCGTACTACTATACAGAAGAATAATAAAAAATCTAGAGACTTTTACAACTGTCATTTTAATTATTTTTACAAGTTTTATTCAACTACATCAATGATGGTTCACTGAAGAAACCCAGTAAATTATGGAACAGTAAGCCAAAAGTGCCATTCTATAAAATGCCAAACTGACCATAAATTTATTTGCATTTTTTTTTAAGTTTAATCGTTTTTTCTCCAAATTTAGTCACACTTTAAAGTACAAAGCCTCATATAAACCAACACTTGGTAATTGTTTATGTTCCTGGACATTTTTGATGATATTTTTGCTATCACTGAATCTCAAGATACGGGTGAAATTAAGGGTTTGCTTCTCCTCATCCTCCTACTCTCTCTTAGAATCAGATTACACAGTTTGTATATCCTGTCCTTAAAATCCTTTAAAAGCAAAAATCCTTTTGTCAAGTCTTTTGCGCCATGGTTCTTTAACATTCTAAACTTGTTATGGTTGCTGGAATAATTTATCAAAAACAGAAAAGATAAAGAAAAAAAAATACCCTGAGCGTACAAATTGTATACTGTGGAGCAAGAGCTTAAAGAGGCTCTGCTATTAGGTATATTTCATAATATGAAAGACAGGCTGATTTTAGCCCCCTCGCCTGGTGGGATCAATCCTGTCAGTGCCATTTATTTGCAATCCCTTGTGATTTCTGTGTCCTACAACCCTTTTGCATAAAAATGAACCATAAAGGCAGTCAAAACACCTGCTTTCCTGACAAGACTGATTAATGCTTTGATTTATCCCTCTAAGAATGAGCTAGTCTGCCGCTACAAGGGCCTTGAGTTGGCCTATAATTCATGAGACTTTGCAGGTCTTCTTTTCTGTGTCCCAGAGTTTTCCTTGTGGGTGTTTTTTGCATGTACTCGAGAGCTCTGTTAACTCCAGGAGCATTCAGTAAAGCTGGAAGTCAGAGTTTTTAATCAATATTGGTTTATTAAGTGACTGTAAGTTAATGGACTCATTTGAAAGGCCTCCAGAATATTTAGATGGGCATTTCTCAGGACCTCACTTAACTCCAAGAATCCAGAAAAACAAAATAGGCATTCTGTAGTTTACTTCAAATTCCTTCTCTTTGTAGTCTTCTAAAGTTGATGCTTGTCTTATTTTTTGTGTGTTATAAACAAGCGAGCTTGAGAGGGGTGTTCATATCATTGAAGCAGAACGTAATACTCTTTCCATTTCTGGACTTGTGGGGTTGACAATCTCCTTCTGTCTCTTGATCTCCTAGGAAAAGAAATGGATCTCCAGTGCCATTAAACTTGGGTAGAATACTCCTATTATGTTACAGGATATAATTGCAGATCATAGTATACATAATTATAAGATTAATCTTGAAAATTACACAAATATGCCTGAGTTCAGAAGACATTACTTGGTAAGATGCCTATTTTCCATTGTCATAGTTAAAAAACAAATTTACTTTGTCTTTCCTAATTGAACTGTATAAACACATTTCTTTTAACGAGACATGGAAAAAACATTTGCTCCCATTTAATTCCAAAGCCTTTCTAGCCTCTTTCAGAAATTTGGTACTCGAGACTGTATCGTTTCAGCTTAAATAAGTTTGAAGGAGCGTTTCATGAATGGTCTATAAATTAGAGTGTTTTACTTGCTCTAAAGGATGAGCCATCTATATAATGATGGTGAAAATGATACAGTCATTAGAAAGACAGTTACAGTGGAAGGCTGTGAAAGGAAAAGGAAAAGAGAATTCACTGAAAGACAAGATAGCCATAGAACGAGATGAATATTTGAAATCTTACTAAAAAAAAAATGAGTTTCTTGAATGACACACTTCTGAATACTGGTAATGCACAGTGGTCAGCTTCAACATAAAATTATTTGTTGATATTCTGCTGTATTCCAGGAACACACCCAAAAAACCCATTAAGTTACAATAAAACTGAGAATAAAACTTCAACAATTTGCAGAAATGAATAGCAGGCCAGTATTGCAAAACTGGGGAGGCTGCAAAGCTAATTGTCTCTCCATCATACCCCACCGCAGTGAATAGTTAAGGCACAGACACAGGGAGTGTCTACATGTGCCTTTGGAGAAGGCAAGTAATTAAAGTTCAGAGACCGTTTATACATTTTCAGCTTTTATAAAGTGCTAGTGCTTATAGCTTCAAAACTTTCTGCAGCTGGTCCTATTCCTGCAAATGTGTGTTTCTGCTGAGAATTTGGCTCTTCTCCAAGGACATGCATAGATAAAACCAAAGGCCTGTATAAAGTCTTAGCTCAGTTCAAAGGCCTGAGGGGACATCCAATTTGTGCTGTATTTATGTTTAGTTAAAATGACCTGGTTTAAAGAACCCTGCAGCTTCCTAGCAGGATGAACTTTGCAAGGATTAACAAGTCAAAAAAATAAAACTGGAAAAGCTTTTCTTCCTTTTTTGGCTTTGTTTAATGAATTATCAGCAGACAAATAACAGAGGTCTGCTATAAAATCATTTGTGGGATTTCTTTTCATTTAAGTGAAGGAGAAATACTTGTAACTAAAAGTGAAGATTTGCTGAATTTATGAATCTCTTTACATCTGAAAGCCTAAAGAAATTTTTTGATAGTAAAGTAATCGGAGTTCATCAAAGTCTGGTGGCGCTCATTTAATCAAAGTATTAGTATTAGCATATCAGTTGAGATGAAAAACCTAAATCAAGTTTCTGTGAGAAAAGGAGGCTGAATGCGTAGTTGTTATGAGCTTGAACTCAAATGCCAGACTGCCTGGATGTGATTCCAGCTATTTCTGTACTATTTGTAAGACCTTGACCTTGTTATTAAACCATTCTGATCCCATATATTATATTCGGCTCACAAGGATTCTAATAGAACCATTTTAAATAGGTAATTTTCATAGATGCAAAGTTCCTATTGCATAGGAAACACTAAGTAAAGGTTACCCATTACTGTTACAAATAAGAGCCAATGCTTAGTGGGTAGTATAAGAGATGTTAACCCCGTTCTTAAAGATGAAGAAGCTAAGACTCCCACTTTGGAAACAACAAGAGAGAAATTAAAAAGATTTAGCTTCCTGTAAATCTCTGTTCTTCCTAAGATCCCTTAATACCTCAGTTAAGACATAAATGAGGGTAGGCTTACTGCTTTTTCATGAACACATTTGGATGCTCATGAATATGCTTCACAATACCATTTGTCAACAACAGGCTGGTGAGCAAAACGCAATCATCACTTATTTAAAATTGAATTCATTGTTCAGGACCATTTCTGTAGTTTTAATGGGTCCCCCAAGTACCTGTGTTGGAAAACTGATTCCTAGTGTGTCAGTGTTGGGAGGTGGGACCTAACGAGAAGTGTTGGAATCATGGTGGCACCGCCCTTATGAGTGGATTAATGTTGTTATTGCCGGAGTGGATTCATTACCACAGGAGTGAGTTCCTTATCAAAGGATGAGTTTAGCCCACTGCTGCTCTCTTGCCCTCTCTTTGCCCTCCCAATATAGAATAATGAACAAGAAGCCCCTCGCCAATGCAGATCTCTCAGTTTTGGACTTCTAGCCTCCAGAATTGTAAGCCAATAAATTTCTTTCATTTTAAACTACTCAGAGTCAGGTTATTCTTTTATAGGGGCACAACAATGGGCTAAGGCAACTATGCTATATTATACAGGAGGGCTATTACCATTCAATGACTTTTAATTCATTGAAACTCAGGAGATTTGGGTTTTGTTAATATTTATTTTTTTGTATCCTCTCATGCATCCTTTGCACCTACTGGCCTTTTCCAGCACAGTTTATAAATCAACAATATCAATTTACCTTGGATATTCAATAGAGGTTAAATTTAATGTGCACACATCTTCTAAACAATCTATTAATATTTTACGTTTTTCCATAAAATATATTTCTATTAAAAAGGCAATAAATTTTTATTAATGTACATTCGGAAAACAGAGAGTAAATAGGAACAAAAATATATTAATTCCACAAAAGAAAATAAAATTAAGATTTTGATATATTTCCTTCCATTTATTTCTAGAAATGAGTGGTTGTTTCTTTATGTGATCATGTACAGTTAGGTATTTTATTTATACAAGGAGGGTGATGCTGACATTATTCCAAACACTATTATTCACACATTTCTTTCCCCTTGTGTTTGATACATGTTCACAACTCAAGGAAGCAGCATGGTGCTCATTAAAGGTTTAATTGAAAGAAACTACATTAGTAGTAATTTGGTTCACCCCTTTGACTAGGAGACTTACTGGAGTGGTTTTCATATTAACTGACAGAACTTATTTTCATTCCATAATCATTTAGATTCCTTACATTAGAAATGCTGTCTTTGCTATGAAGGACACACACCACACGCACACACACACACACACACACACAGTTTCAATGGCTTATGTCTTCAAAAAATCTTTTTTTTTTCCAGAAAGAGATATCTATTGCTCTATTGTATGTATAAGATATTTGAATAACTTTTCTAATTATTACTGGTTGTAATAAATGAGGCAATAAGCTCCCAAGGCTACATACACAGTTAAACTTTGATTCTAGTAGTAACTTCTATTAGAATGGTCTTTCACTAGTGAACAATATTGTTTACAAATTGGTGTACATTAAATTAATTATTAGGTTCAAGGGGACCCAGTTTCTTCATTACAAGATGGGTTAGAATTCTGGCTCTGTCACTCTGTGACAATGGGCATTTTGTGCCTAAGTTTATTTTATAGGGTAGAGAGACACTGTAGAAACATGAAAGCTACTAAGGCAAAGAAATAAAATTATGTTTTGTTTCAGTAATTTCCTAAAATATTACAAGCTATAAACATGGACTCTGTGTGTTTGTTTTGTATTTGGGGAATATTCTTTAGGTAAAGATGGTTTGGAAGGGGATTAGCTACACCACATAGCACTTTCACAGTGACTGGATTCAATTGTTCACACATATGAGTCACCTTAAACTAGGTGCATCATCCTAAATATTAGAAGTGCCTACAAGCTGCAGAGATTTACAATTATTTTTGAACCCATTAATTAATTAATGTGGCTATTTAAGAGTGATTACCATTTTGGTAACAAACATTAATGAAAAGAGGAAGAAAGAAAGTAAAAATAAAATTATTTCCATCTTCTAGAGCACAGGGGTCAATAAACTTTTTATGTAAAGGAGCAGATTATGCATGTTATCTGCTTTGCAGGCCACATAATCTCTGCTGGAACTACTCAACTCCATCACTGTGCAAAAACATTAAAAGATGATGCACTAATGAATGAGTGTGGCTGTGATTCAATAAGCTATATTTATAAAAATACTCAGTGGTGAGCCTGGATTTGGTTGTAGCTTTCTGACCCACTCTTGAGAACAGAATTATCTTTCTCTCACTATAAATAAACTTAACATGTACAAAATCCAAGTAAGATATTTATTTGTAGTCTCAAAAGCTCCAGAGTTATTTATCACACTAACAGAGAGAAAAAAATATTGTGTAACCTTGAAATCACTGATATTTCTCAAAAGCTTTTATATAGAATGTATCATCACTCTCTAATACATCTTTTGAAGAGCTTTCCAATGACTCTGGTTAAAGTTAGTATTACATTTCACCTGCAAAGCATGTGAAACTAACCTCCACCGGGCTTATTCATAACTAGATTATCCTCTTTACTATCTACTCTGTACTGTATAGTCACAGCGTTCTTTTCAAAATTGTATCAGTTGGTCGGCATAGTGGCTCGTGCCTGTAATCTCAGCACTTCGGGAGGCCACGGCAGGTGGATTATTTGAGGTCAGGAATTCAAGACCAGCCTGACCCCGTTCAAGATGAGGTGAAACCCCGTCTCAACTAAAAATACAAATAATTAGCCAGATGTGGTGGCGGGCACCGGTAATCCAGATACTCTGGAGGCTGAAGCAAAAGAATTGCTTGAACTCCGGAGGTAGAGGTTGTAGTGAGCTGAGATAACACCCCTACACTCCAGCCTGGGCTGCAGAGTAAGACTTCATCTCAGAAAATGAAAAAAACAACAACAACAACAAAAAACAAACAAACAAACAAACAAAAACAAAACAAAAAAAACTCTACCAGTTGCTCATAATATTTCAATGCCTTGCAATGGCTCTTGGCAGGAAAACAATGTTCTTAACAGCCTGAGAAGCTCTCCATGGTCTGTGTTTAACAACTTCTGTCCCTTGATTTGTGTCCTCATTTTCTCCTTTGCTCTATCCAGAGTAAAATTATCTTGATTTCCTGTGCCCACTGCACTTCTTTGCAGACCCTACTCCATCTGCTGGTTATGCTTTCCACTCCCCTCTCGGTAGAGTCCATTCTTTCCTACAGTCAATCTCCTTAGTGTGATTGAGTCAGCATTTCCTGACCCCTTTTGGTAACATTATACCCCCACATGTACCTTTCCCCTACAGTGATTGCAAAAGGGCAATTTGGACTTCATTTCAGAGATAATTTGATTTGGTTCTTTCTTTACAACCTGACTGAAAGTACCATGAACGTATCGGGGATGTTTGTTTTTGTTCACTGTTGCATTCCCAAAGCCTAGTAGAGGATCTGAAAAATTGAACGTGTTCAGAAAATAGTTGTGGAAAAAAATTAATAAATGAAAAAGCAAACCTCACCTCTTAAAATAAATTCTTAATTAAGAAATTCATAAAGGATGTGAGGAAAAGAAAGATGAGGAAGAGAAAGCTGAGATGTTTATCTTAAATATTATTTTAACTATGGATGCAGGTATTGCTCTCCTTTTATCTTTTTCTAAAGTATAAAGTAGAATACTTTGTACTATGTTGCTTTCCTATTTTTACACGTATACATTTTTAATATTGTATTCATAATTTTTCTATTTATTAACAATGGCTAATTCAGTTTGATGGTCTATTTCTGATCATGCTGATTCTACACCTATAATATATGGCACAAATATTAGCTTACTTTTACATTAACATACTTTAATATGCCCTTGCTTATAGTTCTCAGTGCTTTATAAATTAAGCTTTGGAAGAGCTCTGCTCTGTCCTCAGTAACCATAAACTAGAAACTAATGAGTAAGAATGTGTTAGCTTGAGTTTAATGTCTGCCACATAGCACACGCCAGCTATTCTGGAACAAAAGCAACAACAACAACAACAGCACCAATTTTTGCGAGACTTGAAAAGCCAATGAGGAGATACCATAAGACCAAAAGGGAACAAAGAAAGAATACAACTTGTACAGATATCATTTGGTTCATGAAGAATAAGACAGTTTAGTGTTTGAAGGCACTAAGATGTCTAACTGATTGGATTCATTCCTTTGGTTTTGGTTGTTTCCTTTCTAAGTTAATAGCTTTTTTTTTTTTTTTTTTTTTTTTTTTTTTTTTTTTTTTTTTTTTGAGGTGGAGTCTCACTCTGTCGCTAGGCTAGAGTGCACTGTCCCAATCTCAGCTCTTTGCAGCCTCTGTCTGCCTCTCAGGTTCAAGCCATTCTTCTGCCTCAGCCTTCTCAATAGCTGGGATTACAGGCACACGTGCCACCACGTGCACCCAGCTAATTTTTGTATTTTTAATAGAGACAGTGTTTTACCATGTTTGCCAGGATGGTCTCAAACTCCTGACCTTGTGATCCGCCCACCTTGGCCTCCTAAAGTGTTGGGATTACAGGTGTGAGTCACCATGCCCAGTTCAGTTTATTCTTTACCATATGACATGATATAGATTCTACAAGTTCAAGAGAGTTAAAGTAAGAACCCATGGTTCTGCATAGCTTTATTTGCTAACAAATTCTAATACCTATTCCTTGTCCACAGAAAGACTACTGGCTATAAGAATATATTCAAAATGGAAGATATTCAAAATGGTAAATGCAGACATTAGGATATTTTCAAAAGAATGGTTGAATTCATTAATTATTTAAAGAATAATTTTCTTTAGAGCATTAAAATAGGAGAGCAATCTGATTTTTTGAAGAAATTCTACAAACAAAGAAATTAATATTCAAACTCATAGTTTCTAATTTAATTAAATATTAACTCATAAGTTAAAAAAAAACTTATATTGTCTATTTATCAATAAGAGATTAAGGATTTCTTTTCAGAAAGTAATACCTCTAGAAACCAAACAATAGAACAAAGTGAAAGTGACATAAAGCCTTTACGGACTGAATTTCTCAGGAAAGAAAAAACATAAATATCAGTTTGATTTCAACTTTATCCATTTTACTGTAGTGCTACCAGAAAGGGGTCCCGATCTGGACCCCAAAAGAGGGTTCTTGGATCTCACAAGGGAAATAATTCAGAGTGAATCCACAATGCAAACAAAAGCAAGTTTATTAAGAAAGTAAATTAGTGAAAGAACAGCTACTCCATAGAGAGAGTAGGATGTTCCCAGCAGTACAGGGAGGAACGCATCCACCCTAGGTATGATACTTGTGTGTGTGTGTGTGTGTGTGTGCACGCATGTGTGCACGCGTGTGTGTGTGTGCGTGTGTGTGTGCGCATGTGTATGATAAAAAAAGATCTCGGAGTGATATGCTCTGCCACAAGAGCTTGTGATAAATTATTAATTTTCTTAATTACTGCATTTTGCAAGGATCGATGTTATCTTTAAAGCAAAATTAGGAATGTTTATGTTCTTAAGATATCAGGATATCAGAACACTCCTAAATTGGGTATGTTTACCAAATATTATCAATCTGTTTCCTTAACTGTAAACACCTAGAAGCTAGGGATACCTCTTTCTGGGAATGCAGCCCAGCAAGTCCCAACCTCATTTCCTAGCCCTCACTGAAGATTGAGTTACTCTGGTTCAAACACCTCTGACATATTTCCCTCCTGTCTTTATAAGAGGGCCAATAATCCTAAGCACTGCATAGGGATGAAGATCTGTCATCTATGGTTTCTTAAGGCTGAGTAGAAGCAATGATATTCCTGCCCACAATTGGGTGTCTTGCATTCAGGATAGAGAGGAGCTCAGTCAGAAAGTGTTGGTATGGTGAGAGTTGTTCATAACTCTGAGTTCCAACCAAAAGTGATATCTGGAAGATTAATAAGTGTCCAATTTAAGAAAATCTTGAGTAAGCTTATCTTGCATTCCTACATAAAGAGTACAGTCACAGTATATTCCACAACCACAAAGCAAAATAAATAAAATCATTCCAAGTAAACTAAACAGGAAAATTTTCTAAGAACTGGGCAGTTGTTGGAAACAAGCTGACATGGGTTGCAAGTCAATTCCTATATGTGATCAGAATTAGACTATTGATCTGGATTTTTACATTATCAATTTCTCTTATTTCTTCTGAACTGCAGCCAGAGATCACTGGTTGGTTCACTGAAATAAACAAGGTTATTAAATTGAGGAAACCAATTTATTATTTATTATCAGAGGACACCAGATAAGGTCTGACTTTTTACATCATAGCTAGGGGGTATTATCCTAAATCACAGAAACAAACACGAAAACAACCAATGAGACTAGAATCTAATGGTAACTGTGCCATAGTTTTTGAAACACAATTTCTCTCTCCAGCCTCCCATTTTTACTAAAGACAAATTATGGTAAGACCTATTTGCTTTATTATTATTGGCCTGATTATTTGTATAAAGTGCAGCAAGAATAATTATTTTTCACATAGCTTTTTAAAAATTGGCTTTGGCCAGGTGCAGTGGCTCACGCCTGTAATCCCGGCATTTTGGAAGGCCAACTTGGGTGGATCACAAGATCAGGAGATCAAGACCACCCTGGTCAACCTGGTGAAACCCCATCTCTACTAACAATATAAAAATTTCCTGGGCGGGGCAGTGTGCACCTGTAGTCCCATCTACTCAGGAAGCTGAGGCAGGAGAATTGCCTAAACCCAGGAGGTGAAGGTTTCAGTTAACTGAGATCACGCCACTACAC